>NC_064615.1:913547969-913862838 GCF_023898315.1 Schistocerca nitens | reverse complement strand
CTTTATTCCTATACCTTAATGGGATTGTATAGGGTGGCACTCTAAATGGTTTGTGCTGTATTACTTCAAACTTGTACTGAAAGTGTTTAATACTGCCAGTCTTAGGTAAAAATACCTCTGCTTTATCCCGTAAAATACCCTCTAATTCTCTTTTACTGTGTTCCGAAATATCTTGACCTTCTTGCAATTTTTCGTCGATTTTTTTATGGACTTCTAACCTGAATTGAGGCTATTCCCCCTTTTGTGCATACCATTCTAATTCTTCATCCTCTTTATCTCGCATCATTCTTAATTGTTTGTTTATAACTGGTATTTCTTCTAATTTTAGCTTTTGCTCAAAGAGAAGTGTGACATCCCCGAATGTTAGGCTACCTTTCCCCATATCTATAATCGCTTGTCTCTCATTTAAGAAATCTGTACTTATAATTAAATCTACAGTTAGTTTAGGTATAATCACGAAGTTGGCTTCGATCTTTTGACCTTGGCATGTTTGTCTCGTAACTTCCGCAGCATTGTTTCTAATAGGACCTCTTACTTTAATCTTACGTGTTTTCAGAACTGGGAATTCCTCATTGGCATTACACTGCATGAATAAATTTTCTGAGATCGCGGTCAGTTCACTTCCGCTATCAATTACAATATTGATTGGGATAGGTTTTACCGTGGTCTTCACAATTGGTTGAACTTGAAAGGGTTGATTTTGTTCTTCTTCTTCTTGCATCAACGAATCTTTCACTGAATCATACATGAGTCTTTTCAGGACTTTCCCCTGTGAATTCGAACTTTCTGTAGGATAAGCTTCGACTGCTACTTCTCTCTCTTTTATTTCCTCTACTCTATTTCTTCCTTCATTTACGCTTTCTTCAACATTTTCTACTTTTTTCTCATCTTCGTTTATCTTCTCCTTCTTCGTCGCTACTTCCACATTATCTCATTTAAATGCTCTAATTATCGCTTCATAACTTCCTTCATTATATACGTTGGGTTGTGTGCCCATTAGTAACTTATTTTCAACCTCTGTCGACTCCGCATTATCCTCATTGAATTCGCTTTCCCTGGTTTCCATCTCAAATAGCTCTGCAATACTCATTACTTCATCCTTTCAACCTGCATTCGTTGTGCATGCCTCTGGTAATTCATTTTTCTCATCAGTATTCTCCCAATTAATTTCGTCCCAACACGATATTGTTATTTTCCTGTCTTCGTTTTCATCTGGTCCCTGCGGTTTTGTTTCTTCCTTCTTCTCTTCTCGTGATAAGGTATTTACTTCTCTGTTCAAGGTGCTGTAATTATCCTGGGTCGGTGCGTCATTCTCTTTGGCTTGGACGCTTAGCTATCAATTCGAACGTTTTTCGGGGTTTGGTGGTCTCTTCTATCTGTATTCTCTTTTCTTGTTCATCTTGTTGATATTGGTTTCTTTGTTGATAATTTGTCGGTCTATTGGTTCTCCAGTACCCGTTCCGGTTGTCATTATTCCCTCTGTAATAGTTGTTGCCGTTCTTGGGTGAATTATAGTTATTGCCATATTCTCTTCTAAATCCATAACCATTTCTTTGTTGAAATCTGTTGTCGTTTCTTGGTGCGAAGTTATCACGTGGTTCGTAATTATTGTTTCTTCGTATTGTGTCTTGTGGATTCCACTGCTTTTTGCTTTCGTTTTCACGTGCGCTTCGTCTATTTCTTGCGTCATCTTCCGAAAATATAAACTCTAGTTCCCTTTGAAATTCCTTTAAATGCTTCGACGTCATTGCCTCCGCGACCTACTAATGACTGCAGGTATTTCAATGGCAACTTCATCGCGCATAATTTAATCAACTCTCCGTCACTGTATGGTACATCTAAGCATTGATTTTTCTTTGCCATTACTTCGAAAAATTTCACTGGACTCTTCTCTCATGAATTTTCAAAATATGGGTTCTGTAATAATTCGTACTTCACTCTGTTCTGTGCTTCGCTGGACCAATATCGTGAGAGAAACTTCTCTCTGAAATCTTCTTACGATCGGCATGTCGCTGCAACATTCTGCATGGTTTCTGCGACTGTTCCTGATATGTGTGCACCTATAAAGTCTAATTTGTGTGCTAGCGTCCAGTGTTCTGGTAATCCTACTCGGAATTGATCAATAAAAGTTCGTGGATGTAACGAGTTTCCTTCTCGAAAGTGTTGAAATTTTCTGACTGTGAGGAAATGATCGTTGTCGTACTTCGTCATGGTTCCATATGAAATTCGCGATTCTTCGCCACTTTTGTTTCTTATCATTTCTCTCGTCGTTCTTTCTGGTTGTGGTAGATCCATTGGATATTGTCCACTGTAACTTTCGCCTACCCTTCCGTGGTATCGTTGAAGTGGTGCGCAATAATTTTCTTCCATCGGTTGTGAACGTGTAGCTGAATGCATTGCACTGTACTCTTCGAGACCCGGCTTTCCATTGTCACGTATTGCTTCGGTATCTTGTCTGGCTAACCTTGCTGCTTCATTGCACGATCGAAACTGTCTTGAAACATACATTTGTGGTTCCGCATGTGTTTGTGGTTCCGTTTGTTCATCAAGAGTTTCGAAATGTGTTTGTTGCCGTGCAGGCTGTCTGATTTCACGTATGTTACTTTCCGCTTGTGACTGGAATCGCAAATGCATGATATCTTCGTTAATTGCTTGTTTTTCCGGTGCTGTTACAGATACGGATGTGGTTGCAGACTCGGTGCTTGTTCGATTCTGTTCACTACGCTCTTCAATGGTTTGCAACAACTCTGTTCGCAATTTCTGAAATTGTTGCTTCGTTTGCGCTCGTATTTTGACTATGCAATTATCATATCTTTACAGCGCTGCTTTTGTGATACGTTTGTGTAACACACTGTTTTCAACAATTTCACACGCTGTACCTGCTGCTTGTCTAGTAATTACGTTTATCTGATTGTCTAGTTTCTTGACTTCTCCCTGGGTGTTGTTACGTAATGTTTTGATCTCGTCCTGAATGTCATCACGCAATGTTTGTACGTCCACTTGTAACTTGTCAGTGTCTGTTCTCAATTGATTGTGACCCGTTATTAAGTTTCCTATCACTTCTCGAGATTATTTTGCCTCGTCTTCAATATGACTTAGATGTAACTGAATTTTTTTGTTTTGTTCTTTAATCTCACGCATTTGTCTCGTGGTTTCTGCATTCTGAATTTGAATTTGGTTCGCTATTTCTTTATTTTGCCTTGTCATGGTTTCCGTAATTTGTTGTAATAATTCTACCAGGTTGGTGGGTCCTATTGTGTTTTATTCCGACGTCCTACGCTCTGTATTTTCGCCCAAGTGTTGGTTTGCAACCGATTGCATTGAACTGTGCGGTGACATGTTTCTGCTCAAATTCCTTGTACTCTGTTGTGAGGGAGCTCTGATTACTTGTAATATGGTTTCTACGTATTCAAGACGCAAGTTAGAATCCTCATCGACTGTCTCCCTACTTTCCTGCTCCTCTGTCGTATGCTGACCTATGTTTTCTGTGCCTTGATATACACTATCCTCGGTATGGTGCGTTATCTGTCCTATTTCTTGCGGTACTGCATCGTCTGTTGTACTGTCCTCTATTCTCTGTCCATCTACATTCTGGGTCTCTACCTCAATTCGGTCAAGGTCTCGATCTGCCATTGCTAGTCTTTCCGATTCCCTTATTTTCTGTTTTAAAAGGAATTCACGCGCCCTACTTCGCAAGCAATAAAGGAAACAAAAGAAAAGTTCGAGTAGGTATTAAAATCTATGGAGCAAAAATAAAAACTTTGGGGTTCACTGATGACATTGTAATTCTGTCAGAGACACTTGGAAGAGCAGTTGAGCGGAATGGACAGTGTCTTGAAAGGAGGGTATAAGATGAACATCAACAAAAGCAAAACGAGGATAGTGGAATGTAGTCGAATTAAGTCGGGTGATGCTGAGGGAATTAGATTAGGAAATGAAACACTTGAAGTAGTAAAGGAGTTTTGCTATTTGGGGAGCAAAATAACTGAAGATGGTCGAAGTAGAGAGGATATAAAATGTAGACTGGCAATGGCAAGGAAAGCGTTTCTGGAGAAGAAAAATTTGTTAATATCGAGTACAGATTTAAATGTCAGGAAGTCGTTTCTGGAAGTATTTGCATCGAGTGTAGCCATGTATGGAAGTGAAACGTGGACGATAAATAGTTTAGACAAGAAGGGAATAGAAGCTTTCGAAATGTGGTGCTACAGAAGAATGCTGAAGATTAGATGGATAGATCACATAACTAATGAGGAGGTATTGAGTAGAATTGGGGAGAAGAGGAACCTGTGGCACAACTTGACTAGAAGAAGGGATCGGTTCGTAGGACATGTTCTGAGACATCGAGGGATCACCAATTTAGTATTGGAGGGCAGCGTGGAGGGTAAAAATCGTAGAGGGGGACCAAGAGATGAATACACTACGCAGATTCAGAAGGATTTAGGGTGCAGTAAGTACTGGGAGATTAAGAAGCTTGCACAGGATAGAGTAGCATGGAGAGCTGCATCAAACCTGTCTCAGAACTGAAGACCACAATAACAACAACAACTACGCGTTAACCTGCGCTCATACGATCTCACGCGTTTCATACACTTTTTGCTCACACGACTTGACACTTATTATACCCAAGACTGACAATCCATGGACTTACTTGTTGGGTCAGAACTAACTTGTCAACGATGTATCCGCCACCTGTGCGCTTGCATTGGAGAGAAAACTTAATTCTAACAATATTAAAATTCATAACTTAATTATGCTATTGTCTCTGCTAGAATGTCTCACTTTCAGTTGAATACTTTCTTACTATCTATCGCTCCAGGTACTGTTTTCGACTATTTATGCCTTTCAGAAAAAAATTTTGTTACGAAAATTTTTCAACAGGATATTTTTCTGACCTAGTAGGGCATGTGGTCGACCTTCAATTATGGTATTTTACCATCCTGGCAGGGCCGCCATTCTCTAACATTCTGTGTGGTGTCTGTTTGTTCTAAGTCCTGTCTCCCTACAACTTTCGCGCAACGACGCTCTGAGCGTGTTTTTTAGGGAATTGACTAGTTTGAACCTGGGACCTGCTGCTGGTAAGGAGACGCCAGACCACACATGACATGTAGAGTTCAGAAGAGTTCAGTGAGACTAGCGATGATATAATCAAATACTTAATGATTTCAGCATCAGCTCCACTGCACTCCCTGTAAGAGAATCTCAATACTAACTAAATTTAGTGGAAGGGGTTCAAGGCTTTCCTATTTTTAGTTAGCTGGTAAAATAACGTCGGAAAAGCAGTTAAGTTTACCATTGGAATTTTTATTCTACTCACAAAACATTGTTTATAAATTGCACTATTGATAAAAGGAAATATTTTAGTACAGGATGATAAAAACCAACTGTGTTCAACAAAAATGTGAACGAATATTCCCTGATTGGGTTTCCAACTTCTATAATGGATCAAAGGATGACCTATGCCATATCACATCTATAATCTAGATTTAAATTCAGTTTCATAAAAGAGAAAACTATCAAAAATGGTCTACAGTGACCCGCAATTATCTTTATATCTTATTTAACTTGTTGTAAATTACAGTGGCTGATGTGGCTTCTCAATAATTATATAACAGAAAAATCATCGCGTTTCAGATTTTTTAACTTCTCGTAGCAAATGTTAATACCACAAAGTTTCATTGACGATTGACACAATTATTACGTAAAAAGGGGGTGTAACAGATGAGACTTCTGCAGTTCTGAGTGAAGCCTTATGCGCTCTTATGCCGCATCGTGTGCATTCATTACCTTGTCGTTGCTAGGGGGCGGCGGGCGGCGCAGCTCCACACACCTCGCCGTCTCGGAAGCAACTCTCTCTAACTACTCCTGACTACATTTTACCGAAGTTGGTTTAAGAAAAGCTATCTGGCTGTGTTTTCAACTCACCAATCAGGGTCTCAATGTTAACCTTAAACTCCGCCTACAAAAATTCTGTCCATCCAATGAGAAACGTTATACTTTTCGTGGGGGGGCAATGTTTTTAATGTTTGCAATGTAACAGACACGCGTATAGTCTCACGCTAAAACCTGCAGCTGGTGTGGCCCTTTTAGTGTTATCATAAGATCTATACTGTTCTTCTGGAGGGCTCTATCTTTTAACATGGTCTGGGGGTGGTCTTGGCGGTCGGCTGGCGACGTGGGTGTCCGTCCCTTATCGTAGGGCCTCCTAGCTTTCACGACTCTGCTCTCGGCTTCTGTTCTCGTTTCTCCCCTCGGAACTGCGTCTGTTTCACGGTGGGAAGGTATGACATGCATTTAGGCGTTCTTGTGTTAGTCTGTGGTATTCCATTTGCTCACTCGTTGATCGTATTACTTTGGTTAATTTAATGTCAGGATTTATTTGGAGTTATGTGACATACTGTTGGATTTGCTATCATGTCAGGGTTTTCATGGAAGTTGTTGGATTTGCATGACACCTTACAATGTGTTACATTTATGAATATTTAAAGGAAGTTTGCTATTGCTTAAATCATTCCTCAATATTATCAAGATATGACTGAATATCTGTGAAGGCACTATTACCGTATTATACACTACTGGCCATTAAAATTGCTACACCAAAAGATGGTGTGCTACAGACGCGAAATTTAACCGACAGGAAGAAGATGCTGTGATATGCAAATGATCAGCTTTTCAGACCATTCACACAAGGTTGGCGCCGGTGGCGAAACCTAAAACATTCTGACATGAGGGAAGTTTCCAACTGATTTCTCATACACAAACAGCAGTTGACAGGTGTTGCCTATTGAAACGTTGTTGTGATGCCTCGTGTAAGTACCAGAAATGCGTACCATCACGTTTCCGACTTTGATAGAGGTCGGATTGTAGCCTATCGCGATTGCGGTTTATTGTATCGCGACATTACTGCTCGCGTTGATCGAGATCCAATGACTGTTAGCAGAATATGGAATCGGTGGGTTCAGGAGGGTAATACGGAACACGGAGCTGGATCCCAACGGCCTCGTATCTCTAGCAGTCGAGATGACAGGCATCTTATCCGCATGGCTGTAACGGATCGTGCAGCCACGTTCCGATCCCTGAGTCAGCAGATCGGGACGTTTGCAAGACAACAACCATCTGCACGAACAGTTCGACGACGCTTGCAGCAGCATGGACTATCAGCTCGGAGACTACGGCTGCGGTTACACTTGACGCTGCATCACAGACAGGAGCGCCTGCGATGGTGTACTCAACGACGAACCTGGGTGCACGAATGGCAAAACGTCATTTTTTCGGAAGAATCCAGGTACTGTTTACAGCATCATGATGGTCGCATCCGTGTTTGGCGACATCGCGGTGAACGCACATTGGAAACGTGTATTCGTCATTGCCTTACTGGCTTATCACCCGGCGTGATGGTATGGGGTGCCATTGGTTACACGTCTTGGTCACCTCTTGTTCGCAATGACGGCACTTTGAACAGTGGACGTTACATTTCAGATGTGTTACGACTCGTGGCTCTACCCTTCATTCGATCCCTGCGAAACCCTACACTTAAGCAGGATAATGCACGACCGCATTTTGCAGGTACTGTACGGGCCTTTCTGGATACAGACAATGTTCGATTGCTGCCCTGGCCAGCACAGTCTCCAGATCTCTCACCAATTGAAAACGTCTTGTCAATGGTGGTCGAGCAAATGACTCCTCACAATACGCCAGTCACTACTCCTGATGAACTGTGGTATCGTGTTAAAGCTGCATGGGCAGCTGTACCTGTACACGCCATCCAAGCTCTGTTTGACTCAATGCCCAGGCGTATCAAGGCCGTTATTACGGTCAGAAGTGGTTGTTCTGGGTACCGGTAATAATTTCTCAGGATCTATGCACCCAAACAGCGTGAAAATGTGATCAGATGTCAGTTCTAGTATAATATATTTGTCCAATGAATACCCGTTTATCATCTGCATTCCTTCTTGGTGTAGCAATTTTAATGGCCAGTAGTGTAGATGACTGCATCGTCTGCAAAAAGTACGTGGCTACTACTAATATTGTCGGTCAGGTCATCAGTAATACACAGCATAAAGAGCACAGGGTTTCGTCTGAAATTACTTCTATATTTGTCAATGACTCTCCAACCCAGATAACACACTCTATCCTCCCTATGTAGAAATCGTCAAACCTATCACAAATTTCGTATAACATCCCATATGATCGTACTTTCGATAATAGGTGGTGCTGAGTCATATGCTTTTCGGAACAGGAGATATATTTCATCCGATTTTATCTGTCCATGGCTTTTAGGATGTCAAGTAAGAAAAGACAAGTTGTTTATCGTATGACCAATATTTTCTAAATTATTTTTGATAGTAGGTCTTTCTGTTCGAGATACCTCATTACTTTCGTTCTAAGATTCCGCGGTAGATGGATATCAGAGATATTGGACGATAGTTTTGTGACTTACTCCTTCAACCCTTCTTGTGGACGAGTGTGACTTTTGGTTTCAACTACTCAGTAAAGTTTTCTGTTCACTGGATCTACAGTTTGTTATGATCGAAGGAGGGGTCAACTGTGCCGCTAATTTTTTATAGAATGTGATAGGGATTATATAGGGCCCTGCAGCATTGCTTCGTTTTAGCAGCTTCGGCTGTTTCTAAACGCCACTGGCACTAACACATACTTTGCTATGGATAGCAGAGGCTATTTTCTTACTCCCAGTCTTCTGTTCAGGTGTGTTTATTGTATTACTTTATGTGAAACTCAGGCACTTAGCACTGTTTTCGACATGATATGTCACCTTAAGTATATCCTGTTAATATACCCCAGCATCCTCTAATACGGTAATAAAAAGGCTGCAAGGTTCATGTAAAACGTAAAGTCAAATGCTAAATCGCTAAATATACTCACATTAGTCACAAAAATTGCCAGACCCCGGTGTAGGTCCATTGAATCACCAAATTAGATTGAAGTTACATGCATCTAGCTCCATTTATTGGATATATGACTTTGTACAACAGCCAGAATATTCCACACTCCTTTCTTATGTTCAGCTGAGATTCATCCCGAAATTATGAGTGTGGTACAAGTATGAAAAAATTTTGTTTTAGCACAACTCTTCTCAAAGTTACTGAAATTATTTATGTGTGTCTGCAGAACAACGGTAATCTATTTTTAGTTTAGCACTCAGGCAGCCCCACATACAACGTGCTACTCCAACACACATTCATGTCATCGTCAACACATGGCACTCAGCAACAAGTATGCAACAAGACCTATCTATGAACAGGTTTTTCAGGACCAACTAAGCACAGAACACTCTTCAATTCCCAGTGGTGGCAACTTACGGAGATGTCACTTGCACAATGAGTCAGTTTCATCTGCTAACAGGCAATATATCTTACGCCTGATGCTGGAAAGTGCTGTATACGATATATTGATATCGAAAACTCACGCCGAGGATGACACGGATCATTACAGAAGAGGAAGCTTATATGGGTATGTTATGGTTGGGGCCATAAATCATAAACAATGCGGCGTTGCAGTACACATCAAATCCCATCTCACTGAATACAAAGCAAGTTATCAAGACAGAGTAGCAAATGCCTTTGTTCTGGCTGTAGAGATGGTTGGCACTACAATTGCAAATATTTACAAGCCTCCGCAAGCCAGTTGGCCACTTGACGTTTTGAAAACAGGTTATTACTGTACCTATTGGAGTACCTATGTATATTACAAGGTGGCTACAATTTTTATAAAACCAAGACAAAACTGAAAAGTTGTTTATTATTCCCACCAGTGGTTACATAATCCTTAGACACGGAATTAGTAGGCATATTTAATACCTACACACACTTTACATCCCTCAGCACATTTGCAACGAAACTTCAAACAATTCAAAGAATATACAAATTCAAAGATTTTAAATTTCCAAACGTACGTAGATATTACTGCTTCTAAGTTGATACAAAGATGTTACATTATTATTTATACATAGACGCCATTAGCAGAACCGTTTGTGTCCGCTGACTTCAGATGAATCCTTAAGTTGTAAAAAGGATGTAACTTTTATTTATTACTTTATCCATTAGAAGTGGTTGGTGAAAACCTACGACTGTGAACACTATAGGTCTGTTTGTAACATAACTTTTTCTGCTTCAGGTCACAACTATGTTTTTGTATACATCTTGCACGATATGATACGGGAAATGATTCCCATACTCAACTGCGTTTTTCAAGGACTATGCCGGCTATTCGTGATGTCTTCAATGTGTGAGGTGCTGGATGGTTCCGTTGCCTTTACTGTAAATTTTGTCAGTCTGTTTACTGGGTACTCATTATTCATTGCAACTGTTCCGATTTTGTCGACGTCTTATGTTAGTGCTTTCAGTTTTAAAGGTTTTCAATGGAGCATACCTGTGTGTTTGGATGGTGTGATGATTTGTGTACTCTGGTATTCGTGTAGGTTGGTGTCCAGTAAAAGTAACACTTGTGTTCCTGTTGCTCATTAATAGTTGTCATCCCTAAGAAATTTATTGAAGAGATTGTTTCATGTTCTGTTGTAAAGTTAATTTTATTATGAAGTGAACTGTACACTGTAAGAAGTTCTTTGATCTTTTGTTCCATAAAACAGGAGAAGGTTATCGTCAATATATCCCCTGTAATAATTTATTTTTTTAGAAAGTTTATTTCTACCATTAGCAGTTAATTTTCTAAGTGGTTTATTATTAAGTCAGTCTGCTAGCTTGACGTGTTACCTATATCTAAGATTTCTTTCTGTTGGTACATCTGACAATAGAATGAGAAATGTTTATGGGACAGCATCAGTTTAAGTAAACTGAGCGACTCTAAAATCTCTGAAAAGGTTAGTTTTTAGTTTAATAAGTTTCTTCCCAATAATTTCGGTTGTTGCATTGACAGATAATTTGTGAACAAATTAACAGTGTCATTATATGAGGCAAATCTGGCTTGCCTTGGAATATTTGTATCTTATATATGATAGCTCTTGTATATGTTTTATCGAATATGTGGATCTGAATGTGGAAAATATCGTAAGGATATTATTTAATAGCTGGGAAAGATTGAATGTTGGTGTATTCTCAGAGTCAACAATGAGTCTAGTTGACGAGTAATGATTCTGGATGTTTGCCGGCCGCGGTGGTCTAGCGGTTCTAGGCGCGCAGTCCGGAACCGCGCGACTGCTACGGTCGCAGGTTCGAATCCTGCCTCGGACATGGATGTGTGTGATGTCCTTAGGTTAGTTCGGTTTAAGTAGTTCTAAGTTCTAGGGGACTAATGACCACAGTAGTTAAGTCCCATAGTGCTCAGAGCCATTTGAACCATTTTTTTTTGATTCTGGATGTTTGATGTACTGAGGTTGGGGGATAGCTGAGTTCATTAATGTCCATTTTTAATGTAACAATGGATTTATTCATAGCGATATTCTTCAATAAATGCTGCATAGAGTTATTGCTGCATCAAATTTGTGCCCAGTCTCAAAATTTTGGCAGATTCGTCTATTGTTACGGTCAAGTGATTTCAATAAGCCATTAGGAATTTTATTTAGTCGACTTAATTATGTTATGGAATCATCACAAGGTGACAGAAGTTCCATAAGGTAGCAGAAATTTGTTGATGTCTACAACTGAAGAACATAGTTAGTAATTTTGCAAACATAGATAAACATTACTGAACAAAGGCCTTAAGCAGAACATCAAACCAAAGTTCCATCACCATAACATAAAAAACTTCACCGTGAGCCTAAAGAAAGTTGGAGGTATGGCCAACGTGAACCATAATGAAGAGATTGTTTTAGCACATTGTATTGTATGGAACTGGGGACATAGAAAGACTTCGTCCAGGCAGTAGCCCTCAGTGGTTCACAACCAGACAACAGGTTACAGTAGTCCACTCACCTCACTGCCGTCCCACACGGAACCCATGGTTATTGTGCGGTGCGGACCCCGGTTGACGCCCCTGGAAACGTCTCACCCCAGACGAGGGTAACCCCAATGTTTGCGTGGTAGAGTGATTTTGGTCTACGTGAACGTGGAGAAAGTGTTTGCGCAGCAATCGCCGACATAGTGTAACTGAGGCGGAATACGGGGGACCAGTCCGCATTCGCCGAGGCAGATGGAAAACCGCCTTAAAAACCATCTACAGACTGGCCGGCACACCGGACCCCGACACTAATCCTCCCTGTCGATTCGTTATGGGGACTGGCACACCTTCCCTCCCAGAAAGCAGGGCGTTAGACCACACGGCTAACCAGCGGGCTTGTCTTAGCACATAATATGAGTGCAATTATCCTACAAGAAAGGTAAAACGATGTGCCAGTCAGTAGCGAGAGTGTTGAAACAGTTGAAACATTCACTTAATGAACATGATGATATTATTATTAAGGCTTCTCTTCAATGATTTGGACATTTTACCTGATCATCGCAGTACATACTATATATTCTCTCATAAAATTAGTCTTAAATAATCCATCACAGTTTGAGAAGAATAGTGATATCCATACCTACATCATTAAATGAAGAAACGACTTTTATTATCCATTATTAAAGCCGTCAGTGGCTCAGAAAGGAGGTCAGTATGCCGAAACAAACATTTTTGATTATTTGTCCAGTAGTATTAAATATCTGACAAGTTGCATAGCAAGTTTTAATTCTAACCAATATTTTTCTCCTGGACAACTCCTTCTATTCCATGGACAGATTCCTATTTAAAATTGGCAGCTCTAATGAATTCTCTGATTACTACTTGTGTTTTGTGGTTTTGTTTCTGATGAAAGTCTTTGTGTGTGAATGCAGCTTGCCGCTAACTTGGTGTAATATTTGTCTGTACAGAAGTGTATCTGTCGTCTTTATCGTTCCTTCACTCTCACACCTGAATCAGTAGAGTAAAGTCAGGGCTTCGTGTATTATGATTGGCTGATCCGTAAAAGGACAGACAAACAATTATACTACTGGAGGATTCTCAGTAATTTCTAGAATTACATTCACTCTCTCTCTCTCTCTCTCTCTAATTTATATGTGTACAATGCCAATATAAATTACTGAGATCAGCCTGGTCGAATCTCCGGTAGAGCCCTTCGTCTTAATACTCAGCGGCGGTCTTGCTAGAAAAAAATCTTTACATTCGTTATTATTATTAAGCGCTGCATTCAGTTGGGAAAATCGATCGTTTGAACAATTCGTTCAGTTTACGACAGATCTAATATTTCAGATGTGGACGAAGCCTTTTTGGACGATTTATAAAACTCATAGATTGCAGGTTCTCTTCGTCACAGCTGAAACTTCCCAATTAATTACAGGCCTAGACAATCATCAATGATTCATACAGAGAACTCATTCTTCATTCACTCTTTTTACAGGTTTATCATTTCTTTATCTATCCCGCTATCGGCACAAATTTCCCTTGTTCGCTTTAGTGCGAAGAAGAGTATCTAAACTTCTTTAGGAATCCAAAAAATCCTCCCACCGATATTTCCGAAAACTGTTCCCTTCTCTCTCTCGCTAAACTATAATAACCATGGAGCATACATATCAGTACTTCTGTTGTTCCAAAGAATAAACGTACTAGAAAAATACCTTGGCGTCGACTAGCTGTCGGCGCATATTTTACTAGAAAAATCTAATCCAATACTTTTCAAACGTAAATAAATGTGGATGATTTGATTGATCACTATTAATTAGTGCGTGGTAGAGGGTAATTTTCCGTGGGGATATTACAATGCCCCTCGCTGGAGCGAAGTTTGTGAGCTCAATTTTGATTCACCGAACACACTTCGCGAGCTATCTATTAGCGTGGATAACCCGGAAGTGATGATTGTCAGTCCTCCGACTGAAAAAGAATATTCTGTTTGAGACAGACGAAGAAAAGAAATGTGGAAAACAGAAGAAATGAAGAGACAGGTACCGCGACTGTATTGCTTTTACGTGCATCTCGGTGTTATGTTTGCTGTGCACAACCAAGGAAGATGATCTTTCATGAACTGTTGTCAGGGTCTACCCATTCGGGAACTTTCTTAAGCAGGGAAACCTTGGAAAACCTCTTAAGCTTAGACCCCCAGCCTACGGTACATAGAAGATAGGAAAGCCTATAGAAGAAAAAAAATAATTTTGAAATTTATCTCTAAAGAAAAGATAGGGATCAATTTGTATCACGATTTGGAAAAGGGTAGTTTGTGCCTCTAGCAAAAGACTTTTTACAATAAATAACGTGAATTTGCGTTTTACAATCTTGCTCCTAGTACAATATCTTGCGGTGCTAAACTCCCCCAGGTCTTGCATGTTCCCGACGTCCACATTTGTAGTCGGTCTCCTACGCGGCCCCCTTTGTAGATGATCTTCTACGCGGCCCACAATGGGAAGAGTAGAAGGAACAGGGATACTCGAATTCACATGCAACATTCATTCCAAAAGAATTAACAGTGACCAAAAAGAGACTCTTCCTGTAAGAGAACTGATTAGGTTGCACCATCCAAGATTCTCCTTTTTGAAAGCAAAATCCTTATGGCTTCATGGATCCTTTTTGTTACGACGTATTTCAATGAATTCAACTCTTAATTAATGATGTTGCCAAAAGCATCATCCGATTTACTCTCGTTTGAATACTCCTTTTGACTTTGCCTCCCCACTTGTACTTAGAAGTCCAAACGCTTTAACAGATTTTCTATGACTGATTTGTTCTTCGTAATTTAAAGGATTCATGTAACTTACTATAGATTTTGGATTCAAATCATCGAATAATGGAAAGTGTAGTTCATTTTATACCCAGACATCATCCATATTCCCTTAATAAGTCATATAATTTAGCTATCCTCAAAACCTTTTATTCTAAACACATATATTTCCTCGCTTTAGTGCTGAAATGTAAAAGTTATTAGCATTAAGGAATGCGGATTCGCTTCTTTCATTTACTCTCTGATTCATACTGCGTTCATCCATGCTCATCTATGGAAATGGATTTTTCAAACAGAATTCCCAAACGAACACAAACCATTAAACAACTATTAATTCTATGAATATTACTTTTTTTTTATTCATTAATAAATTAAAAACTCTTAACTTCTAATTATAACACCTATTCCTTTTAAAGTTCAACATGAATCAGTTTATCCTCGCGTTTGGTGCGAGTCTCTTATAAAACATATCTGTGTCGTCTCTATCGATTTTAATTCTCGCGCCGACGTCAACTGTTTTGCGCGGGAAATTGTTTTTGCGGCGTTAACCGTCACTCACGATTCACTACCACAACACATCCCTTCACACGTTTATACATCTAAGCGTTCACATGAGATTATCTATGAATATTCACTTTGAACCGTTTTTTGATTATTCAGCGTCATTTGCAGGAAACATTTCATTCTTCTCGCAGGTCAGTCAGATACTTTATACATCTTGATCACATTAGCAAAGCTAAAGTTCTATGTTCACTCAAACCACAGGTGAAGCCTATCTCCACTATCCTTTTTACAACACTCAATAGTAATAATTAGTCACTATTTCTATATTCTATGTCATTGATTAACTACTTCACTTTAAAGGTTTTTAACACTACACACACACAGTTTATTGTTATATTTTTTTTTTTTACGAGCGTTCATCTCTGTCACTCGGAACACCATTCCTCCCTATCTCCTATTCTTCATTATATCTTTTTAAGTCATTATGAGGAAATAACCCTTTTATTTTGTTCGATCCCGGGTATGCTAACAGATAAGCTCCAGGATTCGGAATTTGTAGGATAAGGTATGGTCCAGTATATAGTAACACCCATTTCTTTATACTTTTCTTTATTACGGATGATTTGGTATGTCGTTTAACTAGTACCTTCTCTCCGACATGGTATGTCTGTACCCTCTTGATCAATTTGTCATGCCGTTGTTTTCTTTGATTAGCCTTTCTCGTCATATTTATGATAGCTTGTCTTATTTTTTCTTCCCAAGGCATCTCAGTTTCCTGAGTTTTGGGGATATGGTCAGTCCAGAAGTTTTCCTCTTTTGCTTCGAACATCAATTCACGAGGTGTATATCCAGTTGAGGAGTGGGGCATGTTATTGTATATTTGCTCAAACTCTTCCACATAGTTTGCCCACGCAGTTTGCTTATTATGGCAATACGTCCTCATAAATCGATTGAATTCTCTAAAAATCCTCTCCACCAAATTGCCTTGTGGGTGGTAAAATGATGTTAATATGTGTTTCACACCGATTTGAGACAAAGTCTGCTTCCACCGGAGTCCCGTGAATATTTTAGCATTGTCAGTTATGATCGCCTTTGGTGTACCAACATGTGGAATATAATCTCTTATCAATCTTAATACAATTACTTTGGCTGTAGCCGTCTTTATTGGGTATAGCTTTACGTATTTCGTGCACACATCGAGAAATGCTAACACATATTTAACACCACCTCTTGAAGTCGGTAACGGTCCACACAGATCGCACGAAATTAATCCTTTTGGTTCTTGTACTAATATAGAGCATAATGGGTGCTTAGTTCCTTTTGAATCTGGCTTTGTTTTTTGACATATTATGCACCTCTTTAAGATCTCATGCACTCTGCGCTTTATGTTGGGAAAATAACAGTATCCACTTATCTTGTCTGCACATTTTGTCGTACCAAAATGTCCCCAGGTTAAATGAGTGAACCATACAAGTTTCTCTATTTGTGTCTCCGGTATACAAACACACCAACGGACTTTGTTTGGCCTTCCACAGCGGAAAAATAATACGCCGTTTACTAGCTTGTAGTAATTTACGATCTGATCCGAAGGTTGCTGTTGTAACCTTTGAATGACACTTCCCCATTGAGCATCCTTTTTCTGTAATTGGGCCATATGAACACACAGATTGACATAGTACGTCTTAAAGGGATTTTCCTGCAGCAGCAATACAGGGAATTCTGAGTAATTAATTACTTCAATCTCTTTGGTTAAACCCTGTGGTGACCTTGATAGAGCGTCCGCAATAATGTTTTGTTGCCCCGAGACATGTACGATCTTAAATTGGTATTGTTGCAGAGCGAGAGTCCATCTAGCGAGTCTGGGGTGTAACAGTTTACACGTTTGTAAAAATGTTAATGATTGGTGATCGCAATATACGATAGTCTTCGACCCATTTAAATAATAATGAAATTTTTTAAATCCCCAGACGACCGCAAGAGCCTCTAATTCTGTCGTCGTGTACGTTCGTTCACAGTTGGACAAAACACGACAAGCAAACGCAATAGGACAAAAGGTAAGCTGTCCATTTATCTTGCGTACTTGGAAAAGGCACGCTCCAAGACCCACATTTGACGAATCTGTTGACAAGTAGAATTCCTCTTGCATGTCCGGATGGTACAAAAGCGGTGCGTTTACTAATTGCTTCTTTATCTCTTCAAAGGCTTCTTGACACTCTAATGTCCAGAGCCAGGGCACATCCTTCTTCAGCAAACTATTTAGAGCTGCTGCATTCATGGCCTGATTCGTTATAAATCTTCTAAAAAATGAGGCAAGACCCATAAACCCTTTTAATTGCCTCCTATTTCTTGGTGTTGGAAACTTACTAATCGCAATTAGCTTCTCCTTGGTCGGTAAAATTCCCTTTGCGTCAATCATATGCCCCAGGAACTTGATTCTATTTAGTGCAAAATGGGATTTCTGTAAGTTAGCAGTTATTCCCATGGTTTTGAACACGTTCAATACCCGACTCAGTAAGGAAATATGCTCCTCCCAGGTCTTCGATGCAATAAGCATGTCATCCACAAATACTGTTATCCTGCTTCTTAGTTCTGGGCCTAATGCATAATCTAGCGCTGCTATAAAGATTCCAGCACTAATGTTGAGTCCGAAAGGAACTACAGTAAATTGGTAACTTCTTCCTGCATAAATGAAAGCTGTATATTTCCTTGATACCTCATCCAGCTTGACTTGCCAATAAGAACTCCGCAAATCGATGCTCGTCAAATATTGGACATCCTGGAACCGTTGTATCAGTTCGTCTATGTTTTCCGGATGTGTCCTCACTGGAATTATAATTTTGTTTATTTCCCTTGCGTCGAGTACCAGTCTCACAGTTCCATTTGCTTTTGGCACTACCAACAATGGGGAGCAGTATGGGCTTGTAGAGGGTTCGATCAAACCCCATTTCAACATGCGATCTATTTCTTTTTGAACTTGAGCCTTTAACCTCCAGGGAACAGGATAGAAAGTTCGACAATATGTTTCGTGCGGCTTAACGTAGAGATGGCATATGTATCCTTTAATCACTCCTGGCCTTTCATCAAACACGTTTTCATACACTAATAATAATTCTTTGAGCTGCTTCTTCTGATCTTCAGTGATGCAGTCGGATTCATTTAACTTCTCATACACTAATTGACCGAAATCTCCTTTGACTTGGAACTCATTATTTGCGTGCTGTTTAGAATTCTGTGCAGTCCTGATTACTTGCACACTGATCCCACTATTATATTTTCTGGTAAGGCTTTCTTTTTTCAACAAGTCCAACTCAATTTCTTGTTTATTTATATTTAACCAAATTTTTCCTGTTTTAAAATCTATTCTGCATCCGTATTGACGTAGGCTGTCGACCCCGATAATGCAGTCTACCACCAAATTTTTCACAACAAGGAATGTGCTTAATATTGCTACATTTCCTACTTCTACACTAAGTAGTGACTGCACTTTTACATTCGCCGATCGAGCCCCAACGGCGCCTATTATTCTGCAATTTTGAACTGGAAAAATTGGTACTCTTCTTATATTTCTGATCTTGTTGAATAGAGCCTCCGAAATAACATTCGTGGTTGCAGCTGTGTCTAAAACCGCCACTATAGGTACAGTCTCCAAAATTACTTGCACTTCGGCTACTGCCACCTGTTCCTTATCCTCATCTTGGGGTTCTAAGTCTTCGGTCAATTCATCTGCCAGTAATCGTCCATCATTATACGTTAGCATTGGTACACATATCCTGTTGCCCCTCAACCTATTGTTGACCGCTCCTCCGGGGCACGAGTGGGTCCTTACTAGTTTGTTGGATTTTGATTCGCCTGGTTGTTGACATCGTCCGTTACTTCGGTAATTACCGGTTGATTCGTAGATGTCCGTCCCCACTGATATTGGTTGTTGGAGTTTATTCCCCCCGGTTGATTCCACTTTCTATTACCGTTATTATTCCAAGCTTGCGGTCTAAAATTCCTTTCGTTTCCCCATACGGGATTGTATCTTTTCCCATTCCTGTTATTCCTTGGATAGCCCCTCGCAAGACTATTGCCGGTATTATTGTTGATATTTTGAGGGGTTTTTCCACTATTTATCGATCTCTGTGCGTTCCCTTGCCTACCATTTGCCGGAAGTTCTATCTCCCTATACTGGAATCTGTTATTACGTGCTTTCTGGCTGTTCTCTTCTATAATGTCTATATGATCTAACGTCGTGAGGAACGACTCCAGGTCTTTATCGTTGCCGTAAATTAATTGATTCCGGATGCTAGTTGGTAATCTTGCCTTAAGTATGTTTATTATGTCTGGCAAAGGCATAGGTCTGTCCCAATATCTTGTTTTATTTATATATTTTTCAAAATACTTCCTAAGGCTTCCTTTCGAGAAAGAGAAAGGTTCTGGGTAGAGCACCTCCTGCCTTAGGCGTTCCTGTACCCCTTCTGACCAGAATTTTGCTAAAAACGCTTTTTCAAAATCTTCATAGGTCGAGCAAACAGAAGTCATGTCCGAGGCCCAGATCGCCCCCGAACCTTGTATATACCCAGTAACGAAACTGATCTTCTGCCACTCCGACCAACTTCTGGGTAGCACTCCTCTAAAACTTCGAATAAAAACAATCGGATGGACCCCCCTTTTGTCAGTGTTAAAAATCTGAAATTGCCGATGCTTTATCATTTTTTCTTCTGCATGACAAAGGCTTTCATAATCTCCATCCGCTAAAACGTCACGCGAACAACTAGCTCGTGGCAATTTGATATTCGAGTTACTTACACATGTCGGTATTGTGTGCGAATGTGCAGTAACGGGGTCTATAGTCGCTGACAACTTCTGCTGTTGGCCTGTATTCATTTGTTCTGAGCCTTGTTGTGAAACGCGTATCGACTCTTCGATCGTTTGTTTCCAATGCTCGAAATCAGCACCTAACTGCTGTCGCACTTCCTCAAGTCCTTTCGCAAACAAATTCTCTTCCTGTTTGCCGCATAGACTCTGGAATGCTGCTTTAACATTTTGCTCAACGTTTTCACACATTAGCCTTTTGTTTTCTAATGTGATTTCGGATAATTTACCCGTTAATACATTAATCTGGTGGTCAATAACGTCTTGACGTTCTGTCAGATGTTCCACACTTTCCTTTAGGTTCGTCTGCGTACGTGCCAATTCAGGGAGTTGCGCAATTGCACATGACATGGCATCTTGCTTTTGTACTAACTGAGGAACCATTTCCACCTGTTCGCGTACTGTATCTATCTTAATAGCCACATACTCCTTCATTTCTACACGAACACGTTGAGTAGATTCCTCACATTGAGCTTTAACCAATTCGATTTGTGCAGTTAATTTTCGTTCCGTCTCTTCGGCCTGATCTTTTAGTTCCTTTGTCTTTTCCTCTATCCGCTGCTCTAATTCGGAAAAACTATCATGTAACTGCTGCTTAATCTCATCTTTCAAATTTTCCTGCCCTTCAGTAACTGAGGCTAATTTCCTGTTAATGTCGGTTTTCAAATTTTCCTGCCCTTCAGTGACTGAAGCTAATTTTGTATTCAAATGGTTTTGCCCTTCAGTAACTGATGCTAATTTCGCGTTAAGGTCGGTTTTCAAATTTTCCTGCCCTTCCGTAACTGAGGCTAATTTTGTGTTCATATTATTCATGGTCTCAGTTAACATTTGCATCTGCCTCATTATAATTACTAATGGATCTAATCCATGTTGCATCCCTGCTGTTACATCTCCAGCCGTGTCTACCGGGCGTTCTATTGCGCTATCTGTAGCTATCGGCTCTACAACACTTCTTACTACCTCATTATTATCGGTGCTCACAGCTGGAGGCTGTTGCATGTTGCTCTGCTCTGCTTGACTCATCTTAAACATTGCCCTAGTTAAAACCATATAAATGTTCTACAGTCAAGTTTATATATATATATCTCCCTTCACACAAGAATACTTTCGTATAGTACTTATACAGTTAAATGCAACTAGGGCAGTTCAATCAAACTACGTCTTGTATGAGCACAATTAGTAAATGTTCAAATCTACGTCTACTTCCAGAATACTAGCAAGCTTTATTTGAAAAATAATAGATCTGGCCTTTTGTCTGCGCCCTGCGTGGTGTTTATCTGTGGATCCAAGTAATTCGACTGCGAGTATTTCTTCTCTTTTTTCCAAGTTAGGTTGTCTCGTCGTCGTTCACATGAAACAAAGAACAAAATTATTTTAACAACGTCCAAAAACGTGTCCTGTCACGGATTGGCCATTCTAATGAATTCTCTGATTACTACTTGTGTTTTGTGGTTTTGTTTCTGATGAAAGTCTTTGTGTGTGAATGCAGCTTGCCGCTAACTTGGTGTAATATTTGTCTGTACAGAAGTGTATCTGTCGTCTTTATCGTTCCTTCACTCTCACACCTGAATCAGTAGAGTAAAGTCAGGGCTTCGTGTATTATGATTGGCTGATCCGTAAAAGGACAGACAAACAATTATACTACTGGAGGATTCTCAGTAATTTCTAGAATTACATTCACTCACTCTCTCTCTCTCTCTCTCATTTATATGTGTACAATGCCAATATAAATTACTGAGATCAGCCTGGTCGAATCTCCGGTAGAGCCCTTCGTCTTAATACTCAGCGGCGGTCTTGCTAGAAAAAAATCTTTACATTCGTTATTAAGCGCTGCATTCAGTTGGGAAAATCGATCGTTTGAACAATTCGTTCAGTTTACGACAGATCTAATATTTCAGATGTGGACGAAGCCTTTTTGGACGATTTATAAAACTCATAGATTGCAGGTTCTCTTCGTCACAGCTGAAACTTCCCAATTAATTACAGGCCTAGACAATCATCAATGATTCATACAGAGAACTCATTCTTCATTCACTCTTTTTACAGGTTTATCATTTCTTTATCTATCCCGCTATCGGCACAAATTTCCCTTGTTCGCTTTAGTGCGAAGAAGAGTATCTAAACTTCTTTAGGAATCCAAAAAATCCTCCCACCGATATTTCCGAAAACTGTTCCCTTCTCTCTCTCGCTAAACTATAATAACCATGGAGCATACATATCAGTACCTCTGTTGTTCCAAAGAATAAACGTACTAGAAAAATACCTTGGCGTCGACTAGCTGTTGGCGCATATTTTACTAGAAAAATCTAATCCAATACTTTTCAGACGTAAATAAATGTGGATGATTTGATTGATCACTATTAATTAGTGCGTGGTAGAGGGTAATTTTCCGTGGGGATATTACACAGCCTCTGATGAAAAAGAAATATTTTTCAGTGTAGCTGCACGAGTAAGACTAAAAAGCGTCTTCACTGATGTTAACACTAGTTATGTATCATGCATACCTGTAAATCTACTTAATTTACATCATTTAGATAAAAGAATCGTTCAAATTATCTTTGGAACATGTAATTAACTAACTAGCTGATTCATGAAACTCCAGTGACGTCCTTCGTACAGATGACTACGACGAAACAACATTATTGAACTGAACGTTGATCCAATATATCGCTACATATTGCAACACATTGCCGCTTTCCACCACTGAAGGGGCATGTTCGAGTTATTTGCTGTGGTGCACTATGCAGGATGTCACTAGCATGGTGTGGGAAGTGCTGTCAGGTGCCTATCTGGCTGCTGATGGGCGACAGAGTAGTCTGCCAGAATGTGGGCACTGATGAAAGCATGCACACCCTGGAGAAGTGGACTGATGTGGTTCCATCAACAGTGTGCAGGCTAAAAGCAGTTAGGTTGCAATGGTCGACATGGGGCATGATCAACTGTTACAGTCATCATGGGGCTTAGGCAGCAGACCGTGTTTTTCGCAGCAGACAGTGTTTTTCTATTGCCATCCAGCTGAGATGGCAGCTGACATACAGAGAACAAGGATGGAGGAGAGTTTCCATTAATATGATACAGAGCAGAGCATATGAAGTACTTGTGGTTAGGAATATGCCATAATTTCACTTTCTGGGCAGTGGTAGTTGTGAGTTATCTTAATGATTAAACTACTGTGTCCTCCAGGTGCCAGGATTATTGACTTTCAACGCTGCATAGTTTCTTTCAAGTAAATAAGCACAATAAGGCTATGGAAAGTTTTGATTTTGTCATAATTCTATTACAGTGTACTTGCATAGTGAGACCAATGTGCCACCAGAGTGGATCATTGTTTTTCTTGAGTTTTAAAATTCAATAAACTCTGATAACCACATTGTTTGTTCTGCACTTTCTTTTTGGATTTTGTAATAGGTTATGTAACGATATAGACTGCTGGTCTACCTGTTCTCTGCCCAGGATATGGTTAAAGTGTTGATTTTACTTTGCTGTAGATTATTCCTTTCACCAGTCTGCTTGTTGCTTTTGTGTTCTGGTGCACCCTTGAAAGGTCATTTGTATATATCATGTATAAAAATATCATAGGATATGTTTTTGTTGTATGTTCATATTGCCTGTTTTTGGAGATATTATTATTTTGTTATTGTGGGATGACTGCTTATTTTTGGTTTCTTAAGTCAGTTTGTAACGACAACTGTTTGATGGGAAGTTGGACTGTGCAAAAGGCACTTGAGTAAATGACAAATAATTATTCCTGATGTGTTAAAAGAGTGTAAACCTATATACAGTAAGTAAAAGGAAATATGTAGTGTAAATCTTTTTGTAAGATTTAGTGTTCCCATAAAATTTGGACTTAAGAAAATTTTCTGGAAACAGGGGCATGTGTAACGACAACTGTACATATAATAATTTTTTTTCTTTATGAATTTAGATAAATTAATGTAAGCAATGTTTTGAACTTCTTTTTCGGTTTGTATCGTAATGTTAAAGAAACTGTGAGTAACTTTTGAAATGAATATTATTATTTATGTTGGATTTCAAACAATGTGGTAATCAAAAGGGAAGTGTATTTAATGTTAAAACTATTATAAGATGTGAAAATTGTAATTTATACACTTGGTCCATACGCAGGTAATGCATTAGGATATGTGTAGTAGAAAACCTGTGGTGAATACCCTACCTGTAGGGGAGCGGGAAAAGGTGGAGGCAGGCGAGGCGGGAAAACGCACACTGGGCGCGGTTCGGCACAACGGGCTCAGTATCACAGTCGGAGGCGAGCAACAGTCGGAGTTGTGAATCGGTCAGAGGAACACGTACTGTACCGAGGCGGCTACCCAGGAAAAGTGGATTCCATTGAGCCTCGGTTGAACCGATTCCGACGACTACTTGGCATGGCTATATTCTGAGGCACAAAGTTGGAAAGATTACGACGCCAAGAAGAAGGAAAGTGCCTATGTAATGAGAGCCTTAGCCGTGCTTGTATGTGTGCCGTGCTGCCCGCTATCTCGCTGCTCGCCAACCGCCGCACCGACTTGCACAGGTCAAACATTTATTTCATCTTTAGAAGTGTATCTGTGTGGACCAGTGTCGAAAATGTTTCTAACTGTTCAATAATAACGTGACTTTTACCAGAATTGCTTTAGCCATGACTTATCCTGATCACTGACCTAGACAGGATCCTTACCTCGTATTGTGCAACCCGAGTATCCTGAACTGAAAGTTTAAAAATTAGTGTTAATAAGGATTATCAGTAGATCAATCTATGCTATAAAGAAGTTTAAAAGTTCTGTGTGTTATTGCAAATGTTGGTAAAGAACAAAGTATGACTAAATTGGAAGAGAGTTTTTTTGAATTGAGTTAGCGATGTTATTTAATTAATTTGAGACAGAAATAATGACAGTTAAATAATTCAGAAGTAAGACAAAAGAGTAGTTATCCATAGATTGATAATTTTGAGTGTTAATTTACCTTCAGTACTTAATAGTTTCAGTATAACGACCATAACAGTTTCCGGACCCCCCCCCCCCCCCCCTTCTCTTGTCCATTCTTTCAAACCTTGAAATGTGCTGATCAGATTTGACCAGTAAAGCTATGTTCTATATAAATCCTAAGTGTATTAGTGTTGTTTTCCAATTTTAATAGTGACATTGTATGTGTGCTTTCAAAACTGCTCATTCTAGGACAATCTATGCCCGATTTCAGTCTGATCAATATACAAAATGCCGTTCGTAGTAATCATTGCTGTGTGGTGTTGCGTAAATTTAGCTCGTCCAAATTAGTACAAAAAGAGAAAGCTTTAGTTCAGTGGATTTTTCTGGTTCCAAATTTGCCATATAACGCATCATTACTACGTGTTACTATGCTTGTACATGCACCCACTTGTACTAGGAAAAACTCACTCATTGCCTAAGTAGGCTGGCGACCGAATTATTAATTATAGGTAGCATCTACTGTGTGTACTTCTTGTCCATGCGAAAGAGTAATTATACTTTACATTTGCTTGATGCGTCACTGTAGTTATTGACTGAGTACAAGTCCGATCTTGCTTCTATTAGGTACACGCGGTCAACTTATATACTAAAATCCTTGTTTATAAGGTGAAGCCCGTGAACTTGTTACAGTACAGGCTTTATACAGCTAACGTACGTCCGAGTAGGGCGGGAGCGTTACAAGTTGTTATCTAAAGTTAATTGTCGTAAGAGGGTGAGTGCAAGGGTTTGTTGAGTTTATTTACGCACACACTTGGACACTGTAAATTATTTAATAAAGCAAAGGTTTATTCAAATCCTACACTTGGACAGGCTTCAGACAAAGCATAATTCCAGCCAAAACCTGTGCCATACCAGTAAAAACCATTCCAGAAAAACCACACAGGAAATGATTAACCATTGTAACTTCCTTTTATGAAAACAAGAAGTTGCAACTAATGAATGCAACTAATCCCAAACTTAAGACACAACCAAAGCCCCCAAACATTACTCATCAATAAGACTCATTGTTGACTCTGAGAATACACTAACAAACTTTAATATCCTTACGATTTTCCATGATTACACAGATCGTCACAAAATACTGCTAACTTAATAAGAAGCATCATTATGAAATGTCATTCTTCACAAACAACGAACTCGGACATCACTTGCATAAGACAGTAAACATAAGTGCGTCAACAACAGATTGTAGTACAATATATAAATCAGAGTAACAGTTGTCCTGTATTTGACATAGTTCAAACTGGAAGAATTTTTCATACACTCTGTGAAGAGCACACTGATGCTTTCACGCCTAAACACTTTTGGGATCCTGAGTAGCTAACCAAATGTACATGAACACATACACCAGTGACGTACAAAACGGTCTAATAGAACTCTACACAAAAAACACTGCTAGAAAAACGTGATCTGTTAGAACAAACAAAAATATTGTTGCACAGAGAAACATTTTCTGAAAACATGTTAAATGAACAAATTAAATATAATAGCCACAGTTCTTTCAGCAATCTCAGTAGTTCATTTTTCCTAAAGAAGCAAAAACGTAATAGAACTTTTAAAACATAAGGTCACATCTTATCTGCCAAACTGAACTGCCTGATCAATAAAGTGAAGTATCTTGAAAGGGAGAAGACATCAAAATGAAACTTCATGGGTTGAGAAGATATGTGACTTTGTATGTGTTTACAAAACATTAGTAAAGAACTTTACAGTATGAACTCAGTTGGTATAATGAAGTGACCTCTCTGGCTTAGATACCTCCACAGATTTGGTTGGCAAAGATGTATCCTCTTCTGAGGCAATCTGGACTACAATTTTGGTAACTGATCGTTGACATACTGGATTCTGGCATTGGGATAGTGTTGTCGAATCTGGTTCCACACAAGTTCTATTGGGAACAGATCTGGAGATCTTGATGGTTACGGGAGTACCTCAACATCATTCAGTCACTTCACACAGACACGTGACATGTGTAGAGAGCAACATGCTGTTGAAAAGCTTGACTAGTCTAGAGAGAGCAAACTTACTTCGCCCAGAAGTCAAGAAATCGAGTAAGGTCTTTTGTAATTCTGTTTTTTTAGATTGCTATGCTAATGTAGATTGTTGGCTGAACTTCACTGGATAAATTTTACGTGAATACCCATAAATATTCACAAAAGTTATACATTTATTTACTTTCCTTTCTTCACTGTTATCTACACTAAGAAGAGAATTTAACATTCTGGGAGGTTATAAGAAAAACATCTGATATACAAAAGAATTTACTCATTCCCTTCTTCACACAAAATTTTAGTTTGCTGAAGTGAGAAACAGTAGCAGCCGAACAAATCACTGTTCTCAGATGGTTTCCATAGACAAAAAGTTAAACAAGTACGAACCAGATCTCTTCCATACGAACTGCAACCACTTCCAAGAAACTTCTTAAACAGCTACAAGTACTGTGTTCTGATCCTTTCTGACCCTCTAAAGCAGCCATCTTACTAGAATCCTGTATTAAAGAACACTGCTCCATGTGAGTTTCCATTCTTTTTAATTTCACGCCCTGCAATAAATGGGCTCAATTTCCTCACACCAGTAGCCTCCTCTCATAGCGCAATGATGCAATATCGTCATACCAGTATTTAAAATCACTGAACCATACCCTGTGAATGAAGAGTTAAATTTATTACTGCATTATCGCATTGTAAAATTAGTTTAACCATCGTTTTATGATGTTTTCCAGTACCAAAATTACCCGAAAATTGTTGCAGTGTGCAAATTTATTTACGTGATAAGTCTACTTCTTTCTCGTTTTATTTTCCAGAAAAGAGCTTGTGATTATAGTTAGTGATCAACATTAAATGCGAACATTTTAAGTTAGGCTTTACCGTAATTATTACTGATAACAACTGAAACACACGTTTACCGTTAGCAATCAAGATTTATTTTATTTCTTGATTCACAAGTTTCCACGTTCATCACCATGAGGATTGACATGAATTCCTATGATGTGTGTGTACTGAGAGTACGACTTAGGTGTAACCTGCAGCAGTGAGTAGTAGCAGAAGACGAAAAAACTTTGTTTTAGTACATGAATCAAAGTTCGTGGAGATATTTAACCGCAAATATAAAAAAAAAATATAAACGTAAAAATACTTCCAGTGGTCACAGGCTCCTTTTTCTGTCGCGATTGTATCACATTCAACATCACATACACTTTGTAAACACTACATTAAGCAGAAATAGCATCATGATTACGGGGAACATGTGAAAACTAATATTGCGAACACTCACATAAACAAAACATAAAATAGTTGGTGTCTTTGATTGCAAAGATGATTAGAAATATAAACACAAAAATCTCCAGTGGTCACAGATCCTTTTTCTGTTGTGTTTACACAACATATACTCTGTATACATGTAAAACAATTGTGCTACAGACAGTGGAAATATATTATAACACATTTACTTGTTTTCTTTTATGTTACACACACACAATACCAATGCAAAATGCACACACAAATGAACATATATAAGTAATTCTAGTCATGATAGTGACAATGACTTAGATTGAGCCACGAAAGTGCAAAGTGATGTTTCTATTGTGTTAATAATAACGGTCATAAAGCTGTTGAGTACAACGCAGCTCAACGAAAACTGATCAACTCCTACAGTTTGGCTTGAGAGACAGGTTGGTGGCAGATTAAGGAACGTCGATCTGATACAAGTCATCAGTGAATTTTGAGAATTTTCCTTGGTTTCCTTCACAGCCTGCTCAACGGACGGACTAAATAACCTCGAGGATAGGCTGCAGTACTGTTTCTCTCCCTTCTCAACTACTGCTTACCTTTCATGTCCTTCGACTCTTACAAGTGTATCTACGACCAGTACTCTTACGTCCATTATGTATATTTCCATACAGGGGAAACATTTTACTTGAAAGTCACTTGCCGGGTGTCGGCGGGTAGACACCATATTGCCGTATATGCAAGTCAGAAGGAACATTACATCTTAATTCGGAGCCGGCCGCTGGTGGCCGAGCGGTTCTGGCGCTACAGTCTGGAACCGCGCGGCCGCTACGGTCGCAGGTTCGAATACTGCCTCGGGCATGGATGTTTGTGTTGTCCTTAGGTTAGTTAGGTTTAAGTAGTTCTAAGTTCTAGGGGACTTATGACCTCAGCAGTTGAGTCCCATAGTGCTCAGAACCATTTGAACCATTTTCTTAATTCGGAACAACACAGGCACGGCAATGATGCATTTGTCCGGGACACAGGACAAGCTGATTTCAAGGAAAATGTCTCCTCTGCATGGGAATGTACGTAATGGATGTACCAGTACAGGCTATAGAGACATGGTTGATGACGTAAGAAAATTTGAGCTTGGCACTGAGTCGCGCTCGGACAGTCTAAAGGTAAGGCAATCGCTCGCGATAAGCGGGAAATACGTCACACCATTATGCAACTGTTACTTTGTTCATATTCGCAACAGCGAATGCATTTCATGTATTTCACAACAGCCTTAATCGCAGCAGTGTCTGTTATTTCGGACGTGCATGCTTGTCTGACGGAACGATGCATCGTAATTTGGTGTAACGCAGGCGACGCCATGTCGTATCCCCTTGACCCAATGCTCCCAAACCGATATTCCACTATTGTATCCCAGTATAATATCTCAAAGTAACGCGAGCTTATTTTTAAAAATACCATTCCCAATATGAAGAACGACGAGAATACGTGATATTGCGAGTGTCTAATGGCACTGAAACTTTTCAGGTGGGGATCGCTTCACAGCATGGCCAAAGGACGTGTGCGTGTAGCTTATCACACTCTTTCGGACGTTCAGAAAGTATCATTGGTATGAGTGGCATGTGAACAATACAACAGACATCGTACAGGTATACTGCAGTCACAGTACAATGAGTGGTGACAAAATGGGCTCAAGACAACAGTGTGCTGAAAAGAGTAGCCACGCGACCTTCCAGAAGGAATACCGACGAAAGGGCCGTAGGATTTTTCGGCTGGCTCTGACGAAAAGATAAGTGAACCGGGTAATATCCAGGAAAATATTACAGACAGAATGTCACCACGAACGGTCGGGAACGGATTACTGGAAGCTGGATTTAGATCCATTGTTGCCAAGCATCGCTTACCGCTGACACCATACCACAGACGACAGAGACGTTTTCATGGCAACCATAACGACGCAAACGTCTCTGTAGACGACCCACTAAAACATCACTGGAAGCAGCGATTCTCGAGGTTTATTGCTCTCCAAGTAGTGTCGGGAGCTATTGGCTAGGACAACAGCTTTGATTTCGCGATAGTCGTAGGGAAGGCTGAATGCGCGCCAGTCTGCGGTAAGAACAGTAAACCCTGTTATCATAGCTTTCATGGTTGGAGTACAGAAGTAGCATACTCCAGCAGGATAATACAAGACCCCATACTGCATTTTACACCATACACATCTTGAGGAAAGTGAGGACCCTCCAGTGGTCTGCCTGGTCTCCTGATGTGTCACCCAGAGAGGGGGGACACAATGAGAAGACTTAATTTTTACACCACCTTCCTGCCACTGATCAGTATGTGCACGCACAGCATGTATTACAAGAAATTCCTCACGTGCAGAACACGGCAAGTGTCATAACCCAATTCCCCAGAAACATCGTTCTTTGGAAGAGGGGTCAAATTAGGCGAGCATGTGTCTCGGCTTATCCTAGATACTTGGTCGGTTTTTAAAAAACGACGGTCAGAGTTCCCGAGGTTTTTTCGAAGTACTGTATCTGGATTTAACCAGGTGATATCCTCCGACGACATGGTGACTGAGTCGCTAGTATCACGACACCGTAATTTTCAGAACCATGATCGAAATCGGATCATTACTTTCATTTTTGTTTTTCAGTTATATACCATTGTCTGTAGAAGATTACTAAGCGAATGTTTCCCAGTGAGTATTGATATAACTTGTCCTAGTTCGTGTACTACATGTATATCAGGTGAATGAATCAGAAGCAAAAAAAAGAATGAAAAAATTATTTGAAGTATCTCCTGTTGTGTATATTAATTCATAAGCAAAAGCAAGCGCCAGTCTGCTGTAAAGTGGCCCATTGTGCGTGGTTTGCCGTTACATTATTGCCAACGCGTGAAGTCTTCAGCATTATTAACGACGTTTCTTTTTCCTGTGAGATTCATGCCGAGAAATGTCACTGTGCCAAACCTGACTTCGTGTGATGCTCGTGTTCGGAACTTCTATATTCAGAATGTTTCTACGATAGGTATCATCCAAGGGAATGCATCATATCTTCCTGAATAATAAACATACGAACAAAATATAATAATTAATATTAGAAGTGAAATGAGAATGGAATATTAGAATATGAGAATTTAAAAAGATTGCACCCCCCCCCCCCCAACATACCATACGTACACATACTATCTAATAAATGCGTGACACTTACTGTGAAACGCAGGTGTAATTTTACAATTAATATAACGAATTTCTATAGCATAATTTTCTAAGAAACATTCGTGTAGCAATTTTTATGGACAGGCGTAGATAAATGAAAACAATAATAACAAAATAAACAAAACAATAATGTGGTTTCAAATAGGGCTCAAAATTAAGAAACTGTGAAGACAGGCACTCGGCCGCCACATTTCACAGTAAAATCCTCGAAAATACCTCGTAAACTTTGACCGTCGATTTTTCAGCAACGATCGAGTATCTGTGGATAATCTAAGACACGTATTCCCTTACTTTGAATCCTCTTCGACTGAGCGAATTTCCTGGGAAACCGGTAATGGCTTGCTGTCTTCCCCTCGTCATTATGACTTTCAGAAGCTATTTGTGCCTGCAGGGGGTATGCTGACAGCGATGATGGACATAACGTTCGAGTGATGGTTTAATCATTCGATATCTGTTGTGCTAAGATCATCTCCACAAGTCTGATAAATATCGGACTGGTGCCTCATGATGTAAAACACTGCCTTGGCATCAGTGTAGACTACATGGTTTCCTACACATTGTAAAGAAACACCAACTACTTCCTGACCTGCAGTACCCGTTGCCACATATAACTAAATGCCAACACATATGAGGGGGCACCCAAAAGATACTGAACTTATTTATTCACGTTATAAGTACAGATCTTCATTCCCCTTCAAAGTTCTCTCCTCTTGCAGTAATACACCTGTCTAATATTATAGTTCATTTTTCAAAACATTGTTTAAATTCAACCTTTTCTTATGATTGATGGTAGGATCTGTCGTTTTTATCTTCGCCTCACCAACATCAGCAAAACTCTTTCTTACATGTCTGTCTTCATTTCAGGAAATAAAAAAAGGCGCATGGGGCAAGGTCGGCTGAGTATGGGGGGAAGGGGTATGAGAAACATGAGTTCCAACATATTTTGTCAAGAATTGTCGTACAGGCAGGCCTATGTGAATACACCCAATGTCGTGAGGGAAAAACCAATCACCCGCCTGCAACAAATCAGGCCACTCCTTCTTTGGAAAAACACGTCGCGGCCCTTCTTTCAGAGCACAACGTGCTTCTATGCGAGCTTGTTTTTATTCTGGGACCAGTAGCTGTAACAAGAATTTTCAGCCACTCTTTTCATTCCGAAATCTGTTGCAAGTCACTTTTGATAGCTCTTTAATGGTATGTCGTCGATGACTGAATGAAAGTTTTCAACATTTTCATGTGTTCGGGCCGAGGAAGGACGACCAGAACGAGGTTTGTCACCAACTGACATTTCACCATTCTTGAAACGGAAAATCCAATCAAACACTTCAGTTTTCTCCATAGCATCGTCCTTGTATGCCATTTTTAACATTTCAAGAACTTCTGATCCCCTTTTCGTGGCCAAAAATCTGTTCACAAAAATGAACCATTGCAAAATCGACGATCACATTAAACAGTTGTCGCTGTAAACTCTGCCGAAACAAGTCCCTAGCATCTTCAGATGTTCAGATGTGTGTGAAATCTTATGGGACTTAACTGCTAAGGTCATCAGTCCCTAAGCTTACACACTACTTAACCTAAATTATCCTAAGGACAAACACACACACCCATGCCCGAGGGAGGACTCGAACCTCCACGGGAGTAGCCGCACAGTCCGAGACTGCACCGCCCCAGACCGCTCGGCTAATCCCGCGCGGCCCTAGCATCTTCAGCGACGACACTCGGCTTACTGTCTCTGGAATGGTCGCTCTATGCACTCCTAATCATAAAAGTCGGTGCTACAAAAGCTCTGTCACCCAGCAAGTTAGTTCGGTTTCTTTTGGTTACTCTCCCTGAATAAAAGGTTGCCAATTAAATAGTTAATTGAGAGAAATCTGAGCTAATATGACTAAGTATGTGATGGTGACGCAGAGAGCGGACACCAGCAGATGGCGGTCGATGGTGAGGAAACCGGCAGCCTTGAACGACAGCGGGCGAGAGGTCAGCACTTGCATCAGCAGCGGCTCCATCCCCGCGCTGAGAAACGGGCGCCCCTGCAGCGTGGCGACCCTCACCACCAGGTCGCGCGTGCGCTCTGCCTCGTCCACCGTCGCCGAGCAGGAGAGCACCACGGCCACCAGGTTCAGCAGGTGTGACGTCAGCCACGTTGCTGCCGACGCCTTGGAATTGTTGACCACGGTGGCGTGGCTCTTCTCTGGCGCCACCCACAACACCAGAAACTCGTACGCGCCATAAATGAGAGCGGAGAACGCTGTCGTCATGTGAAGGACCAAGCTGATGCCGAAGTGGCGCTGGAAAAATTCTGCTGCCCGCTGGAGAACTGCGTGTGCGTGGTGCAGCCGGTCCACCCCGAGATGGGATACCAGCGCCGCTTGTCGAACGTAGCCCAGGAGGATACGCGAAAAGTGCCTATCACCGTGAGGAGTGGCGGCGATGAGGATACTGTCGTTGAGTACACGAAATCTCTCACGCAGTTCGAGTACAAGTGTGGTGATCTGCAGCAGGACGAGGGATTCCAGGCCTCCAAATAATGCATACAGTATCCACAGTACTACGCGTGTATTCTCAGGGAACCGGCGAAGATAAACTGTAGCCAAAGAGAATTCTACCGCTCTTAGAACAATGGAAACACAGCACAAAAGTAAGCCGACGAGTTTTCCTCTTTTCTGCTTTTTGTACTGTACACGTCCATCGAAGTACTCGAGAGCTTCAAGAAACAATTTCAGGTCTTCCAACATAAAAATTGTACTACATGCAAATGGCCAGAGTACTCTCAAACAGTTGAGTAGTCTCACTGCGACATCTACGAACACGGTGATTTTTGGCAGTTCCTGATAAAGTTTGAGCATTGCATACATGTCCACGCCCAGCGTGGTAACCGCTAAAAGAAAGAAGATATTGGACTTTGCTTTCACCACTTTAAACATCGTCGACGACTCTGCTCTAACCATTCGTTTGGAAGGCATTAGCCCTACAACCTCGAATGCTGCACATAGCGGTTTGACTACGATATAGAAGTCACCAGCAGGCATTTTATGAAAATTTGCGACTCGCAATCAGCTACCTATGGATTTTACTTTCCTATTTCTTTTACTTGGTTGTTATACAGAAGACAGATATCCCTCCAGCAGACACTGTACACTGCAGCTAAGCGTGCTCTTTGCGCTTCTGAGCAAAACCTGCCAATGCATGTCAGACCTTTATTCCCTCTTATACTGGTTTGGAGGAACGGCAAGCGTTGCGCTGTCATGTTAATTGATTCCTTCCTCAAGGCACTTTCTTGATTAGGCTGCATTAAGGATATTGTGTCTGCCATTATGGCAGAATTAGCGCTCGGAATTTTAAGCAATCTATATCAAACACCTATTGGAAAGTAGACCAGTCTCCAGTGTCGAATTTGCGCTTGCGCTATCGATTCAGAGGCACCATATATGATATTTATAATCACGTGGTGGAAACTGAACAGTACCTGGATAATCTGCATTACTATACAATCATATTTCATGGTATAATAATTGCAGAGTATTTAATGACAGGTCTCCCCCTCCCACGATAAAATTAACGATGTTCTCGAACACTGGACACAACGTTTCCGACCTGTTTCTCTTGTCATGACAAGAAAACAGTTGCATAAAATCAACTTTTAAATTAGGGATTCAAATTTTAAATCTATTTTTTCCCGAATAGGACGCAGCACTTATGGATAGTCAATGAAGAGAGAAGATGCAATGTGAAAGAAAGTTCAGAAATAGTATTGTGGATCCTTTTCAAAATTAAAAAGAAACCAAGATGGAGTCACAAATTAAGGAATATGAACCAGATAAAGAGAAAAGGAAATTACTTTATTGTGACAAGTATAGCAAAAAGAAGCAAAAGCAAAGCAGGTTGATATCAACAGAAATTCTGAAGAATTTTTACCGCCCACCCGACAATGGATAGTGAAAAGACTGGGACTATATTTACAGGAGTGTCATAAATTACGCGGGCCTTACGATTAAAAAACACGCTTTATGCGTGACCATTATATTCATTTCTAAACACAAAGTGGTATTTTTGAGCCGTCTTCTTGTCTAAATTCAAATTTTTCTCCCATAATTAACCTCTCTGTTTCAGTTCGTTAATTAAAACTCCAAATCGTAGTCGATGTTTAATTGAGTTATCCCTCTAGATTTGTCCTCATTCTTACCAGCTCTCCTAAAGAACACAATTCGTTTTAACTCTTTGTCAATCTTTGGATCCTTAATGGGTTTTCCATTAGATATAAAATGGTATAGTAGTAGATAATCATTATTATCATCTTACTAGGCATCACTACATTCAGAAATCTTTAAAATAACTCGCAGACACTGGAAAAAGAATCAGAAATGTTTTCGTAAACTAGTTTTCTTTAATGTTATAGCTGTTAAGTCGAGTTCTGCTTGTCCTGTAATGATGAAGTAGCTGTGGTAATTACGCATCCACGGTAATCCATTCGGACAGACTTACTGAATCTCTTGTTTCTTGTTTTCTCCTGGGAAGAAAGGTATACATTCTGTGTGGAGGGGTGGAAGTCAGCGGAACCAACTTGAAAACAGCAATCAAATGTAACTGCAGGATATTACGGAAAATTAAGCTGATGTAGAGATTCAGCAGTCGCAGGTCGAACTACAATGCCTGACAAGAAGAGTGTAGCAGCACCCAGAAAACATGGACGCATGTCAGTGTAACTTCGTCCGCACACATACTATCGGCGGATATGTAAATGATTAGTTACAATTCTCTGTGACATATAGAACGTCAAGCTATGAGGCATTAATGATGAAGATTGGAAAACAGTCCTAGGTTGCAAAACGCTCTTTAGTGGCTCAAAAGTGACACGTTTCACCCGGGCGGCGCATCATCACGTTATCTCATACGATGTGGGTCGTCAGTCATAGCAGCGTAGAGTAAGAACACGGCCCCAAGCCGTAATTATGGCCCTGGAACAAAATGCTAGTGAGCGATCTGTGCTTACCCTACTTGGTGCCGGCCGGTGTGGCCGTGCGGTTAAAGGCGCTTCAGTCTGGAACCGCGTGACCGCTACGGTCGCAGGTTCGAATCCTGCCTCGGGCATGGATGTGTGTGATGTCCTTAGGTTAGTTAGGTTTAATTAGTTCTAAGTTCTAGGCGACTGATGACCTCAGAAGTTAAGTCGCATAGTGCTCAGAGCCAAGCCCTACTTGGTCCAAATGCGTCGTATTTTGAGCCAATAAAGATCAGTACGCAACCTAGGACTATCATTAATATTTATCAATATAAGGTTGCTGTACCACCACGCTGCAGTGGACTGGAATAAATTATATGCATTAGTATTCGTCATATTTAGTGTTATTACCAGACCTCGTAGGATATATACACTTAGGCGACAAAGGTCGTGAGGTAGCGATATGCACATATGCAGATGGCGTTAGTATCGCATACATGGTGTAAGAGGGCAGGGCATTACCGGTGCTGTAATTTGTATTCAGGTGATTCATGTGAACATGTTTCCAACGTGATTAACGCCACACGACGGGAAATAACAGACTTTTAACGCACAAAGGTAGTTAGAGATAGAAGTGTGGGACATTCCATTCCGGAAATACACTCCTGGAAATGGAAAAAAGAACACATTGACACCGGTGTGTCAGACCCACCATACTTGCTCCGGACACTGCGAGAGGGGTGTACAAGCAATGATCACACGCACGGCACAGCGGTCACACCAGGAACCGCGGTGTTGGCCGTCGAATGGCGCTAGCTGCGCAGCATTTGTGCACCGCCGCCGTCAGTGTCAGCCAGTTTGTCGTGGCATACGGAGCTCCATCGCAGTCTTTAACACTGGTAGCATGCCGCGACAGCGTGGACGTGAACCGTATGTGCAGTTGACGGACTTTGAGCGAGGGCGTATAGTGGGCATGCGGGAGGCCGGGTGGACGTACCGCCGAATTGCTCAACACGTGGGGCGTGAGGTCTCCACAGTACATCGATGTTGTCGCCAGTGGTCGGCGGAAGGTGCACGTGCCCGTCGACCTGGGACCGGACCGCAGCGACGCACGGATGCACGCCAAGACCGTAGGATCCTACGTAGTGCCGTAGGGGACCGCACCGCCACTTCCCAGCAAATTAGGGACACTGTTGCTCCTGGGGTATCGGCGAGGACCATTCGCAACCGTCTCCATGAAGCTGGGCTACGGTCCCGCACACCGTTAGGCCGTCTTCCGCTCACGTCCCAACATCGTGCAGCCCGCCTCCAGTGGTGTCGCGACAGGCGTGAATGGAGGGACGAATGGAGACGTGCCGTCTTCAGCGATGAGAGTCGCTTCTGCCTTGGTGCCAATGATGGTCGTATGCGTGTTTGGCGCCGTGCAGGTGAGCGCCACAATCAGGACTGCATACGACCGAGGCACACAGGGCCAACACCCGGCATCATGGTGTGGGGAGCGATCTCCTACACTGGCCGTACACCACTGGTGATCGTCGAGGGGACACTGAATAGTGCACGGTACATCCAAACCGCCATCGAACCCATCGTTCTACCATTCCTAGACCGGCAAGAGAACTTGCTGTTCCAACAGGACAATGCACGTCCGCATGTATCCCGTGCCACCCAACGTGCTCTAGAAGGTGTAAGTCAACTACCCTGGCCAGCCAGATCTCCGGATCTGTCCCCCACTGAGCATGTTTGGGACTGGATGAAGCGTCGTCTCACGCGGTCTGCACGTCCAGCACGAACGCTGGTCCAACTGAGGCGCCAGGTGGAAATGGCATGGCAAGCCGTTCCACAGGACTACATCCAGCATCTCTACGATCGTCTCCATGGGAGAATAGCAGCCTGCATTGCTGCGAAAGGTGGATATACACTGTACTAGTGCCGACATTGTGCATGCTCTGTTGCCTGTGTCTATGTGCCTGTGGTTCTGTCAGTGTGATCATGTGATGTATCTGACCCCAGGAATGTGTCAATAAAGTTTCCCCTTCCTGGGACAATGAATTCACGGTGTTCTTATTTCAATTTCCAGGAGTGTAGTTAGGGAATTCAACATTCTGAGATCTATAGTGTCACGAGTGTGCCTAGGATACCAAATTTCAGGCGTTACCTCTCACCACGGAAAAAGCAGTGGACGACGGCCTTCACTTAACGACTGCGAGCAGTGGCGTTTGTGTAGAATTGTCAGTGCTAACAGACAAGCAACACTGCGTGAAATAACTGCAAAAATCAATGTGGGACGTACGACGAACGCATCCGACAGGACAGTGCTGTGAAATGTGGCGTTAATGGGCTATGGCAGCAGACGACCGATGCGAGTGCTAGCAACACGGCGTCGCCTGGACTCGCGACCATATCGATTGGACCCTAGACGACTGGAAATCTGTGGCCTGGTCAAATGAGTCCTGAATGCAGTTGGTAAGAGCCGATGGTACGGTTCGACTGCGGCGCTGGCCTCACTTAGCCATGGACTCAAGTTTTCAAAAAGGCACTGCGCAAGTTGCTGGTGGCTCCACAATGGTGTGGACTGTGTTCACATGGAATGGACTGGATCCTCTGGTCCAGCGGAACCGATCATTGACAGGAAATGCTTATATTCCGCTACTTGGAAACCATTTGCAGTCATTCATGCATTTCGTTACCACACAACAATGTAATATTTATGGATGACAACGCGCCATGTCACTGGGCCGCAGCTGTGCGGGGTTAGAGCGTTCTGGGAAGTTCGTGTGAATGATTTGGTCACCCAGATCGCCCGACATGAATCCCATCGAATATTTATGGGACATAATGGGGAGGTCAGTTAGTGCCTACATCCTACACGGCAATGCTTCGCAGTATTTATGCAGGGGTCTTCCAACGACTTGTTAAGTCCATGCCACGTCGAGTTGCTGCACCACACCAGGAAAAAGGAGGTCCTACACGATATTTGAAGGTGTCTCTTGCTTTTGTCACCTCAGTGTGAGGGGCATGAACAGCGACAGATACTGGGTGACCATTGTGAAGGATACTGAGATGTGTGGTGTCACTGCCAGACACCACACTTGCTAGGTGGTAGCTTAAATCGGCCGCGGTCCATTAGTACATGTCGGACCCGCGTGTCGCCACTGTGTGATCGCAGACCGAGCGCCACCACACGGCAGGTCTCGAGAGACGTACGAGAACTCGCCCCAGTTGTACGACGACGTTGCTAGCGACTATACGGACGAAGCCTTTGCTCTCATTTGCCGAGAGACAGTTAGAATAGCCTTCAGCTAAGTTCATGTCTACGACCTAGCAAGGCGCCATTGGCCTTAGATAGCTTGTATCAAAAGAGTCTCATTTGTATCGCCACAATCTCTAGATGTCTCATCAAGAACGATGTATACAAAGGAAGGATTAAAAGTTAAGTATTCCAGAAGATACGTACTTTTCTTTATAGCATTCATTAAGTCTCCTGTTTCAGACCTCACTCCATCCTTCGTGAGTTAGCGCGTGCATCTTGGCCGCCTCTTTCAATTAGTGTGCGTAGTGTTGGCAAATCTGCCGACACTACAAGATGTCACGTACACGTATGTGGTAGTGTTATCAGCACCTGACAGATTCTGAAAGGGGCTCAATTGTAGATCTCCATTTCGCCGGCTGGACGAATCGTGCAGTATCCAGATTTGTGGTGCATTCCGATGTGACAGTGGCCCAACAGGGTACTCACACAAGGCCATATCTGACAACCATAAGGGAGGCTCAACGTATTATGCACAAAGCACATCGTAACACCTTGATATCTGCGTCTGTCGTTTGAGAATAAGTACCAGACTACCTGTAACATTCTCTGGAGTCCCACAGCATTGATCAATGGTTAGCACCGGCGGGACTAGGGTATTACAGTCTCATGCGTTGGCTCCCGATAACGTCATAACATAAACGTTTGCTTTTGGAGTCATGCTTTGACCGGGAAGCATGGACTGCTGATGAATAGCGTCGGAATGTGTTCAGCGGTGTAAGATGGTACTGCGCTACCTCGGATAACTATCATCGATGAATATGGCAGCGACGTGGAGACATGTTTCATCCTTTTTTGGAGACGTATTAATCACGAGGAAGCGATCTCACAAATCATTGCCATGTGTAGCTTAAACAATACTACTTGCAGCCGCTACCGCGTTACGTATTGTTAACGCCACTTTGGGTGTCGCAAATCTCCAGTGTCTAGAAGTTTCCGTGTCCACATATCTGCGGATAATAAAAGTGTTGTCCTGAACTTTAATTATTTTTGTTGCATTGTTTTACTGACTATAGATTATGGTTATACCTGACATGCAAGTATGTGACGTACGACACTTGTAGCACGCGCAAAATTATTGAAGGGAAATTGTGAAGATTCATGAGACGAGGAGTCAGAGAAATGGACAGGCAAAGAATGTGGCTAACGCGCAATAAATAGGATCAAAAGAACAGTGCAGACGGACAGAAACAATGGTGTGTAGTTACCCATTTTTGTGTACACCACTCTGTCTCTTGTTATTTCCAGCAGAGACGTAAACTATTAGCTCGGTACATAAGTTCGCAGCGTTTTTGTGTTGCATGTTGGTATTCCTCTTCCTATTGGTTTGTTTACCGATTGTTATTATTTACTTGTAGATACTTTGCTACTGGAAGTTTACATATCGTCGTTTTGTCATCTGGTGACAGCGAGTGGGGCTGTGGACGCTAGAACATGGAGTGCCAAGAGGAGAAATCTGAGTATTTCCGACTTATTTTCCTGTTTGAGTTCAGTAGAGGGGTGACAACAGAGGAGGCAGCCAGAAACATTTCTCCGGGTGTGGAAATAATGTCAATAGACAGACTGTAACGGTACCACTGACCACCTTGAAAGGCAATCGATGCTAACGTTATATCTTAGCGAGGAATATTTGAAAGCTGTGACCGTGAGATAACCTAATGGAAACTCAGAAATCAAACTGTGATTCGTTTCCGAAATACTCCAGCAAACTTTAAACAATAGTAAACGGTGGGTCAGGAACATGCCTTCTCCTATCACAAAAGCAAGTTGTAACATTACATATTAAAACCGGTTGCCAGCCAAATTAGGCACTCTTGTCTTCAGTATAATGATATAGCAGAAGGCAGTGCTAAGGCTAACCTAACTTTCCTTGACACACACACACTAAACTCTTTCATTATATCTGTTCACAACCTTGCCTCTCAGTAACACGTACCTTAAATGAACTAGGTGCAACAGTTTATAAAACCAAATACCGACACACACGAAACTAGTAGCAATTACTGAACAGGAAAAGGCTTGAAATGATTCTGAATTTAAATCAGGGGTCTACTAATGATCATAATCTATAACTTCATTGCCTGATACAGGTTCTCTATGCCTGTGCACTGTGCATTAACCAACTTACATTAGAATAAATATCACAGTAAATAGTTCTTTCTTAAACTCGGTTTGAAGCAACTAAACAGAATGCAAATCTAAATACACTGGCTCTGAAGGAGCCTTTGTATTGCCTCATTAAATAACTGGGCTGGTCCATGAGGGCCCATTTAACTTTCATGATTTGAAGAACCATGCTCATTAACAAAACTACACCAGTATGTATGAGAAAAGGTAAGTATTCTTATCATTAATTATTAGTTCAGGGAATCACAACGAACTATAACTCTTTCAATAACAAATGTGCTTTTATAAGCAGTCTCTTGACCTACTCAAAATTATGATTGGCTGTGCAAATGACAACACAACGTTAAATTCATGTTCAGGCACTTTCTTATAACAAATTAGTACACTCGGAATTAAACTTAGAAAGATAGGAATCCTGTTCAGGTTTGTGATTTGGGATAATCACGAATGTAAGATAGAGTTTTTAGTAACACCACGATTATTATTAAAATAAAGCAAATTTCACAAATACCTGGCCCATTTACAGAGTGACAAGTGCAAAACAATTTAGTGGAAGGCTGGTGGCACTGGTGGCGCAATTTGTCGTGGCTATTAACCTGGCGGCGATGCTCTCATGGCAGTACTGTTGGCGTCGCCCTATTATTGATCTTCTTGGCGTCGAAATAATATTTTTATATGGCCAAAAACAATGCCAAGATAATGGTATCAACAAAATTTTACACCCGAGGCCCATAAATACTGGCCTTAAGCCCTTCTGGCCTCAAAACTCTAGGAATACGAGCCACTGTGATCCTCTGCTGCTGGCGAGGTGTTAACCACATCACTGCTCAGCCCAGACTCCTTACTCGCCACAAAGGACGAGTTGCCACTTTCGCGCTAACCACACCTTTTTCACTCTGCCAGGCTACTTTTGTAGCTGTGGGGCTTCCCTACATCCTTTACTTTCAACACTTCGTTCCATAATTATGGACCAAGTCATGTATAGTACACTACATAGCAATCATTCCATTAGTTATTTAAATTCACAAGCATAACTTAAACAACATCGTTCAAAAATTCACGTAACTGAAACATGTATACATAGTCAAAGAATTTCCATGACAGATACAACATTATATATAGGCAATACTACAAATTGACATAGAAAATCGATATAGATACAAAATAGGTCTAAATAGGTGTTACAAGAGCACGACAAGAAAATGGTTTTCTCGTTTTGAGAAACATCACTTTGACATTAGCGACTCTCCACGTTCAAGTAGAACTTCGGGGCTCTGTGAAGATTGTTTAAAATCAATAATCCACAATGATCCTCCATCAGTGTACTCGATAACTGGCAAATGTGATGGACTGCGATCACTCAACCATCGAACGACATTTGCGTCCACTGGGGAAGGTTCAAAAATTGGGTGTATGTGTACCACACGCTCTAAGCCAAACTCGAAAAATCAGCGGGTAGCTATATGCATCTTTGCTTGCCCTTTCCAAATGGATCGTGAACAATACGGATGGTTCCTCTCCCGTAAGCCGGCCGCTGTGGCCGAGCGGTTCTAGGCGCTTCAGTCGGGAACTGCGCTGCTGCTACTGTCGCAGATTCGAATCCTGCCTCGAGCGTCGATGTGTATGATGTCCTTAGGTTTAAGTAGATTTAAGTCTAGGGGACTTATGACCTCAGAATGGCTCTGAGCACTATGGGACTCAACTGCTTTGGTCATCAGTCCCCTAGAACTTAGAACTACTTAAGCCTAACTAACCTAAGGACATCACACACATCCACGCCCGAGGCAGGATTCGAACCTGCGACCGTAGCAGTCGTACGGTTCCGGACTGCGCGCCTAGAACCGCGAGACCACCGCGGCCGGCTATGACCTCAGATGTTGTCCCGTAGTGCTTACAGCTATTTGAACCATTTTGAACCTGTCACGTATCCTTACTGTTGACGAGAAATGCTGTCATTTTTTTTCCTTATAGTCAGTGTTTTCCGTATATTCCTTTCCTCGCTGACTCTGCAGAGAGCCTCCTCGTTGCAAAATTTATCAGTTTACCTAATTTTCAACGTTCTTCTGTAGCACCACATCGCAAGTACTTCGATTCACTTCTTTTCCGCTTTCCCCACACTCCATGTTTCAGTACATACAGTGCTGTGCTCCAAACGTACATTCTCAGAAATGTTTTCCTCAAATTAAAGTCTACTTTTGATATAAGTAGTCTTCCCTAGGTCAGAAATGCCCCTTTTGCCAGTGCTACTCTGCTTTCTATGCCGTCCTTGCTCCGTCCGTTATGGGTTATTTTGCTGCCTAGGTAGCAGAATTCCGTAGCTTCATCTGCTTCGTGATCACCAAGTTTCTAGCTGTTCTCATTTCTACTACTTCTCATTACCTTCGTCTATCTTCGATTTACACTCAGTCGATATTATGTACTTATTACAGTGTTCATTCTGTTCAACATATCCTTCTTCACTTATACCGCGGATAGCAATGTCATCAGCGAATCTTATCATTGAATTTTAATTCCACTTTTGAATCTTTTAGTTCCGTCATTACTTCTACGGTCTATAGATTGAATAGCAAGGGCGAAAGACTGCATCCCTGACTTACAGCCTTTTTAATCCCAACATTTCGTTCCTTGTGTTCCACTCTTATTGATCCCTCTAGACTCTTGTGCATTTTGATTATTTCCCATCTTTTACTATAGATTACCCTTATTTTCGCAGAAATTGCAACATCTTGCATCATTTGACGATGTGGAATGCTTATTCCAGGTCGATAAATCTTATGAACGTGTCTTAGTTGTTGTTTAGTCTTGCTTTCAATACCAACCACAACGGCAGAACTGCCTCACTAGTGCTCTTAGTTTTCCTAAAGCATCTAAAACATTCTCAGTTTTCGTCTGTACATTATTCTTGTCAGCAACCTGGATGCATGAGCGGTAAACCTAATTTTTTTTAATGTGCCATAATTCTCTCACTTGTCAGCTCTTGCAGTCTTCGGAGATGTGTGGATGATGTTTTTCCGAAAATGGTATGTCGTCAGACTCATATATTTTACACGTCAAACTGTATAGTCGCTTTGTTGCCACTTCCCTCAATGACTTTAGAAATTCCGATGAAATGTTATCTATTACTTCTTCCTTATTTCATCTTAAAAGCTCTTTTAAATTCTCAATCTAAGACTGGATCCCCTATCTCTTTTATATGTCTCCTGTTTCTTCTTTTATCACGTCATCAGACAAATCTTTCCCCTCATAGAGGCTTTCAGTATACTCTTTCCTCTTATTTTCCCCCTCCTCTGCATTTAGCAGTGGAATTTCCGTTACACCCTCAATGTTACCACCCTTACTTTTAATTTCACCGAAGGTTGTTTTGTCTTTTATGTTTGCAGCATTAGTCCTCTTTCCTCTTATTTTCCCCCTCCTCTGCGTTTAGCAGTGGAATTTCCATTACACCCTCAATGTTACCACCCTTACTTTTAATTTCACCGAAGGTTGCTTTGTCTTTTCTGTTTGCAGCATTAGTCCTCTTTCCTCTTATTTTCCCCCTTCTCTGCGTTTAGCAGTGGAATTTCCATTACACCCTCAATGTTACCACCTTTACTTTTAATTTCACCGAAGGTTGTTTTGTCTTTTCTGTTTGCAGCATTAGTCCTTCGAACAAGCATTCCTTTTTCGATTACTTCACATTTGTCGTGCAGCCGTGTCACTTTAGCTTCCCTTTATTTCGTATTTTTACTTTTAGGTATTTATAAATATAGATATATTATTTTTACAGTGAAAATGTAATGTTTTATTTAAACTATATAAATTTTAGAAATGTTAACGGAGATTTATTTCATTCCAAAGTGACTTCTATTCCTGTATTCCTGAATTTCCCTGAAAAATTTTTATGCTTCCTTCTTTCATCGATCAGCTGAAGTATCGCTTCTGTTACCCACTGTTTCTTCACAGTTAATTTCTTTGTACCTAAGTTTTTCATTCCAACTTCTGTGACTACCCTTTATCGAGATGTCCATTCCTATTCAACTGAATTTCCCACTGAGCTATTCCTTATCGCAGGATCTATAGCTTTATAGAGAACTTCAAGTGTATCTCTTCACTCCTTAGTATTTCTATATCCTCTTCTTTGCGCAACCATTATTTCTGACTTGTCTCTTTAAACTTTGGTCTACTCTTCTAAAGCTTACTAAATTGTGATGTGAGACTACATCTGCTCCTGGGTACGCCTTACAATCCAGAATCTGATATCGGAATCTTTGCCTGAAACCTTCTCGTACCTCTGGGCGTTTTCCAATGATAGCACCTCCTCTTGTGTTTCTTGAACAGAGAGTTCGCCATTACTACCTGATATTTATTGCAGAACTCAATTCGTCTTTCTTCTCTCTCATTCCTAATTCAGAACCCATATTCTCCTGTCACCCTTCCTTCTGCTCCTTCCCCTACAACTGCATTCCAGTCCTCCGCTACTATTTTTTCATCTCTCTTCACGTATTGAATTACCCGTTCAGTATCCTCGTATACTTTCTCTGTCTCTTCGTCTTCAGCTCGCGACGTCAGCATGTATCTGAACTATCGTTATCGGTATTGGCTTGCTGTCGATTCTGACGAGAAAAACCCTGCCACTAAACTGTTCACAGTAACTCACTCTGTGGCTCACCTTCTTATTCATTACGAGTCCTACTCTCGTTACACCATTTGCTGTTGCTGTTGATATTACCCTATAGTCATCAGACAGCAAATCCTTGTCTTCTTTTCATTTCACTTCACTGACCCTCACTGTATTTGGACTGAGCATCATCATTTCCATTTTCAGATCGTCTAGCTCCCCTACAGCGTTCAGTCTTCTGACAGTACACTCCTCGACTCGTAGAACGTTATCCCTTCGTTGGCTTTTTCTCACAGTAACCTCCCCCTTGGCAATCCTTTCCCAGAGATCCGAATGGGGGACTAGTCCGGAATCTTTTGCCAAAGGAAGATCATCATGACACTTTTTCAGTTACAGGCCACATGTCCTGTGGATACACGTTATGTTTTTTTAACACTTTCCACACTGAGCCCGTACGCAATACGTTCTCGCAAACGCACTTCTTTGGAAGGAGACCGTATGCCATACGTTGCTTTGTTTCCCGCACGCTTGTAATGCGAAAACGTAAGCTGTATGTTTCGTCAATTGACCTGGCGAAAAGGGTAGTTCATTTACCTTCCGACAGAGGTCACTATGAGTGTGCAGCTTGAGCGTAGGCATTATACGATTGGTTTTCACGGACACAGTCGAAAACCTTCTGATTTGGGCCTATTACAGTTTGTGCGTTTATCTTGTGTAAGGAGCATGGATGTTTTTGATGGGTCTTCCGGATTAGAGCAAGAAAACTCTGATGTGGATGTTAATTACGAACCTTCGGAAGTATTTTCTGAAACTTCCATCAGTTCAGGTACGGATTTATAACACTGATACATCGTTACGAAATAATATGCACGTTACTACAAAAGCCAATATTGATTCAAATTATTTTGATATTTTTATAGTGGTTTATATGAGTACTTATGTAAAGATGAAGATGAGGGTTCTAGTGCTAGTGCTTGTCCTGATACATCGCAAAACGTGATCACTGGTGTAGGCACTGGTCAACAGTTGACAACCAGCCTTATTTACCAGTGTTCAATAGTACTACTGGTGTTACTTTGCAAATGGATGAAAATTGTAGTGAATTTGAATACTTCTCAACGTTTTTCGCCAGCAAGACGATAGAAACAATAAAAGTTGAAACAAGCAGGTACACAGAACTAAAAATTTATGAAATGAATGAGAAGACGTCTGTGAAAAGGAAGACTATGTACCACGGTGGCCGAAGTAAAGAAACACGAAATGTACTTGTTTTTCTCTATTATTTTGCATATGACTGTAGTGAAGTTTCCAAAATGAAGAGACTATTGGTCAAAAGAAGTACTGGGCGAGAAAGATTTACTTCAATGTTGCATTCGAACGACAATACGAAATTCATAGAACGAGATCAGCTATGATATGATCCACTGCACAAAATTAGGCCTTTCTTCAGTTCTTTCGCCGCAAAGTGTAAGAATAACTTCAAACCACACGTGTACCTCACAACTGTTGAAGGAAAATGCCTCTTCAGAGGCACAATAGGATTCAGAGTGTATAGGAAAAGCAAACCAAATAAATGCGGAATCAATATAATGTGTGAAACAACAACAGGTGATGCATTTAATTGTGATATTTACACAGGTAGAGCGAACATTGTATATAACTCTGTCTTGTCAGTTATTTGGAGGTCGTGTGGAGGTTATTTTGGCGAAGCACACTGCACTTCTACTCAAGCCCTTCCGTGTTGGACTATCTGTGGCAGAATAAAAACCTTGGGTGTAGGTACTGTAATGAAAAGCAGGATTTATTTAATGAAATGAAGACTGTGAAGCTTACGAAGGGGGAAACGGTGTTTTGAGAATGAATATTTATTTGCGGTAAAATGAAAATCAACCAGGGATGTGTACTGCCATTCGACTAAACATCGAGCAACTTAAGTTGTTACTACTACCAGGAACAAAGAAGGACAAGTATACAGACGTAAACCAGATGTTGTAATTGAATATAAGAAGGATAAAACTGGAGTAGACAGGTTTGACCAGTTATCAGTCTGTTATCCTTTCTGCCGGAAGACACGGAAATTGTGGAAAAACGTTTTATTTCACTTATTTGTTTTAGAAGTAGTGAATAGTTGGGTTGTGTGCAAACAGACAACCAAAAAGACAACATTCTAGTGTGATTCATGAAGGCCTTAGGTAAGCAGCTAGCAACTGATGGTTGTGTGGAGCAGCTTCAGGATTTACAAGCTGGACCGTCATAAAATGTGGACAGAGTGTCTGGGCGACACTTCCCAGAAAAGATCCCAGCTACAACATGTAAACAAAGTGCAGAAAGGTAACGTAAAGTGTGTGTAGATAAAGGGAAAAAGACTGGGAAAAGAGTAAGAAAAGGAACACAATGGTGGTGGTGTAAGCAGTATAGTGTGGCTCTCTGCAAACCTGACTTTTTCAAAGAGTACCATTCCTAAATAAATTATGGTTGATAAAGAAAGCCACACTTCTGTACTGAAGTTTTCTTGTATGCTCATGTTTTTTCAGTGAAGTATGTTCTTTTGTACATGCTTATTTCTTTCAAACATTAAAAATAGAGACTTTTAGAAGTTAGAATTTGTTTTCTTTTTAGGAAAAACATTAGACTTTCAATATTCTAGAAAAAATATTATTTACGTCCAGAAAAAATTCTGTAATATCATGAGAAAGAAGAAGTTTCAAACCTTAATGTAAATGGTTTGCTATCTTCAAATGTTCTTCATAACTTCCATAAAAAGTCCACGAAATTGCCTGAAAAGTGTCAGTCCGCAGGGACAGAACATGTCTAAACGATTCAATGTGGAAAGCGTTAATGCAGTGGTCTCCATTGCCTTCTGCATCCTAACGCCGTTGATCATAATTGATTCTTCCGCCACTAGGGGCAGTATCCCTCGCCATGGGCAAGGAGTGCCTTGAATCTCTGTCTGCTCCTCCGCTGTTTTTGACAAGGCCGTTGGCTGAGGGCGACTCTTTAGGTTAGAAGTCTTTGGCCGCCGTCGCTGATGATTTTTATTCAAAATTTAAGTAGTGAAGGGGTTCGAACCCGGGACTGAGAATATTTTTATTGCAAATCAAAGACGTTACTCCTAGACAATGGGTGTATCGTCCATATGTTTACATAAGAAAAGAAAAAGAAAGTTGTTGAGCCCAAACAAAGCAATAACTGCCCATAAAAAGACAGCGTTGTGTACGATGAATTCCTTCCACAAGGTGTAACAATCACATTTATTGTCAACAACTAGGGCGTCTCGCGGACGCATTCCAAGAGCGACAACCAGGAAGACTGTTTGAAGTGCTGCTACTCCACGATAACACCCGCTCGTATTTTGCCAGACTCACAAAAACTCTATAGAGGAGTTGGATTTGGAAGACATTCCGCACCCACTTCATTCACCTGCTCTAGCGCCCTCAAATTTTTACCTTTCCCGCTCTTTAAAGAGCAATCGTCAAGGGACGCCTTTCCGGATAAAAATGCGCTTTGAACGTGGTTCGACGAGATCTTCACCTCAAAATGGCTCTGAGCACTATGGGACTTAACTTCTGAGGTCGTCAGTCCCCTAAAACTTAGAACTACTTAAACCTAACTAACCTAAGGACATCACACACAACCATGCCCGGCCCGAGGCAGGATTCGAACCTGTGACCGTAGCGGTCAGACCGTAGCGGCCAGACTGTAGCGCCTAGAACCGCTCGGCCACTCCTGAAAACTACCTGATTTTTACCTACATTGGCAGAATCGAAAAGTTACCTCAGCGCTGGCAGGCTCTTGTTAACACTGAAGGAGGATATATTATTGATTACTAAAGTTTCTGTTATGTTTAAACATATGGAGAAACGCTACGAACTTATGCACCAACCTAATTGTTATCTTGGGTTTACGACTGCTTAGACTCCTAATAATCTGTATAAACTGTAGAGAACATACTATAAAACTGACTATATAAAAGCAATATTCTGATGTATAATTAAGTTTATTTTGGTATTGTGTAGCATTCTGGTGGGAGCCATTTTATGGTTTTTTTTTAAAGTAAAATGAACATCGAGGAAGAAATTTGGTTGCCTGAGTCCGAATGCAGTCTGCGAACGTTGTTATGAAGTCCAGGGAAGTGTTGTAGCATTGCTTTGGTGACTAGAAAATGATAACGTTTGAAATGCAGGCGTGTGTAGACTCGGATAAAGCTGTCCTAAGATTTTAAGGAACAAGTCGAACATTTCACAAAACCTTGAAAGACGTATCACATGCGTGTCAGTGTCGGTTAAAACACAGAGCAAAGCGATCGGTAAAATAGGAGCTGGCCTCTTGTCATAGTAGAAAATAGAGATTACTAAAATGTGGCTCATCATGATCTGTATGCCACACGAACCACACACTGGAGCGTCCTATAGCCGGAACAAAGTAGCCATGTCTCCCAGGGATATATTGAATGCGAAGACGAGGGAGCGTGACCCCATCACATCTGCGTTGCTGGAAGGAGATGCGCCGTGGTCGAGTTGTGAACTTTACAAAACGCAGCTTGTTGTCTGTCGCTTCCAGCCACTCTTCTTCCCATCGACGCATGACTCTGTACCTCAACAGCAAGGTGCTAGCAGGCAGGGGCATGGGACAATGAACCAACTGAGGACTGCGACACACCTCCTTTGCTACTACATACGCTATTTAGTTCCTCGTAATACCTACATTTCTTGGCGCCCAACAGAAAGACCCTTTCTTCAACTACCTTTCTAAATGCAGGAGGGAGTCCCAGATGTAATGGACTACTGTATTTGCTGGAGACAAGTGTTGTAGAGTGTTAAGTGCACTCTCATTAGGAGTCGGAACAAACGAGGACTGCAGCACTCGCAACACATCTCATCTGCTCCAGCGCCCTCAAGATCGCGTGTAATTCCGCATCGAAGACAGTGAAGTCTTGAGGCAGTCGGATCTTGAGGATACGATCAGAAGAAAACAACAGAGCAGCCGACTATTAACCCATCCGTAAATATAGCAACACAGTTGTGGTACTGAATTAAAATTTCACAGAACTAGGTATTATATACATTTCAGAATGAAAACAGTCTTAGGAGCGCAATTATTTAACATGAATGACACGTTTCACCCTTTTGGAGCATCACCAGATTGTGTCAAAGTAGACGGAAATAAAACTCATCCGTCATTAAATCATATAAAATGGAAAATTGACGCAACTGGATGTGTAGTCCATCCCACATAAAATCATATAGTTTTAAAAGCAGATTCAGGAGTGCATACTCTCATTTATCACATCAAATATAAAATTCCACTATGCCTTTGCAGTTAATTGGGCAGCAGACTGTAAAAGCCCTGAATTTGGAGTTGTACTTGCTGCACACCAAGTAACTCTAACACAGGCTTCACACGGATCCTAGTGGTGTTGTTACTAATGGACTATTGGAGAAAAGATGTTACACAGCTGGACACAGAACAGTATGGTTTGCTGGTGAACTACGAGCAGCGAGGAACTGAATCCATACCGACAGCGGATAAGGAGTAGCCTGGTAGTTGTACAGCAAAGAGAGAACGCCGCCACTTTTAATGTATTCGAGACGGCGGACACTCACCCCGGCCCTCCCAGCTACCCCTGGTGTAGGTGTGCCAATGTTGCACTTTTGATACAAAATTAGGTAATTAAATTGATCAATTAATTAATTCCCGCCCTCTTCCCCCCACCTTTCCCTCTCATACCACCTGGAAAAAATTGGAGGGAAAAATCGCTCAGTCTGGGTTTGGCTGCTCTAGTGGAAGGATCTCACGACATGAAATCGAAATCAGTGCCGATTACATTGCAGAGAATATACTGTTTATTTATAAAATTCAATCTGCATATTCTTTATTTAATCAGTATGTGGCTGACAGAGCTCTGGATCTCTTTATTTGATGGGAAAAGCTCATCATTCTCTGCTGTTGGAAGGTGCATGTGTTGTAAAATACTTCAGATAAAAATTGTTGATCTGTCAAATAGTAATTAAATGCAGAAATAGATCGCTTTTTCCCAGTCATGCGTGCAATACCGTCACGAAATTGGCGTCAACATCAACATAAATTACTCACCAAACAGGTTTACACCAGAACTACAAAAATCCATAATCATCGCTAATAAAGATCTAAACATACTGCCTGTCACGCACTGCACATGGAGATACCTGCACTTTCCCAAGCAGATGCACGGTGCTAGAAAACACCATTAGTGCACTGCACCTGGAGCACTGCGTGAGCTGGGTTCTGGGAGCACATTCACTCGCCGCAGTCTGCAGTCTGCTGGGTCATGCTGCCAGCTCACGTCAGCCTTTCGTTTCCTCACCCGCTGACTGGAATTCCCCTGCCCCCACCGCCTTTGTTGGCTTCCTGTGGCCACTATATCGATCTCATTTTGATGCGGTCTCTCGGCTTGTAGCAGTTGCATCAGATACATTTCCTGGAAGGAAAACTCACTTGAGAATACTCTCCCTTCATTCTACCCGAAGGACACTCTTCCCTTGTGAACTACCTCAACCCCCAACGTGTTTGAAATAGCAAACCTGTAGCGAAGCTTCAAAGACCTTCCTGGAAATGCCGACAAAGAATGGTGCGTTTCCGGTCTCCACACAAATGGCTTCTTTGAGGCACTCCTCAGCTTATCCTATTGTTCTCAGAACATAGGTGACCACCTGTACACTTGAAAGACCCCAAAAAGAGCACAAATAGGTTACTGGAAGGACAGTGCGTTTCCTGTCCAAGTATTTGCTTCAAACGCATCTGGAAAACTTGTATGGCAAACCAGTTCTTTCTGGGATAGATTGTCAAACACCGACAAAGACATTCCCAGTCTTCCCATCTACATTCTGTACGTGGGTGGTCCTGAAGGATGCGAGCAGTACCCAATGTGTATGAACCAGCAGGGCTGGGTATTCCCGCTTGTGTAGGTATTCCTTATAGGTTCCAGCCAAATTGCTGGGCAGAACTTGAGTCTATATAAACCCTACCGCCTCCACAGTCTTATTCATTCTGCTCTAGCCTGTGAGTACAGTCAGTCTTCGTCATTAATGCTTTGGTCTATTATTTTGTAGAATTTTCATCATCTAACACTGCTGTGAAGCATTCAACACCTTCAAGCAGCATCAACAGTGTCAGTGTCAGTTTAAAACGTCTGAAGTATTAATTGGAGGAATTGTCACGTAAGGACATATTTTCATAATAAGTATTTGTGTATCTGTTGTTCTTAGTCTTCAGATTTCGATGTATATTTTTCATTATTTCGTTGCTATGCATGTTGAGATTTAGCAGCAAGTCAAATCCGTGTGTGTTCGTCATTTCGAAGTATATTTCCGTCATTTCATTTCCCTGAGTGTTCAGATTTCTTTAAAACGAATTCAGCAGCAGGTGTTCATCGTATAATTCATAGCATGTCTTTATCAAATCAATGTGTTAAAAAGAATTAAATAGCAAGTGTTCAGATTTCAAAGTATATTTTCGTTATTTCATAGCATGAATTCATCAGTTAAGTAGAATATTTTTGATGGAAAAAAGTTTCCTTGTTGTTACAGCATTCATTCTTGAAATGTTGGCTGAGCTTGATCAGCAGCTGGGAGCTGAGAGACTGCAGTCTAGCGAGGTTGTACATCACCAAGAGCAGCATCCAGCGGCGTTTCCGCCATTTAAGTACATATTCCTGTTAAAAAATGCCATAGTGTTGTAATTTGCGTATGTGTATACGTTTTTAAATCGATATCTTCTTGGTATTGCAAGAGATTTGAAGGATGTCGAGGGGTGTGTTACTCAACCCCCAGTGAATCTATCGCAGATGTGTAGGTGCATATTCTTCTTGTAAATTTTTTTGAGAGTTCTCTGTAGGTTTTTCAAGTCAGTATGTTACTGTTGACGTAGGCGATATTGGTGAGTTGCACTGGTGGCTCCAAGCCGTTCCAAACTAGGAGATGCCACAGTGTGCACAACGCATGTTTGTTAGTTCCTCCCTAGTATTGTCGCGCGTCAGAGAGATTGCCTGTGCTGGCTAAGAAACAGGCCATGGTGATAAACATCGGTGAGTAGTGTGAGCAGAGCGGGTCGGCAACGATCAGTAGAAGCAGTCGTGTGTGCGGGCGACGAGTGCAAGGACCCGCCGATTTGAACTACAGCATGCTGTCGGTTTGGGCCTGGTGTGCGAAGCGACAGAGAGGAAGCGGCTGCGGCCGTCACAGTCGTGAAGTCCACAGTTGGGTTGATGCGTCAGGACCCTGGCACAACCTGCTGCGAGCCGACAGCGTGTGATATACTAAGTTATCTATTTTTCACTATCCGGTTGAAAGCGGGTTACAACGTTCGTAGGCTTCCAACGGTCCTTCATTGGTTTGTCTCCTTCATATTGGTTCAATAATTGTCACAGAGTCTAGTGTACAAAACTTTTATTTGAACAGCCAGTACAAAACTGCATCTGATTGAGAGGTACCGCCACAGTGCGTCAGCGCACATAAATATGTTTGAACGTTTCTTGCAAGGAATGCTTAGATAGCACAATGGAACCGTTACTGAAAATGTAACTGAATAGCCAGTATAAGGCTGTATCTGTGTCGAAAGTAACCGCCACAGTGTGTTAGCGCATGCAACTGTATTTCAACATTCCTTTCAAGTTAAATAACAGATGTCACGGTGTGTTAGTGGCTGAAAATTTCATTTGAATAGTCAGCGTAAGTTTGTACCTGTTTTGTAACTGCCACCGTGTGCTAGCGCATGTAAACATATTTGAACATTTCTTGCAAGTTAAAGAATAGATGACACAGTGTGTTAGTGGCTGAAAATTTCATTTGAATAGACATTGTAAGGCTGCATCTGTTTTATGAGTGACTGCCACAATATGTTAGTGCACGTAAATGTATATTAAAATTTCTTGCAAGTTAAAGACTAGATGTCATAGTGTCAGTGGCAGAAAATGTCATTTGCATAGCCATTATGAAACTGTGTCTATTCTTAGAGTAACTGTCACAGTGTTTTGGACTACTTCAATGCATTTGAACATTTTTTTTGTCTTAAAGTATAAATTTCACAATGTGTTCATGGCGGAAAAGTGCTTTGGAACAGCTAGCACAAACAATTTCTGTTTGGCAGTAGTTTCCACCGGCTGTTAGCGCCCATAAATGCATTTGAATATGTGTCTCTAGTCAGAGAATATGTGCTACTATCTGTCAATAGTGGCTAACTCATATCATAAGGGCCTATAAAACTGTTACTAACTTAGTAGTGACTGCTGCAGGCTGTAGCATTCATAAAAATATTGTATTTTGCTTCTTGTTAGAGTATGTCTTACACTCTTATAGGTCGGACAATCTGTATGGGCTGCATACACTACTTCGTTCTTTGAAGGCAACTTTTCCAGTGAACTGATCCCTGTATTATCATGGAAAGCCTTTCTTTTCAAGAAAGAGTAATTGCTGCTGTGGGCTAGTGCCCATAAATTGCATCTTGAGGCAACTATTAATATTTTAAAATTTTAAGGTGTTTAATATTCATCATAGGTTATTTAACAAGGAGTACTTCCCACCGTGGGGCAGTCCACATAATTTATATCTGGTGTTGTTTTTTTTTTTTAATTAATATTTTGTAGGCCAGAGCCTGTAGGTTTATTTATTATTCAGTACATGTTCATTTTAACAAAAGTGATTGCTGTAGTGCAGTAGTGCCCGTTAATTTCACATTGGGGAAAGTTTTTAAAATAACTGTTGCTCACTGATAACTTGTTTGTAACTTTGTTTCTTAATAAATTGTTGTTCTAAAAGTCCAGTGGCTTTCAAATGGCTCTGAGCACTATGGGACTTAACATCTGACGTCATCACTCCCCTAGAACTTAGAACTACTTTAACCTAACTAACCTAAGGACGACACACACATCCATGCCCTAGGCAGGATTGGAACCTGCGACCGTAGCTGTCGCGCCAGTGGATTTGACTCTGGGACCTTATGGACTAGCTTACTATCTATAAGGTACTTTCGTCTTTTCATCCTGGCATCAGGGTGGAAGAAACGGAACAGGATGTTTAACTCTTTGAATCCCAGTCGCCAATGCCTGACTGGGTGTAGGAGGATCCTGATGACCTTGGGAGTGTGAGGTCATCGTGCAGTCAGGGTGACATCTCCACTGCTTCAGGTAATTTATCTACCCACTTTTATTTTTTGTGTCACATATAATCAGTGTTCTTTCTTTTCAGCGCAGGCAAGTCTATAACATGTGTACTTATTCTTTTGCTCTTCCTACTGCTGATGAGCCAGTACTGCTCGGTATGTGATCCATTCTGTCATCCCTGCAGTACGCTGTGGGGCGGATGTCGAGGCAGGCGACGACACCACCAAAAAATTGTCCTGTGCAGCATGCCCCACCTGGCAGGATGAGACTCGTGTTGCACCGGCATGAGGTGTACTCTGTGATGCAGTGTAAAATCGGTATGTCGCCTCTTGAAGATAAGCAGGTCATTCGTGAGGTTAGGACTGAAACTCGCCCATTCGCTTGATGAGAGTAGTGCGTATGACAGAGAGAGAGAGAGAGAGAGAGAGATGGTTCAAATGGCTCTGAGCACTATGGGACTTAACATCTGAGGTCATCAGTCTCCTAGAACTTAGAACTACTTAAACCTAACTAACCTAAGGACATCACACACATCCTTGCCCGAGGCAGGATTCGAACCTGCGACCGTAGGGGTCACGTGGTTCCAAACTGAAGCGCCTAGAACCGCACGGCCACTCCGGCCGACCAGAGAGAGAGAGAGAGAGAGAGAGCACATGTGAACTGTGGTTGTATGTGAGAATAGTATGATCTGTTTATTATAGTGTAAATATAGTAGTAGTATAGGATATAGTGACATATAGTCTATTTTAGGTGGAGACTATACTCTCAAGGTGGGCTAGTGATTTTTTTTTATGATGCTGTGGTTGATTGTAGGTGTCTGAATTTAACTACCCTTCAATCCTTGTTATTTTGTTAGGTCAATTCTAAGGAACAATAATGTTAGTTTGACACCATGTCTAACTGGAAACAAGCCAACTAAAACAAGTAATAAGCGCATTTTTAATAACTGCAAAGACGTATTTGAAACAGCTGTAAGGGAAACAATGGACTCTGTTTGCATAGAAATGAAGAATTAAATGAAGACTTGTCAAGGATTCCCAGTCGGCGTCTGTCCGCCCCCGGTAGCTGAGTGGTCAGCGCGACAGACTGTCAATCCTATGGGCCCGGGTTCGATTCCCGGCTGGGTTGGAGATTTTCTCTGCTCAGGGACTGGGTGTTGTGTTGTCCTAATCATCATCATTTCATCCCCATTGACGCGCAAGTCGCCGAAGTGGCGTCAAATCGAAAGACTTGCACCAGGCGAACGGTCTACCCGACGGGAGGCCCTCGTCACACGACACTTCACTTCAGTCGGCGTCTACTGTCAGTTCACGACGACTCATCTTACTCTGTATAGAACTGTTGAATCGTAAGATATAATAACCACTGTAAACATTATGATCTCATAGTAAAGTGTGTTTTGGCTTGATGAGAGTTTTTATCTCTGCATAGACTGTATTTCAATAATTTTCGACCGCACCCACTTTGCATATCCTCTTAGATGGATCTGCTCCGGATCGCGTCGCCGCAGTGTGCACGTGCCAGGCATCAGTCTACCTCTGCAAAACTGATTGTGCGACTACTTGACGACAACTTATTTAAATGAAAGAGTTCTTGACAGTTTACCATGTGTAACACAGTGGAAACGCCAGAGGGACAACACATTACCATACCTAATACGTTTTAAGAACACCGTTGGCCTTCAATACAGCTTTCAATCGTTTCGGAATAGATAAATAAAGGTACTGTACCGTTTTAAAGGGAATCTTGTACCATTATTCCTGGAAAATAATGGCAATTTCAGATATGGTCGACGGAGGTGGACAGCGATTACGAAACCTTCTCTCCAAAGTAGGTCATGAAGGCTCAGTAATGTTGAGATCTGCCGAGTTCGTTGGCCAGGGGTGATGGGACAATTCAGCCTCGTACTCGCAAAACTAGTCCTGAACGAGTCGTGTAAACAGGGACCTTGTCGTCTCAAAACACAACGTCACCGTTGGGGAGCAAATATTGTATCATAGGAGGTACATGACCAGCCAAATGGGTCACATAATCCTTGCGAAAAACGCGCCCTTGCAGAGCAGTCGTGGGACCGTGGAATACCACAACATGGCTGCAAAAATCATCACTGAACCGTCGCCATGTGTCACTCTCGGAACGCAAACTCTGCCAGAAGTTGGCAACAGTGCGAAACAAGAGACATCCGACTAAATTTCTTCTGTTGCTCAATAGTCCAGGTTTTATGGCTTCGGCATCAACTTCTCATGTTGAGGGCATTTGCATCATTAATGAATACTTTCGGAATTAAAGCTCGTCCTGCAATTCCCTCCGAATTCTGCCGACAGGGTTCGCGAGTGCGACATCCACTTCTGTAATCCGTTACGATCACTGAACTCGTGGTTTCGTGCATGTTGTGACTCAGCTGATGATGTTTTTCTGCTTTCGTTGTATGGGGTACAAATCTCTGATACGGTTCCTCTTTTAACACCAAACATTTCGCCTACCTTGGTTACGGAAACAACCCACCCATACAAACACCAATAATTTGTTCACTTTCGAATTCAATTAGTTCTGACATAATGCCCTCACAACTACTGTTCTTACCACGATTGATACTTGCAACGTTTTGAGAACAACGCATATGTGCCGTTCGTGGTGAAATGCAAAGGCGCAACTTGGATAGCACCTGCATATCTTCAAGCACGCATTTCTCGCCGCGTTTCCATATTTCTGTGTAACCCCTGTATAATGGTGCGCAAACTTTATGGATGATAGTAATCTACGAATGATGTGTCACTGCCAAGTAATGTAGCTACAATATAGCACAGAATGGAACTCAAAGAAGCAAGGATGATGGTCCCCCGTGCATTACACATTGCAGGACATGGTTCTTGATAAGATGTGTGATTACCACGGACGACAGTGCAACGTGATCACATGATAGCCACAAGGTTGGCAAGGAGACCTTGTGGTAGGGCGTTCCGTTCCGCCACGTGTGGGCTTTACAACTGATGTTCATTGAATACTGAACTGTGGATGAAGCCCGACTAACAGGCATTACATGCATCGATCAAAAATGATAGTGCATCGAGAAGGGCTGGTTTCTAGCTGAAATCTAGATCTGCCAATAAAATTTCAAAAGGACTACTGATAGCTGAAATCTATTATTTACAAAACTGGATACATTTTTGGTTTGTGTATACTGATGTATGATTCATTATTGTGCTTTCTTATTCTCCTTTTAGTGTGTGTTATCATTAGCAATATTAAATCGTGCCTCCTTTATTAGTTGAATCCAGAGGAACAGACTATTTGCTAGGGTATTAGGTGAAATTTTGGTAACTGAGCGCTGATTTCGTTTGTTATTTCTTCTAGGTTGTGCACTCAAAGTTGTCAATACTGATCAACAAACTGATTTCTATCGGTTGTGGAACCACTATCACCTGTTTCAGTTTGAACCAAAAGGTCTCAGACATCCTGTATAATTACATCATCTGTATTAACTACCAGGAAAACATGGTTCAAATGGCTCTGAGCACTATGGGACTTAACATCTGTGGTCATCAGTCCCCTAGAACTTAGAACTACTTAAGCCTAACTAACCTCAGGACAACACACACATTCATGCCCGAGGCAGGATTCGAACCTGCGACCGTAGCGGTCGCGCGGTTCCAGACTGAAGCGCCTAGAACCGCACGGCCACACCGGCCGGCCTATTAACTATCCGAAGTTGCAAAAGCTGCATAGCAATATCGTTAATTTCTGAATGACTGTTTCAAGAGCAACTCAACAACGCAATTAACTGAAAGAGGAGCTGATCAAAAAATGTTGATTTTGTAGTCTTTATGTTAAAAACATCGATTTTGGGGTCGATTATTATCGACAATCAATATTTAGACTGCTATGACGAAATACAAATCAGCACTGATAATTTGTCAACGTCGCATGTCCCTATTTTGCGAGAAGCGTCGTGAGTACACTGCTGTTGGTAATGTGAAGCCTCATCTGCTATTGCATGGTGAAGTAGTACCTGGTTACAAGGCTTTGTATACGTTATCAACTGCAAGAGCATCAGGATCCGACTGAAGGCAGAAACGATGCTACTTTAGCTGCTGTTTTAATGGGACGAATAATGGTCTTAATTCTGTAACGATACCTCCCGTGGAGATAATGAAATAAATTAAAGATTCTACGTACTTGAATTCGCTGCAATGGGTTTTCTGTGGTGGACACGGCTGGTGCAGGGAGCGGCTCGGCGAAATGTTTACGGATCGGAGACACTGCAGATTCTCGGGAGTGACCACCCAGATGGCCTGAACATTGGTACATTCAGAATTTTGCTAGCAGCTAACAAAGACCGTGAGCCAATAACTGAAAGCATCTATTGCCACGGCCGCTAGTTATTTCGAACACTACCTGTGGTGGTCAATTGTCTCTTTACTGCTCCGAATCCACATAAATAGTGTATACACCTATGTTGTTCTTGCGTGCTACCACAGCTATTGTGCAAGTGTCAGAGTGGGAATTTTTCAAAATACGATATCTCGTAAGCGACTCCTGTAACAAACACAACTGACATTCTAATTTATCCTACATTTACTCTGGTAATGTGAATGGAAATTGTTCCATTTAAGAATGTATTCTACTGGTTAACTATATGAGCTCCTGACTGTCAATCCATTCTGTGAAGACCACACATCAACAGCACTTTCTATTTCCAAAATATGTGCAGTACAATGTCTAGATGATTTATATACATCCGGCGCCTCAGCTGATACTTGAAAAGTAGTGTGTACATGTAATACACAAAACAGTAATACGTAACATACATGTTGATATACCATATTCCTCTACGGTAGGTGTGTAAAAACACCAACATATTTGAATGCAACGTTGTGTCTAAATTTCAAAGCAGTCACTGAAGACATTTGGGAGATTTACAACTTTGTACAAGCGAACATCTACATCTATACAAATAAAAATGTAAACATCTGTGTGCTCAAGATCGTAAAGCCCTGAAAGTTCTTCACACACTGCTTCGAAGTTATTACACAACGCTGCATCTGAATATGTGTATGTTATTATATTTCTATTTTTCATGTATATAATATGTAAGGGGGAAACGTTATTGCAAAAAATCTCGAAAAGTTTTTGACTGAGTTACTTTCAATTTTTACGCAATACCTTAATGAACATTCAGACAGACATTGGTTATAGATAAGTAAAACGCTGTTCGCAAACAGAAAATGTAATGTATGGATTTATCAACTTATGATCAGAATACTGTTGCAGAATCTAAATATGCAACAAAACTAAAAAAACACTCAAGGTCAGAGGAAAGGGGAAAGAGTAGACGGACAGAGGGGTGGGTAAAAGTGGAGATAGAAAGCAGAAAGGAGAAGGTGGGCAGAGAGAGGGTGCTGAAGGAGGTGGAGAGAGATGGAGAGGAGAAGAAGGACATCGAAAGGAGAGAGGAGAGAATGGACAAAGGGAGGGAAGGAGAGAGGGGGAAGGAAGAGGTGGGGAGGAGGGATGAAGATGGCCAGAGAAAGGGGGAGGAGGTAGTGGGCAGAGAGAGGGGGAGGGGGGAAGGGGATTAGGATTTATATTTAATTCCGATACATGTTAGAAACGCGCGCTTTCTGTATTCTTTGTTTCGTATTTAACCAGACTGAGGCTCATCAATGCATGTCCTTGAACAACTAGTTGTAAATATAATTTCAAACAGCAGGCGGGACCTAGGAAAGCAATAACACTTTGACTTGGAGGCCTAAGAAGGAAAGAGCAACAGTTTTATCATAGTTTTGATGATATTTGTAAAAATTAGTAACAAAAGTTGCGCCTTTTGGAAATAATGGACAGAACATAAATTACACTGTTCGACATGGGTTCTATTTCTGATATTAAAGTATGTGCTTCTAGACCATTTTACCGTGGGAAATTCAAATATGTAAACAAAATATCGTTGTCAGGGATACTTTTTATGTAATACGTATATTCATGGCAAACACAGAGACGTTATAGAGAAATACGGTTATGTTGCCGCATCCAGTAGTGATAGAACGTGATAATTTCTTGTGCAACAGCAGGTGGGAAGAATCAGACATCATTAGGTTACCGCTGCCACACCTATGTCATTAAGACCACCTGAAACATCTCATTAACTCGAACGGCGACAGCCGGTCGCTGCCTCGGCAGTAAAGCTTCACGCCTCCTAGGGGCAGTTGCATCGAGTTTACAACAGTGGTGTTAGCCGCAATTTGTGTCAGTCTTAACAAGTGGGTGTTTTGGCTGACAAGTGACTGTCTGTCATATTTCTGAGCACGGTTGAATTTTTTAGTTCCTGTTTGTAAACTGATTGAGCCTGGTGCTGAAGGTAAAACGACTGCTTGTTTTTACACATCAGCGTTCCTCTAGTTCCCTACTATTAATTTAATACAGGTGTATTACCAAAGTGGTATTTTTAAATTTGCAGAAATGTCACGTCATCGTGGATGTCGATACAAGCCGAGAAACTTCTGCTACATCTGTGGGAAGTTCACTTTTGCCAGAAATAGAAAGAAAATTTCTTCAGTCATAAAGAAAGCATACAAACATTACTTTGGAAGAGGTAGGAGACCAAGATAAAGAATGGGCACCACATTTCTGTTGTGCTACATGTTACTGCAAACTAATTCAGTGGTGGAAAGGTAAAGAGAATGTGGCGTTGTTTGCTGTTCCCATGGTGTGGAGGGAGCCTAAGGACCATGTCACTGATTGTTATTTCTGTCTAACAAAAATTCAGGGTTTTACAAGCAAAAAGTCGAAGAGGCACATTGTTTACTCAGATCTGCCTTCAGCGAGAATGCCAGTTCAGCATTCCGACAACCTTCCAGTACCTTCAAGTGCTCGAGGTCAAATTCTGAGTGACAGTGAAATAAGTAGTACTGAAGAAATCACAGATGATGATTCTTTATATCACTGCACAAGTGAGTCATCGCCACATTTGTTAACACAGGCAGATTTAAATGATTTAGTACGTGATCTAGGACTAAGTAAACAAAAGGCGCAGCTGCTTGGTTCAAGATTACAAGAGTATAATCTACTGCACCAAAGTACTAAAATCAGTGTGTTCAGGCACAGAGAACATGCCTTTATTTCTTATTTTTCAACTGACGAAGCACTGACATTTTGCAATGACGTTGCTGGCCTGATGAAAGTGCTGAACTTCACTTATATTTCACTGGAGTGGAGACTTTTCATAGATGCATCGAAAACAAGTCTGAAGGGTGTTTTGCTCCATAACGGAAATAAAATACCCTCTGTTCCAGTATCTTACGCTAGTTTGACAAAAGAGAATTACGAATTCGTACAAAGGATGCTAAATTTATTAAAATACAATGAACACAAATGGAAAATATGTGCAGATTTCAAGGTAATTGCTATGGAACTGGGAATGCAACAAGGCTACACAAAGTATACCTGTTTTCTTTGCGAGTGGGATAGTCGAGACCAAAATTCTCACTACGTGAAAAAGAAATGGCCTAGGCGAAGAGGGAAAGTTGGCGAAAAGAATGTACAACGTGAAAGTCTGGTAGCTCCTGAATATATACTACTTCCACCGCTTCACATCAAACTTGGCCTGATGAAACAATTCATGAAGGCCATGGATCCAACAGGCTGTGGGTTTGTATATCTAGCTACCAAATTACCCCGTCTTTCAGCTGCAAAAATAAGGGAAGGTGTATTTGTGGACCCACAAATCAGAGAGCTGCAGAAAGATGCAAATTTTGAAGCATGTTTAACTGATAAAGAAAAAACCGCATGGGACTGTTTCAAGATGATGTCGGAAAACTTCCTCGGAAGAAGCAGAGCTACTAACTACATATCAATGGTGAAGAATATGATCAAAGCATATCAGGATTTGGGGTGCAATATGTCTTTGAAAGGTACATCTGATTGACTCTCATCTGGACTACTTCACAGAGAGTTGTAGTGACGTATCGGATGAACATGCGGAAAGATTCCATAAAGACATTTCTACCATAGAAAGGCACTATGAAGGGAAGTGGGTACCTTCTATGTTAGCATATTATTGCTGGAATATAATTCGAGAGAAGGAAGATTCACAATAAAAGAGAAAAAAGTGATGTGCATTACAAGGCAGTGGCTTATTGTTTGTCAATTTTCTGTAATTTCTCATGTCAAATAAATGCTTCAAAGTGTATACACAAAGGTTACTGTGTTATATGTTAGATCCCACCCTCCATTAATGTGATGAACTTATAACATCATAAAGATGTGCATTTGTTTGTCGAATTTCACCTCACGTTTGCTGCACTATATCAGAAACTGAACAGAGAAATAAAATTGCGATTACTCATAAACTATCCCTGGCAGAAAAAAACCAAAAACAGTTTTCAATTCAGCACTCAAATTACAACTAGGATCACAATACTTTTTATCAGAAATAGGAAAAAAGGTTTTTTTTGTAGAACAGTGTTATTTAGATCTTAGATGAAATGAAATGTAAGATCTATGACAATCGAACAGATTATGTCTTTTTGGTGTTGAGAATAATTTTTATTGTAGTACACTTGTATGTGTATTGTGTCTTTTCTTGAACATCAGAGCTGTAGTGACTAATGGCTGAAACACGTTAAGTCTTTTTAAATTTTTGGAGTTACATATACAAAGATAACCTTATGTATAAATCCTCAAATTTTGTTTAGAAAATAACATTGTATTGAATGTATTACTTAAAGAAGAAGGTACTGTAAAACTATTTTCCTTCCATTATTGCAGAAAGATTAATTTTCATAATTGTGTAATATACTTAGTTCTGTTAATACCTCTCTGCGGATTCTTCAAATTTATTTGGATTGCTGCTTTGTATTACGAAGATTGCCAATTGAAATCTACATATAAATGAATAACTTGCTTTTCCAATGTTAATTTTCAAATTAACATTGTTTCAAGGCAAATATGGTAGAGTATGAGAATAGATACTGAGTTATTGAAACTGTGTAACGTGTGGCGGCGATCCGAGTACTAGTGGCACGTGTTCAGCAATTTATTGAATGTTTCAACCAAAGTAGTAAAAAACTTAATAATTGAGGGCATACGACACATGTCAAGGAATCACATTTGTTTTTGAATGTAAGAATCTCAGAATACTTACTTTTTCTCTCAATGCTAATGACTGACATCCATGAGCAAATAGCTCCGATCACCTGCTATGGTATAAATGTCAAACATGGATTCGTGAATGCACGTCATAGCGACGGTCATGTTGCAACGTGGTACATGTCTGTACCAAGGAATACAAAGTACATGAAGGCTGTTGTAATATAATGAATAAAAGAAGAGTGACATGGGTGATAATGTCTCATATTGCAGTTACTGATATTAATTACGATAATATACAAATTTATGTAGGTTCCCAAGTAATAGTAAGATCGATAGGGGAAGATGTGGTAAAGTGTCGAGGACGGGAAAAGTGACCATTACATGTTTTTTGCTCTGATCAGCGCTAGTGCTGCTGCTTGCCAAGGAGTGGTAAGATTAGTTCTAATATACATCGACATTGTTATAGATGATATTGACAATGGAAGCTTGTTCCGTTTCTTTTTAGTAAAAAAATTTTTGTTTGTTTGTCTTGTGATTCAAAATAAGTCATTTATATTATTCTTGTTCCCTCACATGTATAGAGAGTAATACTTTTTTGTAATATGAATGTTTAAATAACGTCTTTTTTCCTGTGAATGAAGTTTCTTCTTATTTTTCCCATTTGATTATTTTTTCTGTTGATCATTAAAGTTAATATGGCGTCTGATCGTGAAACGTGGCCATAATACTCGTCAGGAGAAGTGGCGAATTCGTTTATCCCGACACGAGCTAGCTGCTTACAAAAACACGCATAATACAAAAAATAAAAATGACTTCTAAACTCTTTTGTTTACAAAGCTATCATCTAACCTTTGTGACAAATTTAAATTAATTAAGTTATATAATTTAAAATTTCCGTTACGAGGGGAGTTGGAAAAAAAACTTCCCCTGTCGACTGTGGGCAGAGTTGTGTGATATGGGCGAAAGACGACACGGCAGGTGAACGCACACCTGCAAGACACCGATACACCATTGGGTAGAGATCGATCGCGATCAAGCAGATGGCGCTGTCGCAGTGCCTGCGCAAAGCGGAGGCCAGCCGCTCAGTCTTTTCCCGGAAGTGTGGAGCGAAGTTGCGTTTTGGAATCGTGGTCGAAGGCGGAAGTGAGAGCTGTTATCCGCTATGAAAGGGCACATGGAGTATCAGACACAGAAATTCATAACCGCCTTGTTGAGATGTGTGGGTCAGGTGTGGTGTCGAGGCAAATGGTGCGGAGATGGTGCCAGCAATTCAGTGATGGACGTCAGCAAGTGCAGGACATACCGAGACCTGGACGGACGCACACGGTCACTACAGATGCAAATGTCAGGAAGGTAGATGACATGATTAAAGCAAATCGGAGAATCACCATCGATGGAGTAGCGGCAGAACTTGGAATCGGACAAGAGGGAGCTCACAAGATCATCCACGACATTCTTCGATACAGGAAGCTGTCAGCATGATGGGTGCCCCGCCAACTGACCCCGACACACATGGAACAACGCATGGCGTTCAGCCTGGAACAGCTCGTGCGTTACCATGAATCTGGCAATGACATTCTGTTTCGGATTATGACGGGGATGAATCGTGGGTCCACCATTACACGCCAGAATCGAAGGCCGCATCCGTGGAGTGGAAACATCCGTCATCACCTGTCCGAAGGAAGTTCAAAAGCACGTCCTCTGCCGGTAAATTACTACTCACCGTTTTCTGGGACGCCAAATGAGTTTTGCTGCTGGACCTTCTGGGGGATGCAACCATCAGTGCTGCGCGGTACTGTGCCACTATGTCGAAATTGAAAGAGGTGATTCGGAAAAAGCGGCCTGGGCTTCTCAGGTGAGGGTTCTGCTGTTGGATGACAATGAGAGACCATACACGGCGACGGAAACTCAAAACCATATTGCAACTCTTGGTTGAGAGCGCTTACACCAACCGCCTTACAGTCCGGATCTCGCACCAAGTGACTTCCATCTGTTTCCTGCTTTGAAAAAGACTCTCGGCGGAAAGCGATTTGGCAGCAATGCTGACGTAAAACAAGCCGTGCAACGCTTCTTCCGTATGCTACGTCCTGATATTTTCCTGGAAGGCTTTTTGAAGCTTATAAAGCGGTATGACAAATGGCTCAATGTACTGGGAAATTATGTAGAAAAATAATGTCTTATCTTTAATGTCTCATTCTCTTTCTTTTCTTTTCACACACAGCTCTGACCACAGTCGACAGAGGAAACTTATATTACAACTCTCCCCCCCCCCCCTGTATATTGTGCCTATCACAGAATTCCGACTGTAAACTGTCTACTGCAGCCGCTTGTTGTCTTTACAGATACTAGGGCGTGAAGATGTCTAGAAAATGTTCCCAGAAATCAGAAAAACAAACATGTAATCCTGGTCATTCTACCCTCTTGTGGGGGAAAAGTGGTCGCTATGTAAGCTTTCTAAAAATGCATATAGTTTCAATACAGCATTTCCTTTTTCACTTAAAAATTTTGGTGTTATACCTTATGATATGTAGATTAAAGATGTGTAAGTGGTAAATCTATCAGTAACTACGGTTTGAAGAAAACTGAATATTCAAGTGGCCACTTTCTCCACCCAACACTCCACCCCATATCTCCCCTCCCCCCTCTAAGCGGCCTGAGGTGTCGCCCTACAATATCAATATTGGCACTTAAGCAAAAAATTTTTACAACGCATAACATAGAGTATACGGGCCCTCATGTCATATGTAAAGAGGAACTATTCCTTCATGGCTCATAATATACAGGGTGCCTCAGTAAACCACTTGCGCCTCTTGACTTTGTACACTTGATGTTCCTGCATTGAAGCAGACGAAAAGTATTATTGTCCGTGTTCCACTGTTTTATTTGAGTATTGCATTTTTTCACTTGTGAAATCATGGCTGATGTGAGCAAACAGTGTTATAGTTAATGACATGTGTGGGTGTGTGTGTCAGGGCAAAAAATAACTGAGGCAATGAGTGAGTTTAGAACTTTCTTTGTTAGGGCCTCACCTCATAAAATAAACCTGTTTGGTTTGGGTTGAATGTAGACCACCAACATCTCCAGCCCCACTGAAATGTCCACCACGAAGACCAGACCTCATTATGGGTAATAATCAAGTCACATGTGGTTCAGAGTCGGTGCAACACTAATGAAGAATTGCACAAAAGAATTGAGAAACTTTCTGAAGCACAACTCCTCATATGTCCACAAAATATCGGAGAGGCTGCGGAGACACATATATATCTACGTAAAGCCCAGTAATAAACATAGATACCGATTGGTCCCATAGTGTTTTGTATGTAAAATTTCCAATATACAGTATAATGTTTTGACTGGAGGCTTCAAATATATCTTGGATATTCTCTAGAGCCAAAATTAAATGTTATTGAATCTATATATTTTTGTATTAGTATTGTAACCATCAAGTGTGGTTCATTATGATGTGCAACGAAATAGAAGCATATATTATTTATTTTATTTATTGATATGCTTAACATGATGTGCTTAGGGCTATTTTGTCTTCTCTTAGACAGAACCAGGCATTCCACATACTTTCACAATAAGCACGTTATATGTTACATGAAATATCGAATATAACATTTAGAAATTACTATACTGCAGAAAAACACACAGTTTACATTACTTCGTGAGAAGTACAACAATAAATACATATTGCAAGTAGATACATTGAAACCCTGAGTGCTAACAGCGATCAGAGAAATGTGGTAAAGCACAATTAATGAAGAAGAGGGAAAAGAAACTGACGTGACTGATTGAGAAATCAAAATCGAAGGAAAAAGCAATTAGTAGAAGATGAAATGGTTTTCCGTAGTGTCTGACAGAGGGAAAACTGGCCAAATACGTTAACTTTTGGGGAAACTGTATGAGGGTGATACAAGGCACTACTTCAGCCTCTTCTTTAAAGCGACAGGGCATTGAACTGTGTGAAGGGTGCAGGGCAACTTGTTCCAGAGGCAGACTGCAGCAACATAGGAGTTTGCAAATGCTTTTCTTTCATGGATGGGCAAAGGTGGGAGATTACGTTAGTGAGACTTTGTATTTCGATCATGATGAGTTGACAGATACTTAATATCTAATGTGAGTTCATCGGTAAAGAATTTACATTTATAGGACGACGGAATCGACAAGGTGTCATTGACATATAAGGATAAAATAATGGACCCACATCTGACCCTGTGACACATCTGGGAGAACGTGCCTGAAGATGTTCTGGGATACAGAAGGGTTAGGTTATACTATTCTTGTTCTCTGTGGACTAGGAAATGGCCCACTAACGAAAGAGAAATTAAAGATGGCTATTAAGGCATGTACTAAGCTATACAGAACATTCTTGATCGCGGTCATGCTAATATCATTGTTGCCTATTGCTTCAGAAGGGATTGTCGTTTTTTATCTACTCGTTGTGTTAACTGTAACTTGTTTTACGAAGAAAGTGTTGCTGTTATGAATGTAGTTTGGGTATTCTTGTGGACGATAGTTTTTTGCAGCAAAGAGGCTGACTGGTGCCGAAAAAACTGATTCGTTTCGTCAGCTGAGACCTGAAAAGCAGTTTATGATGTTGCCTTTCCAACACCCAGCTTACTTGGTTTCCTCCATAGAATCGCGGGTGTTTTGCCACTGCACACAAAGCAACGAGCGTGCCTAATTTTCGCAATGCGAACGCATTGCTTTATATTGTTTTGTAGGTTTATGTAACCTTCAGAGGGTGACTTTGAATTGACCTTGTGAGCCAAGAAGAAGAGTTTTTCTTACACGCATTGTACTTATACAGACGTGTTTGTCATAGAGTGTGGCGTGCTTTTCTGTAAATTCACCGATTCCGCCATTAACTATGAGCCCTCAGATTATTTGATGGCATTGATTTTCGAGCAATCTGTTGTTAGACAGTCGTCGTTCTTACAGGTCATGTGGCGTGATTTGAGCATTCAGGATTGTGACGAATAGGGCAGAAATATTACATCATGTGGTGAGAAGCTTGGAGCGAAGTTTAACCTAATCCTCTTACTGTGCCAGTTTTTTCGTTACGATAACGTAACTGCGTGACTGTGCACCGTTTTGGTTGTATTGGAAGAGTTCTAATGTTGTTACTACCAGTCTTCTTAGGTTCATTGTGGAGGGAGCGACAGTCAACAAGTCTATGTTTTTCATTAATGAAGTGAATGTAATTCCGACTGAAAGGAAGTCGTTGTACTGATTTTTGGTGTCCTAGAGCGACACCAGTTAAGCACTGCTGGCTCACTACACTTATTTCAGTGACCATGAATTCAATCTGTCTTTCTTCCCTTGGGTTCAACATTTCTTTCAGCCTTTAACATATATAAGGTGATTCAACTGCACCTACCGATGTCGTTTTATACAACCCGAAATGTTATATCTGTCCTTCAAAGACCACGAGCGAAAATTTCACATCGTCTCTCACACTATGCCCAAACTATTTGTCCTACAGAAAAAATTAACAGGATGTTTTTGTAGAAAATTTAATGTACGAGTAATTAAAATTTTGTACTGGGGCGTGTTTTTGCTAGAGGCCGTAATTTTCAAGTTATTCAAGTAAATTTACAAAAGTGAGCTTCAAATTAACCCCTCTCCCACACATCCCCCACCGGTCAGGATTTCTTGTATATTGTTGCTGGCTCTGTTTCCTACCGCTCTACAAAAATTTGGGGGTGCACGAATTATTTGTCACATTCGACACTTTTTATCTTCATTGACTGGCCTTATTACGCCACCGGCTAAGTCGAGTATTTATAAATTGTAAGACTGATGTTTGCGTAAATTTTACGTAACAGTTTTGTGAATTTTAACAGCATAAAATAAAAAATTACAACGTTGTATTCATCAGCCTTCGGACTACAAACAACTGCGAATGTAAGGTTTAAGTTTTGATCGAATTGTCAACGTAATTAACTTTAGCGTAACATTTACAAAAGTATTTTTCTTTCATTACGCCCACGACCATGTTTAAATTAATATTGCTAACGAAATCGCTGACTATGCTGGTGGTGTAATAGCCCAACCAGTAGAGACCAAAAAAAGGTGGAATATCGAAAATAATTCGTATAGTCGGAGATTTTTGTACACTGGTAGGAGAGAGTGCCACGAAAAACATGCGAGAAATCGTAACTGGTGAGGATGTGTATAAGGATCGAGGCATGTTTGCGGTAAGTCAAATATCGAGGCCACCAGAGAAAACATATCCCAGTACAAAATTTAACTGCATTAAATTTCCTTCAAAAGGTCCTGTTTTTTTCTGTAGCACAAGTACCTTGCACATAGCGAGAGAGAGAATATGAAAATCTAATGTATGGTTTTTGAAGGCCATATATAACATAAAATGAAATCGGTTGGTGGCAGCTGAATCACTGTGGACAGGAGAATCACATGAAGGCTTAGTTGGTCGAGAAGAAGGCAACAGTTCATAATGTACAGACAAGGATTGGACATTGCAGTTTTGAATGTGCTACATTTAGCTCTGAGGCGTGCTTCTGGGTGGTCTGGAGGAACATGATCGACAAGTTTTCTCCTGCCCCATAAACAGGTTGACCAGTCCTCCAACCCACTTGGCTAGCAGGTCCGTCCTCGCATGCTTGCCTGTGTGTGGGCAATCGGTTCGCAGTCAGGTCTGTAGTCCGGCTCCGTCGGTTTTACCTGTGGGCGTCCACCTGCCAGCCCACAGCACTAGCTACCAGCCCACACTAGGACTAGCTGCAAGCCCACGCTCCATCACTGCAGGCAGGTAGGGTCTGCCAAGCTGTCGCTTTTGACCATGCGCAGTCAGATGTGTCAGTGAGCGAGTCGACGCACCAGTCAAGCTGTGATTTGGCGCCTTTAAACTGCCCATTCGCAGAGCCAACTGGTGCGCTAAGTCGTTCACCCGTCCGTCTGACTGTGTGTGATCAACGGTAACTGCTTGGCAGGCCACACCTACCTGCAATGGCAGCGCGTGGGCTGACGGGTAGCGGTTTCGGCTATCAGGTAGCAGTTCGTCATGAAACTGACGCACCCGGATCAACGGCGCAACCATTATAAAATCGTGCACAGACAGGTGAAAGGGTCGTTTCAGACCGACTCTACAGAGGTGTTGGTCGACTTGTTGGCCTGTGTCTGGGGCTTTTACAGTCGCTGAAGGAAAAGAGATCACAGAAGATTTCCTGAGTTTACAGAGGTATGGAAAATAGAGAAGAAGATATAGCTGAGATGGTGATGAGTGTGAAAATATTCGGTGGTCTAGCGGTTCTGGCGCTGCAGTCCGGAACCGCGGGACTGCTACGGTCGCAGGTTCGAATCCTGCCTCGGGCATGGGTGTGTGTGATGTCCTTAGGTTGGTTAGGTTTAAGTAGTTCTAAGTTCTAGGGGACTTATGACCTAAGATGTTGAGTCCCATAGTGCTCAGAGACATTTGAACCATTTTTTTTTGTGAAAATATTATCACTCTGACGTAAAGGATGAAATGTAAATAATACTGCACAGTTCAGAACAGAAAGAAAAAGAATGATGTACAGTGCTCATTCTGGTAGTAAAGAAAAGTAAACTTAATGACTGCAAGATTAGTAGAAAGAGTTTCAGTTTAATTAGAAACTAGTATGTCCACTAGTTGTCATTTTTCTAGGGAGAACAGGGATAACGAAGAATAGGTGTGATTAACATAATCAAGGAAAGGTCAAAGGGCCTCTATTACAAATAGAGAGAGAACTTTCGGTCAAAAGAAAAGTAGTGGTGTTAGCTGTAACTAAACTTTTGTTATCGTTAGCAGTAAATAGAGATACAAGGACGAAAAGAATTACAGTGTTATTACAGTTCCAAGACAATGTTTCAGACAGCAAAGAAAATCACACTAGTTGGAAGCAAATCAATACAAGCAGCGCTATTTTTGCAGCTTGGTCCGTATAGTTACACTTTATGTTATTCAGTTCCGTCATATTTGTAACTGGTATTGTCAGCATGGATTTACTTATACACAGAACTAATACATTGTGCAGACGTTAAGTGTCCGATTTTAATGAGTTTTTTCTGCTATGTGATTATTAATACATTTTCATCCAGCTGTTAATCTTCAGAAATTAACTGCACTGCAGAAACATTGTCAACCTAAAGATTTCCATAATTTGTAATCCACCCTCAGCACTCAGATTTAATAACGGTGTCAACAATAATCAGTTAAGGGGCTCCGGAACGCCCTATACTTGCAATGTTAAAATAACGCTTATAAATTACATCTTTCCTCACAAAGTATTTGAGGTAGGAAGTTGAACTTTTTACAGATTATTTATTGGAATATGGACTACAACTTAACACAGGGATTTTACAAAATTTTAGATCAGTTATTAAAGATGATTTTTTTCCAATTGTGATGAAAATTCACAACATTTTTTTGCAATTTTTTATTTATATATTCAAAAATACACAGTTTTTTGGAAAAAGGCTGTGTTAAATTATGCAGAAGGTACTGTGTAACATTTACTGAAAGTTTGAAACAAATATGTTTGGAAGATCCTTAGAAATGATGTAATTAGTATGAGAAAATAAAAGTTTTTGGAATCGAGCGACAAAGATTGGATTAACTTTTTAGTGCATTCCAGGTCCATAGGATGGATTATCTTCATCCTCTGCAAACTCCTCCTCCAGCTTCCTCTTGTTCCTCCTCCTGTTTACTCTTGCTTGTATTTGTAGACTCTTTACAGACCTGTCTGCAGCCCGAAGGCGTTCCTTGTCTAAAGCATCGCTCGTACCATGTTAGAACCTATCTTCATTCCCATATTTCTAAATACCTTTGGCTTTCCAACATTTCTCCTTTTCTTAAAAGCCTTCAGAGGATTTCTAATAACTTTACTTTTACTCATTATTATACTTCAACAAAACAGAGACTCAAGAAACAGAATTAATTACGAATATTTTCGAGATAACGACAGAGTAAATAAAAATGAAACAATCGACAATCACACCAGCGATATATATTGAACCATCACAGGTTAGCCACAATATATACTTTATCTCACATCACTAAAATGTACCTGATGAACACGGACGTTAATAATAACACCATTTGACAGCAGTTTAACAGCGCCACAGTGGGTCACGCCTATGTAGAACACATTTCAAAAATTTTTTAAAAATAGTTGTGGTCTTCGGAATTGAATAAATTATATATCTATTAAAAGGTAATAGTTTGCAGATTCAGAAAAAGCAAAAAAGTAAAAATTGAACTTTTCATGATTTTGAGCCTTTCCGGAGCCCCTTAATATAAACTTTTGATGTTGTGTTCAAACGAGAATCTTGAAAGAATCGACTTGTGAAATACTAAAGTGCTTAATTAAGAACTTGGCTGCTGAGCAAATGAGATCTGACCCAGTATGACTAAGTACGTGATGGTGGCGCAGAGGGCAGACACCAGCAGCCTTCGGTCGATGGTGAGGAAGCCGGCAGCCCTGACAGAGAGCGGCGGCAGAGCCACCACCTGCAGCAGCAGCGCCTCCACCTCTGGCTGCAGGCCTCGACGCCACCCCAGCGTGGCGGCCCTGACCACCAGGACGCGAGTGCGCTGTGCCTCGTCCGCCGTCGCAGAGCAGGACACCACCAGAGCAATCGCACCCACGATGTACGTTGCGATCTCCTCTGCGGAAAACAAGATGGATTTGCTGATTACAGTTCCGCGGCCGTGAGGGTGGTCAATCTAAAGCATCAGAATCTCATACAAGCCATATATGAGAACTTGTAGCGCTTGAGTTATTTGTAGGGCTAGAGTGAGTCCAAAGTCTTGTTGGTAGCAGTTCCGCTGCACGGTGCACAACGGCTTGTGCCTTGTTTATCTGGTTCACTCTCGGATGGCAGTATTCCTCTGGTGCGGGAATGACTCCCAGAAGGATGCGAGATATGTGACTGTCGCCAGTCGATGCGGCTGTTCTAAGGATGCTGCCATTGATAATTTGGAACCTTGTCAGCAGTTCGAGAACAAGCAGAATGCACTGCAGTGTTAGGAGGTTTTCCAGCATTCTGACCACCGTGTACATCATCAGCCGTAGGACTATTTCTTCATCAAAATGCACTTGCCAGAAAAAAGTACCTAAAACACATTCTGCTGTTATTTGAACAGCAGAAGTGATGATTAGTATCATCTCTAGCATTTTATTACCTTCCCACATCTTGTATACATAACCATCAATGTGTTCAAGGGCTTCTAGAAACAAACGCAATTCTTTCAACATAAATAATGTTTTTCCTCCACGGACTCACACTACTCTGGAAGACAGAAGTACCCTGGTTGGGATATCTACAAAAACTGTAACTGTCGGAAGTTTATAGAATGGGCTGACTATCACAAGCATGTCCACCACTAGTGAGATAACCGTGAAGAGAATCCAGATATTGGAATGTGACTTTATGGCATTAAAAACCATCGACAATTTTTGGAGATGATGGCCTTGTCTGTTGGAAGGCATTATCCCCAGTATTTTCCAGAGTGCACAAAGTGGTTCACTCACAACACAAAAATTGGTGGCTGGCATATTGTGAGCGCGGTCTTTGTACATTTACACTAACTCCGTTTTTTAACTTAATTTTCGCATCTGTTATATAACATCTTTTTATTCATATACTGTCGCACATATTACGTACTGAAAGAGACTTAAGGTCATTGATCTGACTAATTTCAAAGAAAACTGGGTGATGGACAGCACATTGTTAGTCTAATTAATTTCTTTCCGCAGCACGTTACTGATGAGATCATATTAACGAAATTGTATCTGCCACTCCTGACGAGGCGCAGACCACGAAGCCATACAATTTATTATTTATTGCTAGTCTTCAGGTGAAAGCCGTTCATTAAACGTTTGCTTTTGAAGTCAATCATTTTAATGAGTTCTCAGCTTCTAAACTTCCGCAAGGATAATATGTATACGAGTTATCGACTGATAAGCGTACCTCAGTCTTTGGCTAATAAAATGGCAGTATGAGGTTCTTAAAATTGAAGTATGTCTGTAGGCGATGCTTTGGAGCTACAATTGAACTGGGCGACCAAAGGTCGGTGAGTAGAGGGGGGGGGGGGACATGGTAGATATCAGTTGTAGCATGTCCTGTCCGACAGGAGACGAAGACATTTCCGTGTCGGCCTGATTACTGTTGACCTGCTGTCTGTTTCGTGTCGTTCGTCAGGTACTGCCTTGTGGATCGGTATATTGATTTGGGGTTACGTTATGATGACCATTCTCACGCTATAACCTACTAGGATTACGGTGAATTCGCGGCATGCTCGTGCAACTTGGCACAGTATTTTCCGTACGGTCTTTGTTACAGCCCACTTATTTAACACCGTTCAGAGTATTGTAGTGTATGTGGAGTTAATTTTTCTTCTAATTCACAGGTATCATGGATTTGCACACCATCTGGTGCATCATAGGGCAACTACACGTTAGTTTTTTGTTACCCATTATTGAGCTGCCTATTAATAATCAGATATTTCCATCCCCCGTCCTTTATAAAGGCTGTACGAATTTTGAACTTCACACAAGTACACTTAAAATAGTACAAAATAGGGCAAAGTGAGCAATGACCTATGACTTTAGCAGAATAATTAGTCCAAAGTAACTGATATCAGCAGAAATACGAGGCGCGTTTTTTAAGTAAGGTTCGTTTTGTTGTAGACACTAGTAGTTCGCGGGCATACCGCATCGAGCACGTGCGTCGTGTACTGGCACGCCTCGGGAACAACTGCGCTCAATTTCAGCTCTGTAGCTAATCTGTACAGCTCTGTTCTGCGCTTTCAAAATGTTTAAGACTATCAACTCACCCGCCGCGTGTGAGGTTCTCTCAGTGATAAGGTTTTTGTCAGCAAGGAACCTGTCTACTGCAGAAATTTATCGACAGATTTGCAAAGTGTACAGTGATACTGTTATGAGTGAAAGCAAAGTGCGTAAGTGGGTACGAGAATTCAAAGATGGCCGTGACAACGTCCATGATGAGGACCACTCCGGTCGCTCTTGTCTGATTAAGGACGATTTTGTGACTTCAGTTGAAGCGAGGATTCGTGAGAACAGGGGCTTCACAATAACAGGTCTCTCAAACGAATTTCCTGACGTGTCGAGGTCAGTGCTTTACAACATTGTTTCTGAACACCTAAAGTTTACGAAACTGTGCTCCTGTTGGATCCCAAAGCTCCTAACAGAGGACCACAAAAACCAAAGATTTGAGCGTGCGATGAAGTTCTTGAGTCGTTATCACGACGAAGGTGATGGCTTCTTGAGTCAGATCGTAACTGGAGACGAAACATGGGTTTCGCAGCTCACGCCCGAATCGAAGCAACAGAGCATGGAATGGAGACACACACACTCGCCTGTAAAGGTGAAGGCCAAACAGACTCTCCCCAGCGCAAAGCCACAGCATCGGTGTTTTGGGCTAGGCATGGTGTTTTGTTGGTCGACTTCATGCAACGAGGAACCACTATCAATGCAGAAGCATATTACCAAACCCTGAGAAAGCTATACAGAGATATTAAAAACAAAAGACGAAGCATGTTGCCAAAGGGAATTGTCAGACCCGCGATTTATTGGACAGTTTGGACTGTGAAGTCTTAGACCACCCACCTTACAGTCCTGACCTTGTGCCGAGCGATTACCATCTGTTCCTCCACCTCAAACAACAACTCAGTGGCAACCGTTACATGATGACGACGACGTGAAAACGGCAGTGAACTCTTAGTTACCGGATCAGGCGATAAGTTTTTATGAAGAGAGTATTTTAAAATTGGTTGAAAGGTATGATACGTGTTTGAAAAAACTTGGCAACTACGTCGAAAAATGGAGTGAAGTATATACTTTCTGAAAATAAATTTACTTTTTGAAATAACCTTTCGTTGTGTACTTATGTTGAAACGAACCTTACTGAAAAAACACGCCTCGAATCTTTGCATACTTTAAACTTTTACAGCTCGTAAGGTAAGTCAGCCTTGGTGAAACTTAGAGACTTTGTGCTGCTGCAGATTTTTTTTTTCTTTTTCGGGAACGTTACACTTTCAGTGTGAGGCTGTAAGCCGGCCGGGGTGGCCGAGCGGTTCTAGGCGCTACAGTCTGGAATCGCGCGACCGCTACGGTCGCAGGTTCGAATCCTGCCTCGGGCATGGGTGTGTATGATGTCCTTAGGTTAGTTAGGTTTAAATAGTTCTAAGTTATAGTGGACTGATGACCTCAGAAGTCCCATAGTGCTCAGAGCCATTTGAACCATTTTGAGGCTGTAAATCATTTTAGCATATGAACTGGCTATAAGGGAGGTCGTACTTTAATGACTCATGCTATGTAACCATCAGGTATAATTGTGATTTTGGGTTTATTCAAGTACCTGAACCATTGTAAGATAGCGTTCTTAATTATTCCTGCACCAGAATTTTGCATAAAATGGGCACATAATTCGTGTAATCAGTTAGGTTCAAGAAGAGGGACTCGCGGCTTTCATCTGCCGGCTATCTGCCAGGATAATTTCTTTTGTGAATCTTCTGATATTTACTTTGCTGCAATCTATAATCATTACATATTTTCGCTCGTCAGGAAATGCACTGGAATGCTACATCTTAAAATTTTCTAAAACAAGTGTGTTGCTGCACATGTGAAAATACTTTCACATTATTTAAACATAAAGTGGTGAACTTCTTGAAATAATATCCATTTGTGAGTGCTTCTGAGAATAATACTTGATGCATTCAGCTTTCTAAAGTCCACTAATGGCTGTTCTGTGCTCCGGAATATTTCAGTTAATGAATGATCATATTATATGCAATTGTAGGAAAAAGTTTCTGCTAGAAGCTTCATTCTGTGAATCAAAACAGGGTAAAATAAAGAAGCTTATCGCAGAGTGGTGCAATGGCACAAGTTTAGTATAGTAAGGTGAAGAGGCTTGCACAAGACAGAGTAGCATAGAGAGTTGCGCCAAATCGGCAATTGGGCTGAAGAACACAATGACGACAATATCTGTGCCCAAGAATATTTGGGGGACTATACAGAGTATCAGTTGCCTACAGGTGGTCTGAATATCGTTAGTGAACATCACTACTGGAACTCTTACAGGTTAGTATTGCAACATGTGGTTGTGTATCGGTGGAATGGTAGAGGACCCTTTAATTGTCAGTTCGACTGTTGCCTTTAGCAACAATGAGAAATTGTAGTTTTGGACCCTTTCCCCTATCCTTTGTTGGTCTTGAGTGTGACTCTCGTACAGTGATGTATATATTGATTTTCACACATCCTGAGTGTGCTAAATACATTGAAATGGGTGCTATTAGTGATTTAGCTTAATTTATTCATGTATGAATATGCCTGCTGAGCTTAGAAAAATAGCTTGTGGCCTGCTGCGGTGTGATGTGCTGTTCAGTTTGGACTATTGATACCTGAAGCGTCTCATTCTACTGGTATTGACTGCCTACTGCATTTGTTTTATACAAAGGACTTGTGAAATTATTACACTGTTATTTTAGTGTGTTTGTGGAAGACCGTGGGTTTTTTGGTGTCTTGTCTTACTTCATATCTGATTCTTAGGAGTGCTGCTGGTTCTTGAGAAACAACATTCGATACATCTACTTTAAGTTTTTGCCTTCATCGTGCTATACAGAGATTTTGGTGGTAGAGAGCAGGGTGACTGATTTTGTCTTTGTATTTAGTGTTCTTTGTATTTCTCGTGTGATTGCTAAGGAAACAAGATGTGTTAATGTGAGTGGAAATATAGGTGACTCTAAAATGGTGACACTATCCCATCATCATTTATGAAGTTTTATAAGATAGCCTGAAGCTCCTATTACAGCAACATTCAAGCTGAACACCAGTATGTTATTGCAGCTCCCAATACCATTCTTGATCAGGATTTATTAAATATGTTACTGACATCTAAGAGGAGAAAACTGAGACTAGTAAAAAACACAAAATGAGAAGTTAGTTGTTACTCATAAAGAACAGGAAGCTCATACAAAGGAATTCAAAGAACAGTTAAGGTTTATATATGATGAGTTAAAAGAGTGATTAGGAAATGTGAATAATAAGTACAGTAAGATACAGGAGAAAAATAGATCTAGTACAAGGGAATTAAAAGAACAAATTCAAAATCTGCAAAGTAAATTTGAATCGTCATTAGTTAAGCCAGCAATTCTTTCTTAGCTGAGGCGAGTGACCATTCAGATTTGACTCAAATTGCAGTTATGATCGCATAGTTGTTTATTAAATGTTACTCATTTCGAAAAATCAGCATCACACACAATCTCTGGTGTGTTGTATAGGAATTACGAAAAATAAATAACACATGCCAGTATCATGCATCATCATGATAAACACTGTATGCACAACTATTTCAGTACTTACACGTGAATATAGTTTTTGGCTCAACAAACTGAGCACATGGGCTGTATATGGGATGTGGTAGATATAAGGGCAAATATTTCTACTGGTGACTGATGACAGTGTCCTGAGTAACATCACATCAGTATTTACGTCATTTGTAGACTAATAATTTTAGCTGTTACAAGTTGTATGTCTTTAGGATGGTCTGTACCTCCAACTATGCTTATATTCCCCTAGACAGTAGGTCAGGTACTGACAAGAGGATGCATAGACGCAAAACAGTTAGTGTATACTGATAGGCATAATCCACTTAGCGGTGCAGTTACGACCTTGAAGAAGACATCAGGTCGTGAAGGTTGTGATGTGTTAGTGGGAAGACTGTTCCATGCGAAGAAAAAAACGAACAGCATACTGATACGTGTACATATTAACCTAACACATATAAAAATATTTGCACTTATATCCGTTACACCTTGTACAGTGAAAGGTGGCTACACTGAGCCACAGCGCCAGAGATCGCTAGAGAGCATTGTTCGCCCGCCTCCACTGGCAGAGTGATTATTGAGATGTCGTGGTAGTCAGTGCTTGTCGAGGACTCGTAGTAGTCAGTTCGTGTTCAGATGTGCTAGTAGGGAGTGCTTGCTGAGATGTGATGCTGAAAAGTTCTTGTTGAGATGTGGTAATAGCGAGTCGGTGTGGAGATATGTTGTAATGATTAGAGTGATTTTGGTCAATATATGAAGGTAACGAAACTTGATTTATTTTTCATTATTTCCATGTTTTAAATAATGCGTCATTACAGGTTCAGTCAACAAAGCATCTGGCTTGTGTTCTTGGATTAGAGTGTAATTCTGGTTTTCTTGAGTAATTATGGTATTTTTATTTCCTTTAATTAATTCAGTATAAGTGATATTTAAAATTTCTTGTGTTGTTGAAGAAGAACCGTGCCAGATGCGTACGTTGAGTCATACTTCCACACACAGAACAGTTACACTTGTGCTTTGGTTTCGTAGGTTTTATAGTTGCTGGGGACTTAATTAATTAATTGTGTTAATGAAAATTTCCATTTCATTCTTTGTTGTTGTTCTAAGCAGTCAGATAGCGTAATAATAATAGTCAGGGCCAACCGTTACGAGACTTCGTAACCGGACAGACAGCTGCTAAAGCAAGAAATCAAAATCATTTTCATTACATTTTAATTAAGCCCCCATGCACGTGGCGACCGCTGCTTCGGATCGTCCCTTGGAATTCTTCTGATTGTGTAGACAGTAGTATTGTTGTAGTAATTGTAGTTAGTAATTGTAGTCTATATTGCATGTGTAGATTTGGTAATTGGCATTCTTCTAATGGTATTTTTCAAAATTTAATTTTTATTGCCTTGTATACGCGTTTGACGATTTAGTGCAATTATTTCAATTGTTCGTTAATCGTGTTTTTTGGGAAACATTTCGAGTGAATGGTATTGTTGATTATAAAGAGTCATTGTGTGTAATTTTCGTACTGTGACGAGTTTTGTATGTTTTGTAAATGATTACGCGATCGATGAAAAAGGCAAAAATGATGGATAGTCAGAATGACGAAATTGTTGACATGGCGAACTCGCCAACACAGGACAACAGTACGATAAATAATGAAGTTGAGAACAATTTAATAAGCAGGGAAAATAGTCCAGAACCATTTCAAAATTTTTCTCAATCAGAAAATTTACAGAATATGAGATTAACGATAGAAGATTCTGAAATAGTATCGAACACAGATAGCTTTACAGCTATGACGAAGGAAACTGGTTTTGCGGGAAATGTTAGGGGCGAAAAGAATTGTGAACCGGCTACTATGGAGCAGTTGATGGGTGCAATATTAAATCTGGGATCACAAATGGGAACAATGGTAACACAGATGGGAACAATGGAAACACGAATGGAAACAATTAAAACAGAGATAGGAACACGGTTAGACTCACAAGGATCTGAATTAAAAACCGAGATGGGAACTTTGGGATCTGAATTAAAAACTGATATGGGAACAATGGAAACACAGTTACGATCTGAATTAAAAACAGTGGGATCACAAATAGGAACAATTAAAACAGAGATGGAAACAATGGAAACACGGTTAGACTCACGAATAGGGACATGTTTCAAAAATATGAAAGATGAGTTAAAGAAAGAAATCAGAGAAGAAGTACAACCGATTTTGAATTCTCACAATAGTAGATTAATTGCAGTAGAGATTAGACAAAGGGAACAGGATCGAGAACAGGAAGAAAGAGATCGCGTGATAGTACAAAAATTTTCAGAGTTAAATTTACAACGTGCACACGATAAGGAAGAAATATTTGAGAGAATCGAGGAATCCGTACCAAATGACAGAATAAATAACTTAACGCAACAGTGTGAACAGTTAACTACTAAATGTGACAATACTGAAACCCGAGTTGCGACACTTACGGAAGACGTAAATAAACAGAAAGAGCAATTAGGTGACTTATCGGAAAGAGTTGAGGAGATTTCTGATAAACTGACAAATCTTAGTTTAAATGGGGATAGAGATTCAGGTGATACAGCTCCATTACCAGTTGCAGAAACCGAAGAGTACCAGAACATAAATAAGCATGTTGAAAATCAGGGAAAGTTTAATGAACGCGTTAAAAGGGAAGTAGAGGCATTACGAAAGCAAGTCAAACAAATCGAAGGTGAAATCGTAGGAAAAGACAGCAGAAGAAATTTAGAATCACAGATAGCAGAGGGCTTTGAAGAAGATAATTTGTTTCATTTACGGGACGCAACAAGAGAGCGCCAGGCGCGCGAACTTGACAATAATCGACATTCAAACTGGGACAGACGCGGTAGGTCTTTGTCGCCACGAGGCGAAAACTTTGACTATAAACACTTTTTGACTGTTCGGAAATTTAAGATCTTCCGCAATTCTAAAAATGACATACATCCATGTGCATGGTTAGATCAATTTATGTATGCACTCCCACCAAATTGGCCATTAAGTCACAAACTGGAATTTATGTGTGGATATTTAGAAAACGAACCGGCGACGCGGATGCGCGCACTCATTAGAGATTGTAATAACCTAAATGATTTTTATCATGCATTTCTATCGGCATATTGGTCCGAAAACACGCAAGACAGAGTCAAACACAGTCTTATTATGCAGCGTAATTTCAAACAGTCTGAGTTCCGCACGCCAGCGGAATATTTTGAAGACATGATTCGAAAGAATCAGTTCCTTTCCAACCCTTATAGCCCGACTGAATTAATTCGCATTTGTTTAACTAAGCTGCCACAATCCATAAGACAAATTGCTTTAGCTGGAAGATGTAAAGACGACATTGAGACTTTCAAGACTTTGTTACAAGAACTTGAGTATGACAACGACGACGGGACTTCTTGTAACTTTTTCAGTAACAGTAATTACGATAGATTTTCAGAGAAAAGGGATAGTGATCGGAACGGGCGTTATATGGGTAATTTTGAGAATGACAGACGTAACAGACAGGACAATAGATACCAGCCTTATGACAATAACAGACGTTCTAACAGAAATTACACAGAGAATTATAATAACGGTAATTCGTACCGGAATGATCAATCATACGGAAACAGTAATCGGTATCATCAAGACAGAAATTATTCATACAATAATAGAAACTCTTACTACAGAAATAACCAGGGTAGTAGGTCTAACAATAATTTCAGAAGTGACAGTCGAAATTATACAAGAAGTAATTATGCAGACAGACAGGAAAACAGAAATTTTAATAACAGACACAACCAAGAATTTGCATCTAACAGACAGGAAGGACCTAATTGGCATCCTCCGCGTGACAGAAATTCAGAGAGACAAGTGGAAATAGTAGAAATTGATCCGCGAAATGTCGGGAATAATCAAAGACGTGACGCAAACAATCGACAATGACTAGCAGCTTCGGCTTCTGGCAGCAATATAGACGGTTCAGAAAGTAATGACACTACGACTTTACACTACGTACGCCTGGAAGACATGAGAGACATTTTGCTAGATGAAAAGGAAAATAATGTAGACGCATTTTTACATCCTGTTATTGAAGTATGTGTGGGTAAGAATAAGTTCACTGCAGTTTTAGATTCTGGGAGCCCATTGAACGTCATTAGTGAATCGGTTTTTCGTATATGTGAAAGAACTATTGCCTGTCCTGTGTTACCTATTTCTAAAACTACAATTCGAGGAGCGATTTCTGGAAAAGGTGTGGAAGTTAAACAACAGACCAACCTAAATTTCATTTGTCAAGGATACGAATTTTCTGCTAATTTTATTATTGTTCCATTACTCAGTACACAGATTATATTAGGTATGGAGTTTCTTAACGCACATAAGGCAATTTTGAACTTTAAAGAAGGAAGTGTGAATTTGACTGTTGCCGGAATGCCGAAATGTTTGAAATTTTTCGAGTGTTTAGCAAGATCTGAATCAGATACAAAATGTTTAAGGTTTCTTACTTCTGATGCTTTCGTTGAGCATTATGACGACAGTGTGTTTATTCATGACAATGACAATAGATACAGAGACGCGATGGAGGATATAATTAGTAGCGAAGAATTAATTAATGAAAAGGTTAAAAAAGCTGAAGTGCCAGATGACGTTGCAAGAGAAGAGCTGCACCATATTTTGACTTCACATGCTACAGTGTTTAGTCATCACACAGGAACTATACAAGGCTTACAATATTTATTTAAAGTAAAAGAACACACACCATTTCGCGGGAAAACGTACGCTATTCCTTTGGCGTACAGAGACAAGGTTAAGAGTGAACTTCAATACATGTTAGATCAAGGCATTATTGAGCCAGCAGTCAGTCCTTATACCAGCCCATTACATGTCGTTCTTAAAAAGGATGGATCAATTCGTTTGGTTCTGGATTCCAGACAGATAAATAATATCATCATTCCTGAAACTGTCCGTCCACAAAATTTAGGTGAACTTCTTCAGTATTTCCATGGAATTAAAGTTTTATCCACGATTGATATGCGCACAAGTTTTTGGCAAATAGAACTCCACCCTGATTGTAGAAAATACACTGCATTTTTAGCCTTTGGTAACTGTTACCAGTTTCGGAAATTACCGTTTCGACTTACTGTATCTTCAGCAGCATTCATTCGTAGTTTAAACGAAATTTTACGTGTTTATCTTCGTGACAATATTACTTCATATGTTGACGATATTCTTATTGCTAAACGTTCTTGGAGTGAGCACAACAAAATTTTGGATTCATTATTACGTATTTTTGGAAGAGTTGGCATTACAGTGAACTTGGAAAAATCTGAATTTGGTCGTTCTCAGGTGAAATTTCTTGGTCATATTATTTCTACAGACGGTATTCTTCCTGATCCAGAGAAACTAGACGCTATTCGTAATTATGCTGTTCCTACCACAAAACGTGATGTTCGTAGTTTCCTTGGTGTCTGTTATTTTCTTAGACGTTTTGTTAGATTGGACAATTTGGCCACACCTCGTTTATGTGAATTATCTAAAAAAAATTCTAATTGGTGTTGGGATGAGGAAGCTCAGTCAGAATTTGAACAACTTCGTGATGCTTTAGTTGCTGCTCCACTTCTTTCACATCCGGGTTTATCTAAAGATTTTTGTTTGGCGACGGACTCATCATACAAAGGCCTAGGTGCACATTTATTTCAAGAGATAGAAGAAAACGGCGTTGTAGTACAGAAGACTATTGCATTTGGAAGTCGTGTTCTCTCTAAATCCGAAAAGAATTATTCGATTACGGAACTTGAAGCTTTGGCTGTTGTTTGGGCTTTCACAAAATTTCGCACATTTTTGTTCGGTAGACATACTAAGGTTTACACCGATCATCGAGCTCTGGAATTTCTTATGTCAACAAAATTAACTCACGGCAGATTGTCACGATGGGCGTTGTACCTACAGGAATTTGATTTTCGTATTGTTTACATACAGGGATCTTCAAATATTGTTGCTGATGCTTTATCACGTGCACCTATGGGTTTGAAACAAAGTGCTGAAGAGGACGGCAAAGAAAACCATTATTGTTTGATGTACATTCAAGGTGTTGCGTTTGAGAACTTTATTTCGTCTTCGCTCCAGGACATCGCTAAGGAGCAAAATAAGGATCCAATCTGGAAGGACATTAAGGAGAAGTGGAGGAGAAAGGAAAGCGTAGCGATCAGACAGTATTATTTAGTTCGCAATGATATTCTTTTCAAACGAAAATCGGTCGACAACTCTGTTTGGTTAGTTTGTATTCCTGATGAGTGGGTCAATAAATTGATTTGGTACACACATTTCAGTTATGCGCACTTTGGTCCCAGGAAATGCTTTCATAAATTACGAGAAAATTGTTACTTCAGTAATATGGAAAAACGTATTCGATCTGTTCTTGCCAAATGCAAATTATGTCAAATGGCTAAGCCTCCAACGATTTCTCACAGAGCACCGTTGTTTCCTATCATTCCAGCGAAATTAAAGGACATGGCTGCAGTCGATTTGTTCGGTCCAGTGGTTCGTTCTACTAATGGTTTTGCGTACATTTTCGTAGCAGTGGAACTGACATCAAAATATGTGTGTTTTACACCTTTACGCAAAGCAACAGCTCGTTCAGTATCTAACGCTTTCATCAAACATTTTCTTAAAGAAGTGGGTCATGTTGATGAGGTTATATCAGATAATGGATCACAGTTTCGCTCTAAAATTTGGCTTCGTACTCTACGGCGTCGTAAAATTAAACCAATTTTCATTTCACTTTTTCACCCTCAATCTAATGCTTCAGAGAGATGGATGAAGGAAATCAATAAATTGTGCCGTCTTTATTGTCATCAGAATCACAGAACTTGGGATCAGTATCCTCATATTTTTCAAAACATTCTGAATGAACTTCCTAATGACTCAACTTCTTTACCGCCTCTATTGATATTAAAAAATAAAGTACCAATAAATCGCATTTCTGAAATAGTTCCTTTTCCGCCTTCACGGAAACTGCGGCATTCTGAAGTTGTCAACCTGGCTCTACAAAATATTGCATCTGCGGCTGCTAGAAGAGAGAAATCAGCTAAGCGTCCTGGTCGTTTAAAAATCTTGTCAGTTGGTCAAAAGGTGTTAATTAAGTCCCATCGTTTATCTCATAAAGGAAATGGCTTATGTCGCAAATTTTTTCTGCTTTATAACGGTCCATATAGAATTCGCAAAATTATTCATGATAACACTGTTGAAGTAGAAACTCTTAAATCTCGACACTCTAAAGGAATACATCATATATCAAACGTTAAAATTTTTGTGGAATGACATACTTGTGAGAAACTAATAGCTATACATAAACATGGAGAGAGTACAAGGATACCGCGCTGTGTTTGGCGGCGGCACATACTCAAAGCAACAGTCAGTCTGCGCGCCGCACAAGGCAGTCGTTGACTGCAAACAATCACTTCCTACGTCACGCGCCTACAGCTGATCGAGCGCTCAGTGCGAATGCACTGACAGACGTAAACAAATACACAGTCTAATTTCTCCGACTAAATTCTGTATAAAGCTATAAGGACTTCATAAATTATGTTATTAACGTTCAGTATTTTTCAGGATACGGTTGTGTAAAATATTTAAGACCTTCAGGTAAATTCTGTGCGTGTCCGACGTTAAGACGACTTGCTTTGGAGAAAATTTTCAGGAAGAATGTCATTTCGAAGAAGAAAGTAATAAATAAAAAAAAAAGGTAACGGTTAATTGAGCTTATTTTTCAGGTAACAGAATTCCACTTAGGTACGTACTTTAAACGTAATTTGCTGCTTGCGATTACGTGATTCATACTTTGTGCTAATTTCATGTTCTATGAATTTACTAGTGAAGCGACGTGCTTACGCATGTTAACTGATTTTGACAATGATTGACTAATGAACAGGGTTGTTATTTGTATATATTATGCATCGCTTGGCTGCTATGCTTTTTCACTGATGTCATATTTTTTTATTATGTGCCTGCTGTGCTTATTAATTTAAATTATAATTGTCACCTGATTAATTGTGCTGATGTGGTTAGATATGTAAGTTATACTTTGTGATTTATCTGCTTGCGCCTTCATGTTTACTTATTAAGATTACATATGAACATTTATTTGCTTATGTCGATGTGATTCTAATGACCTGTTTATTGTGTAAGGCATGTTTGCTGCTGTGCGTATGGATTGCATATTTACACATTTCTGTTTGTTGTCATAACTACTCTTCAATTTAGTATATAGAAATGCTGATATACTGTGTACAAATATAGAGTTTAGGTTACACTATGGTATTAATTATAGATTGTTCGCTTGGCAGAGCCTCGTTGTAGGAATTGTGCTGCATCCACTTGTTGACATTCTGTTCTCTACTGGTATAGTTACTCGCTATTGCATGTTTTGCTTACGCTCAGTGCCTTATATTTTTAAGATAAGAAAATGAACTGCTATAATTCAACGAACGACATTAGTACGAGAAACTTCATAGAAGTCACATGAGCTGAGGTTTTATGGAAGCTGTATAAATTTATGCTAATAGGAAGGAAGCTAACGACATGACATACCAAAACTAGGTTTAGACCATTGACAGTATTACACTGCATTTTTCGTGAGCAATTGAAATAGGAAGTGACACTTGACACAAAAAATACTCCATGTTTGCTTCTGCTATGATTCTTGAAGTGGTGTACACACTGTGAAATATTATGATCATTCACACTCCGTAATCGTACTTAATTACTGAGAGTTATTCGAACTAAAGTCTGTTAGAGGTCATGTATGCATTTCTTTTATTTAATGATGGACAAGGAACCAAAATGTATCTTATAATTTATAATGAGTAGAAAATTTGGATCAGATGGATTACACAGAGGTTGTGTGTGGACACTGTGTCTTCGGATTGCATGGGATGCTGAATTGAAGTTGCACTAGGATTTTATCTGTACTTGTTCGAGGAGACTGACTAGAGGAAAGAGTTGTTATGGAAGTGAAATGATATTGGTGCTGAGGTTTATATGTATCGACGTATTATTGAAGTATTAAGATTAAGTGATGATCATTGGAGTTTGGTGGATAAGAGGTAAAGTAAGTGAGGAGCATATTTTTTTTGGTTGGTCCATATGGAACAAGGAGGATGAAGATGGCAGACTAGAACACTCAAGTAGAAAGAAGATTGCCTACACACACACTTTGTTAAATCAATAAGCAGTATACACTTTTTTTTGAAGAGAGGAAGCATTTGCATATCTTGGTACACTGACAGTTGTTCAGCAACAGTACAATTTGATCTGGCTTGGCAAACATTGGTCTTGACATGATGACTATGACGTTGACTAACTATTATTGACTGTTACACATTGCTGCCACTACTACTTGGTACACATGATGAACATCAAATCTTGGACAGAGTTACATTTACACAGTTAACACTATTCAATTACACAGTAGCACTTAATGAGGATGAAAGATGAATGGATGTGTTTTGTGTGTTTTCCTTTCCTAATCCTACCCACCTATCTCCTAAATATTATTTTATTTGTTGGTAGTGGCTTGCACTGACACCCATAAATATTATAGGTTAACTGTTATTGTGTACTGTAATAGTTAATGTGACAATTAACTGATATCATTTGTGTGTTTATTATGATTTGTATGTTTAGTGTAAGAGCATTGATTATATTTTGTTAAAGAAATTGTATGTGCATTCAAACTATTGTTCATGACTGAACTGTCTCAGTAGTTATGGTGAATAGTATGGACTGTTACTTGCACTTTTTCTACATGATTGGTGCCACAAGGACATGTTTAATTTCTGCTGATGAACTGTGTGATCAGTGATTGTAAAAAAAAATTATGGACTGTTACTTGTACCTTTTCTACAATATTGGTGCCACTAGGACATGTTTAATTTCTGCTTATAAACTCTGAAGAACAGTGTGATCAGTGACAGTGTATTTTATGGAACTGCTTCTGCTGAGAAATGTGACTTGTTGCTGTGTGTACCTGCTCAGCTTTGCTGGTGCCACTCATGGACTGCTTCTACTGAAATGGTATTACTTGTTGATGTCTGCACCTGCTCAACATTGCTGGGTACCACTGATGGACTGTTTCTACTGAAAAGATGTCACCTGTTGATGTCTGCACCTGCTCAACATTGCTGGTGCCACTAATGGACTGCTTCTACTGAAATGGTATTACTTGTTGCTGTGTGCACCTGCTCAACATTGCTGGGTGCCACTGATGGACTGCTTCTACTGAAATGAAGTCACCTGTCGCTGTGTGCACCTGATCAACATTTCTGGTGCCACTAATGGACTGCTTCTACTGAAATGGTGTTACTTGTTGGTGTCTGCACCTGCTCAACATTGCGGGTGCCACTGATGGACTGCTTCTATTGAAAAAATGTTACTTATTGGTATTTGCACCTGTTGACCATTGCTGGGTGCTACTGCTGGAACTGTCAACTGCTTATTCTTTGGCTATGGAAAGCGTTTATGTGAATATTTGTATAAACTGATTTTTTGTGTATTACTGTTTGTGGAAAGTTATGAGACTCACCTGCACATATTCGTCATTGCTGACGCTATTGATTGAACTGTTTAACCACATAATACTTGTGTAAACTATTATGTAAAGTCACATGCATGAAAGAATTTGTATTGCTTACTGTATTCTATATAATAGGTTATTGAAAGGTCAGTGCAAAGCCAAAATTTTATCTAGTTATATGGTATTTACGTATTAATATTATCTTTTATTTTTGTCTGTATTTTTTTGACGAATTTGGTGGTATTTTCACCACCAATGCTGGCAAAAATACCATCAAATTCTAGCCGTGGAGGAAGGGCATATGAAAGGTGGCTACACTGAGCCACAGCGCCAGAGATCGCTAGAGAGCATTGTTCGCCCGCCTCCACTGGCAGAGTGATTATTGAGATGTCGTGGTAGTCAGTGCTTGTCGAGGACTCGTAGTAGTCAGTTCGTGTTCAGATGTGCTAGTAGGGAGTGCTTGCTGAGATGTGATGCTGAAAAGTTCTTGTTGAGATGTGGTAATAGCGAGTCGGTGTGGAGATATATTGTAATGATTAGAGTGATTTTGGTCAATATATGAAGGTAACGAAACTTGATTTATTTTTCATTATTTCCATGTTTTAAATAATGCGTCATTACAGGTTCAGTCAACAAAGCATCTGGCTTGTGTTCTTGGATTAGAGTGTAATTCTGGTTTTCTTGAGTAATTATGGTATTTTTATTTCCTTTAATTAATTCAGTATAAGTGATATTTAAAATTTCTTGTGTTGTTGAAGAAGAACCGTGCCAGATGCGTACGTTGAGTCATACTTCCACACACAGAACAGTTACACTTGTGCTTTGGTTTCGTAGGTTTTATAGTTGCTGGGGACTTAATTAATTAATTGTGTTAATGAAAATTTCCATTTCATTCTTTGTTGTTGTTCTAAGCAGTCAGATAGCGTAATAATAATAGTCAGGGCCAACCGTTACGAGACTTCGTAACCGGACAGACAGCTGCTAAAGCAAGAAATCAAAATCATTTTCATTACATTTTAATTAAGCCCCCATGCAACAGTAACACAGCTCTCATTTGATAAAGACTGCATGTGGCAGTAGAATTGTTAGTTCAATGAAAGCAAGTGTCTGACTTGCTGTAGCGTATTAAACTGTCAAAGAAGTAAACTAAACCGACGGAACGCGTGATCTTTTACCACAGGCTATTCGCAACGACGAGTATATATGCTAAGATTACGTTCTCTCCAAAACAACGAGAGAACTTTTATGAAAGAAGATATTTTAAATGCTGTTGATGGATAAAAGTTAAATGGCAGTAAAGTGTGCATCAAAATATAACAATTATCTGTCATTAAATGACAATAAAATTTAGATAGAAGTATAACAATGACATTTCATTAAATGAGAATAAAATGTGCACAGAAATATAACAATGAAGTTTCATTGTCACATTTCAATGCGCATTTTATTGTCATTTAACTTTTATCCAACGATGGCATTTAAAATATCTACCTAAATAAAGTTTCTTACGCCGTTTGCAGAGAAATTAATCTTAGTATATATATTTGTTCATGCGAATTGTTTTTTATTAATGATTACGCTATCTGTTGGTGTAGTTTACTTCTTTGACAGTTTAATACGCTATATCCAGCTTGACACTTGCTGTTATTGAATTGACAACTTATAGTCTTCGTGAAATAAGAACTGTATTACTCTACACAGTCCACGTTCTCCGTTTGTTGAGCCTAAAACTAGATCTACATGTAAGTACTGAAATAGTTGTACATGGAGTATTCACCTTGGTCATGCATTATACTGCTAGGTTTTACTTATTTTTCATATTTTCTGTGCATTGTCCCACAGCTTATATCTGACAATGATTTTCCGAAACGTGCAACATTTGATAAAGAATTACATGATCAATACTTTTCGTAACTGCAATTTGTGACAAATTTGAATCTGCTGGGATGCTTATTCAAGCATATTTAATGAACTCACAAATCAGAAGACGTTAAAGCTACCATCTTAATACGTTGCGAGGATTTATATTGTGGATAACAGCCTTGCTGCAGCAGAAGAGAGTCAGGTTGAATTAAGGAAGTAGTAGAAGATCAGAATGAGACATTGGAAGGAGATTTAAGCGCCTTGAGAAAGGAATATACACTACTGGCCATTAAAATTGCTACACCACGAAGATGACGTGCTACAGACGCGAAATTTAATCGACGGGAAGATGCTGTGCTATGTAAATGATTAGCTTTTGAGAGCATGCACACAAGGTTGGCGTCGGTGACGACACCTACAACGTGCTGACATGAGGAAAGTTTCCAACCGATTTCTCATACACAAACAGCAGTTGAACTGCGTTGCCTGGTGAAACGTTGTTGTGATGCCTCGTGTAAGGAGCAGAAATGCGTACCATCACGTTTCCGACTTTGATAAAGGTCGGATTGTAGCCTATCACGATTGCGGTTTATCGTATCGCGACATTGCTGCTCGCGTTGGTCGAGATCCAATGACTGTTAGCAGAATATGGAATCGGTGGGTTCAGGAGGGTGATACGGAACGCCGTGCTGGATCCCAACGGCCTCGTATCACTAGCAGTCGGGATGACAGGCGTCTTATCGGCATGGCTGTAACGGATCGAGCAGCCAGGTCTCGATCCCTGAGTCAACACATGGGGACGTTTGCCAGACAACAACCATCTGCACTAACGGTACGACGACGTTTGCAGCAGCATGGACTATCAGCTCGGAGACCATGGCTGCGGCTACCCTTGACGCTGCATCACAGACAGGAGCGCCTGCGATGGTGTACTCAACGACGAACCTGGGTGCACGAATGGCAAAACGTCATTTTTTCGGATGAATCCAGGTTCTGTTTACGGCATCATGATGGTCGCATCCGTGTTTGGCGACATCGCGGTGAACGCACATTGGAAGCGTTTATTCGTCATCTCCATACCGGCGTATCACCCGACGTGAGGATAGGGTGACATTGATACACGTCTCGGTCACCTCTTGTTCACATTGACGGCTCTTTGAACAGTGGACGTTACATTTCAGATGTGTTACGACCCGTGGTTCTACCCTTCATTCGATCCCTGCGAAACCCTACATTTCAACAGGATAATGCACGACCGCATGTTGCAGGTCCTGTACGAGCCTTTCTGGTTACCGAAAATGTTCGACAGCTGCCCTGGCCAGCACATTCTCCAGATCTCCTACCAATTGAAAATATATGGTCAATGGTGGCCGAGCAACTGGCTCGTCACAATACGCCAGTCACTACTCTTGATGAACTGTGGTATCGTGTTGAAGCTGCATGGGCAGCTGTACCTGTACACGCCATCCAAGCTCTGTTTGACTCAATGCCCAGGCGTATCAAGGCCGTTATTACGGCCAGAGGTGGTTATTCTGGTTACTGACTTCTCAGGATCCATGCACCCAAATTGCGTGAAAATGTAATCACATGTCAGCTCTAGTATAATATATCTGTCCAATGAATACCCGTTTATCGTCTGATTTTCTTCTTGGTGTAGCAATTTTAATGGCCAGTAGTGTATAAGAGACAAAACAGAAGTTTTAGATAGATTAGATGCTGTTCGAAGCTAGGAAGATTAAAGAGTAAGTGTCTGCTCATGCCGCGAAACCCTTAGAAAGATGTAAACATACTCAAGGTAGCTACAGAAAAGTAAGTTTCAGAAGCTAAGGAGGCAGTACAAAAGGGTATCACAAATGAAGACGAACTGGCAGGTGCAGTAGCACAACTGTTAATATAGAATGATATTCAGATGGAAAAATGTCAGCAGTGTTGCTGATGCAGAGGAGGTTAGACTGCTTTTAGTATTTAAAAAGGATCAGATGGAAATAAATAGGAGGAAATGAGATTTAGGGCTGGTGCTGCAAGAAAGACTGAGCAAAAACTAGGTTAATATATGTTCAGAAGGCCATTGTTATACACTCCTGGAAATTGAAATAAGAACACCGTGAATTCATTGTCCCAGGAAGGGGAAACTTTATTGACACATTCCTGGGGTCAGATACATCACATGATCACACTGACAGAACCACAGGCACATAGACACAGGCAACAGAGCATGCACAATGTCGGCACTAGTACAGTGTATATCCACCTTTCGCAGCAATGCAGGCTGCTATTCTCCCATGGAGACGATCGTAGAGATGCTGGATGTAGTCCTGTGGAACGGCTTGCCATGCCATTTCCACCTGGCGCCTCAGGTGGACCAGCGTTCGTGCTGGACGTGCAGACCGCGTGAGACGACGCTTCATCCAGTCCCAAACATGCGCAATGGGGGACAGATCCGGAGACCTTGCTGGCCAGGGTAGTTGACTTACACCTTCTAGAGCACGTTGGGTGGCACGGGATACATGCGGACGTGCATTGTCCTGTTGGAACAGCAAGTTCCCTTGCCGGTCTAGGAATGGTAGAACGATGGGTTCGATGACGGTTTGGATGTACCGTGCACTATTCAGTGTCCCCTCGACGATCACCAGTGGTGTACGGCCAGTGTAGGAGATCGCTCCCCACACCATGATGCCGGGTGTTGGCCCTGTGTGCCTCGGTCGTATGCAGTCCTGATTGTGGCGCTCACCTGCACGGCGCCAAACACGCATACGACCATCATTGGCACCAAGGCAGAAGCGATTCTCATCGCTGAAGACGACACGTCTCCATTCGTCCCTCCATTCACGCCTGTCGCGACACCACTGGAGGCGGGCTGCACGATGTTGGGGCGTGAGCGGTAGACGGCCTAACGGTGTGCGGGACCGTAGCCCAGCTTCATGGAGACGGTTGCGAATGGTCCTCGCCGATACCCCAGGAGCAACAGTGTCCCTAATTTGCTGGGAAGTGGCGGTGCGGTCCCCTACGGCACTGCGTAGGATCCTACGGTCTTGGAGTGCATCCGTGCGTCGCTGCGGTCCGGTCCCAGGTCGACGGGCACGTGCACCTTCCGCCGACCACTGGCGACAACATCGATGTACTGTGGAGACCTCACGCCCCACGTGTTGAGCAATTCGGCGGTACGTCCACCCGGCCTCCCGCATGCCCACTATACGCCCTCGCTCAACGTCCGTCAACTGCACATACGGTTTACGTCCACGCTGTCGCGGCATGCTACCAGTGTTAAAGACTGCGATGGAGCTCCGTATCCCACGGCAAACTGGCTGACACTGACGGCGGCGGTGCACAAATGCTGCGCAGCTAGCGCCATTCGACGGCCAACACCGCGGTTCCTGGTGTGTCCGCTGTGCCGTGCGTGTGATCATTGCTTGTACAGCCCTCTCGCAGTGTCCGGAGCAAGTATGGTGGGTCTGACACACCGGTGTCAATGTGTTCTTTTTTCCATTTCCAGGAGTGTATTTAAAGTCAGGAGACCAATGAGGAGTCTGATTCAGATTGTGGTTCTCTTTTTTCTAATTTTCTCCAGTTTCGTATTTTAAGCCGATGTTTGCAATTAAGTGTGTTAAACAAAGCTAACAGCCATTTAGGCCGCTAAGCATGAAACAAGAGACATGTAGTATAACCCATACATTGATGACATAACAGTGATAAAAATGTAATAACATTAATGAGTAACACTACAAATTAATACATAAAACACTATTTAAGATAATACTGTCATTTATCAAAGAAATATAAACTTAATCCATACAAGTTATTCTGTAGTGCTGATCATCGTACTGAGTTTGATTTCCATGTACTGATTATAAAACGATGATTCATGGACGCTTCGATGTGATACACGTAATTCTTCTGTAAATGTGAACTTCTTTAAAATTACAGTTACTTCAGTATCAGTTTAGCAGTAGGCTTATCACTTGTCGCTATCTCTTGGTCAGTTCCCAAAAGACGAGAATACACTATTACAGGTGCCGAACATTCAGAATTCAATACACAAATTAAAAATTTCTGAGATATTTATGTTTCATAAGTAACAGAATTCTAGAAGATATCAGACATGGCCTGAACTCGTGGTGTTTACTTTAGCTCATTACACTGTTCTCAATGCCGAAAACTGAGAGGAAATTCTGGAAGCTCTTCCTCTTATCAGGTTTTCCTTTTTTCTTCGCGCTTCTTTCAGTAACAAATATTCCATACACATGCTTTTACATATTGCTTATCGTTGTTATCAGCGAGATAATCTGACTTGCGGTTTGTATTGATTTTTCCATTATTTGGATACTGCTAGCTTTCAGTCAGAAATCGCTTTAAGCAAGTATTTATTGAATATGTGGTTTATAAGCAACAGTTTTGAAGTTCGCTCAAGACGGTACCACAAACTATTGTAGTTTTTAATACTGTTGACCTGTTAGTAATAAGTCGCTATTAATGTTGTGTTAAGGATTTTGAGATTACGTTTACGTACATTTGAATAAATGTAATTTACCTTCCGTCATATATGCCAACTTCAAATCGTTATGAAACCTATACAGTGGGCTGAAATATGCAACACATATGCACTTAATTACCGTTCTTTTCGCGAATGAATTGTGGTAATGTACCATTTATAAACTAAAAGTACAATGTCAGATGATGTAAGTGAAAAATGCTACATATATGTGTAAATTTGCATTTTTCAGAACACTCATAACACTTTAGAATTAATTGAGGAGGAACGTATAGAGAAACACATACATTGCATTTACTTATTCGTTCACAGACACAACCTCAAGATCATTAAAATAACAATTTCGTTATCTATCTTGCACCAAGGTGACCTCTTGTCACAATGTGGAACCTAGTTTCCGAAAAAATGAGAATAAACTAGTTGTTATTTTGAAGGTATTATTATTAAAGTGCTGGTAATCTGTATGCATTTTGGATTTATAGAGAACGAAAATACCTTAAGCAATCTGGTATTAAAATACTGTAGATAACGTTCCAAATTTAATTCATACATCAGAGAATACAGATCGGTTGTTTTATTTTGCTTCACCAGTGAAATGTGGGAGCCAACAAGGGTGCTTCTCAGAGGAAACGTAGCTGTGTATTTTTCAAGGAGAAAACTCAGAGAATAAGCAGTCACGCAATTTTTTGCTGAAGTCTAGGACACTGGCTTCTGTCAAACGACAGAAACGGCACAGAAAAATATTGGCGATTATTTGGGAAGTTTTTCATAATTGTTAGCAGCTTCAAAAGAACAGTTTTCAAGACTTTACATATTGAAAAATTTCAAAGGGAATGATTGTTTTCTTTCGTGCTTTATGTAGCTGTGATAAAATACACGCACCGCAATGGAGACACATGTAGCCCAGCTGGCAGTACTCTAAGTGCGAAACTTTCTGTTAGGTACCATTCAAGCGGAGCCAGCTATAATTGAATTTCCTCTTATGTAAACGAATCTTACAGTGTGCAATTGAAAAATCTGTTGAGATATCACATAATTCAGAAGTAATTATCCACTGCAGGTGCAAGTGACAAACAGGCTAAGATTATTCGTCATACATCTATTTATACTGTAACTATAATGGGGGATTGACTCATTCCCTTATTCGGTGGGAATAGTCACAGAATAAGTTCAAGTTGGCAATACAACAGAATTTTTACTAAATGAGTTCTCTGTCAGTACTTGGCAGGACCTAATAGTAACAATAAGAAAAGAAACACTTTTGTTACACAAAAATTTTATTTAATTTCTTTGACTACCAGTAGATGATAATTAACTACTGCAACAGCAGATAAAATAAAATGACAGATGGAGTAATAATATAATACAAATGTAATCACATTTAAAATTGTGAAGGTTACCTTTTGCGTTTTAAAAAATCAGTTTTAGTCGTAATTAATTGGTTCTTTCATATGCACGTAAACAAAAGTTAGTTCAACTTGGAGGAAAACTGACGGTATCTTTCTTCTTTTAAAACCAAGCTAAAGTTTTTGTGATTAAATATTAAATAAAGAAAATCATAATCAGGCGACAATCAACAAATCGGAAGGCTGGAAGACGTGTTAAGTAAAGTAATGACTGAAAGAATAGTGTCTTATAGAGGGATTAACTTAGACAGACTTTGGAATGCAAGACACCTCACAGTAATATTCACAAAATTCAGTAAATTCAGTTCCCATATTCCTATAGCTTTTATACCTTATTGCTTAGGGTAAAATGGTAGCCTTTTTGCTGTGAACAGCAGTAGCTTACGAAATTTGCAGTCTAATAATGTTTAAAATTAATATGGTACAGGAAATTAACTGGGGTGTCCGAATCTTATATTTAGATCTCAAATTGCTAGAAATAAAAAATGTGGGTACATTTTGTTACAGGAAACTCAGAGATCATACCATACACGAAAGAATTCAAATACAAGGCTACATAAAAACAGTCAGTGCTACATAAAACGTATAAGTCACGAAAACAAAATTACTGATGAGGGTAATGATATAATTAAAATAAATGTTAAACGGTCAACGCGAGAAAAACCTGTCGGTGGATGTGGTCAGTAAGTAATTAGTCTTGAAGTGCCAGTTAATCAGTTCTAAAGTACAAGTACCATTTCACAAAAATGTACACATACATACGAACAACAGTGGTGTGTACAATCACATAGAAATCCAATGGTTTGAAGTGGCTGTTATTGTTTCCATTGGTTACCTCGATTTTGTAGAACTGCCAAACCTCTTAATTGCTTGCTTGGATGATAAGTAATTAATATTTGGTAGTCAATGAGCTGATAAATCATTTCTAAAGAAAAATACTGACATGCTTGCTGCATGGTGGCAGAAACATGATTTCTATCATTGCAGGCAACATGCCTTCTGCCCTATTGCATTCTGGTTTATGTTTTCTTCATACATGTCAGGTGTTGAAGATCGAATGTTAGCTGATGAGCCGCAAGTCAGAAAAAATTCTACTCTCCAACACTATCACTTTGTTCTTTGGAATAACAATTTCATGTCATATCTTTTAGTAACTTAGGGCATTGTTTATGACAATGGGTTGCACACGACTCTTCCAGAGACTGAAAAACCAGCATACAACATGATATTTTGCAAAAGAGGCACCGTTTATTATGTGATTGTTGTTCTGATTATTGTAAGAGTCTCCTGAACTAAGCTGTTAAAGGAAGACGTAGTCGTTCACACCGACTGAATGTTCCTCATACTTATCGCTACGCCCAGGGTAACGGATGCCGAGAATAAACTTCGACTTTGTTCATCCCTTCCCCTATCCTCCTGCCGATATCTACTCATTTTTTTAAATATCCTCATCACCCTTTACGCTATTAGTTTCTTTATTGATGTCAATTTGGTTTTACAGTGGAATAAAAGGTACAAATTTCAGTATTACTTTTTTAATCAATCAAATCAAACCATGGAAAACACATTGTCCAAACAGTTATTGCTTACAAAAGTACCACAACCTCTTTTTCATTGTGTCATTAGTTTTCGATACAAAACAGTAACAAGCAAACACAAAACACACTGCAAATACATTTATCAGATTTGCTTAGTAACACTGTGAAAAGTCCCAGAACATTTTATCGGAGCGACGGGTGGACATCTTAAGATGTTTGCGGTGGTAAGTGGTATAAGGCGCAAGTAATACTGGCGCGGCAACGGAATGTATTGGTTCCACGAGCAGTAAAGCTCTTACAGTGGTACGAAAGTAGCAGTGATTGCGGCTAAAGTGCATCATGATAGTTAACTGCCAACCATGGGTAAGAGAAGAAATACTTCAACTGATCGTCGAACTAAGGACATACAGAAATGTTCGTGGAAAAACACGAATACGGCGACATCCGTCACTTAGGAATGAAATAAACAGGATGTGCAGGGAAGCCAAGGCGAAAAGGCTGTGGAGGAAAAATGTGAAGAAATTGAGAAACGTGATTCAGCGTGTATAAAAATCAAAACAATCCTTGACGAAATTAAAAGAAATGGCGTCAACATTAAGAATGCAATGGAAATTTCGCTGTTCAATACAGCGGACAGGCCTCTACGGGGGGTGGGGCAGGATGCACGATGACGTGATAAAATAATGCGATTCAAGACGGAAGACATGGAGGATTCAGTATTAAGAGTTCGACAGAGCTTTCGAAGATCAGTTATCAAGTAAGGCGGAAGAGATAGATAACATTTCTTGGGAATTAATGACAATCAAATTCAAATGACTCTGAGCACTATGGGACTTAACATCATGGTCATCAGTCCTCTAGAACTTAGAACTACTTAAACCTAACTAACCTAAGGACATCACACAACACCCAGTCATCACGAGGCAGAGAAAATCCCTGACCCCGCCGGGAATCGAACCCGGGATTAATGACATTATAGAGGAATAAATCGTCCCCACAGTTCGAAAGATAGAAATGGCAGATATGTGAGAGAACTATCGCACAATCAGCGTAACCTGTCAGGCATCCATTTTGATGACAAGAACAATTTAGAGAAGAATGGAAAATAAAATCGAGCAGCAATTACATTACGATCAGTTTAGCTTTCGGGAAGGTAAAGTCACCGGGAAGGCAGTTCAGATGTTGAGATCGATAATGGAAGCAAGAAATAAGAAAAATCATGACACGTTCATCTGCAGTCCCAGAAGAAGTGTCTTACAATGCAAAATGGTGCAATTCTGAGACGAATAGGAGGTAGCCACAGAGAGACAGGTAAGGTATAATATATACAAGAACCAAGAGGGAACAACTGGAATGGAAGACAAAGAAAAAATGCTGTTTAAAAAGGTTGTAAAACAGGGATGTAGTTCTTTCGCAGCCACTTTTCGGTATATACGTCGAAGAAACAATGACGTAAACGTAAGAAATTTTCAAGAACAGAATTAAAATTCGGGTGGAAGGATATAGAAAGAGTCGCTGATGACACTGACATCCTCACTGGAAGAAGAATTACAGGATCTGTTGAATGGACTGAACAGAATGATGAGTACAGAATATGGATTGAGTGTACACCGAAGAAGAAAGTAACGAGTGGTAGCAGAAATTAGACTAGCGGTAACCTTAACATCAAAATTGGAGACTACGAATTAGATCAAGTAAAGGAATTCGGGTATATTGGAAGCAAAATAACACATGACGGACGAAGCAGGGAAACACAAAGCAGACTAGAACAGATAAGGGAAGGTTTCCTGGCAAGGAAAGGTCTGGTAGTATGATACAACGACCTTAGTATGAGGAAGAAATTTTTGAGAACCTGCGTTTTGAGCTTAGAATTATATGGCACTGAATCATGGTTTGTGGAAAATCGGAAAAGAAGAGAATCGAAGCGTTTGAGATATGACGCTATAGATGAATTTTGATTAAGCGGGTTGATAGGATAAGAAATGAGGAGGTTCGCCTTAGAATCAGTAAAGAAATGAACACATGGAAATCACTGACAATAAGACCGGGCAGGATGATAAGAGATGCGCTGAGACATCAGGGAATAACTTCCATGGTAGTAGAGGCAGCTCCAAAAGGTGAAAAATGTAGGGGCATACGGAAACCGGAGGACATCCGTAAATAACTGAGGATTTTAGGGTATAGGTGCTACTCTGATACGAAGACGTTGGCATTAGAGAGAAATTCGTGGTGGGCCGCATCAAACCCATCACAAGAGTAGGGGTAAAAAGCGGAAAAACAGTGGCTGGCGTCAGCTGTGCTGTGATTGGACCATTGGCACGTGCGCCGTGAGCTGAGGATGTCGAACAGTTGGTTCGCAGAAATATTGTGTTATTCAGTGTTATCCATCGGCAAATGCAAGATGTACGTTTTTGCAACTGAAAGGTACTTGTTGAATTATTAGACTAAGAGTAATGGTAGTACAAATCATTGGAAATGCCTGGAGGTTATAATGGAAAAAACTTGTGAACAGCTAACAGTTGATCATTACTGAACTATATGAATATATCAGTGTCTTCCGTCATCGGACATCCCAACTTTTTTTAGTTATGAACCGTTCCTGAACAATAATTGCATTGGCCGCACCGGTACCTACACACAGAAAAATGAACGATTGAAGAGAGAGATCTTAATCTAAAACTACAGAAAGTAACGCTAACTCGGTACAGCCTTAAGAATACGACTACTCGATCCATTGGTGCCTTTCTGAATTGTACTACAGGAATGAAGAACTGGTAAGTTGCAAGAAGCATTGCTAACTACATTTGTTACATTCTCTTGACCAATTGCCGGCCGAAGTGGCCGTGCGGTTAAAGGCGCTGCAGTCTGGAACCGCAAGACCGCTACGGTCGCAGGTTCGAATCCTGCCTCGGGCATGGATGTTTGTGATGTCCTTAGGTTAGTTAGGTTTAACTAGTTCTAAGTTCTAGGGGACTAATGACCTCAGCAGTTGAGTCCCATAGTGCTCAGAGCCATTTGAACCATTTTCTTTACCAATTGATGTGGGGTTTGACAATAAAATAAAGAAAACTTACTTCATCCGTCCCGTACGCATTCGCATCTGAGAGAAAACTAAGTGGGAGAAGGGCCAGCGTGCGGCGTACTTTTTGCACCGAGGAAATGCAGACTACATTGGAGAGGATATTTATCATGCAAGCACGAGATACGTTCCGTTAAAGGAATCTATGGAAGCCGAAATCGAAAACTGAAACTTCAGTAAAGAAAACTACAGCATGGCAACCACAGTATGGCAACAACCTCTACGGTCTTAAATCAATCAGTTACTGCATCCCACAAAAATACGATTTGTGCCGCGGCCAAAGCTTTTCTGATAACCTCAGCATTGAATTTATAGCGGTTGCTTCCCGTTTTTATCTATGATCAGAAACGAAGCTATTCTTCATAATCTCTGTAACCCCCCAACGCAATGTGATCAAACATTACCCGTTATCTTACCCAGTTATCTTACTGCAAAGCTAACTCAACTGTACTTTTTCCAACCCCGCAGCTATCTTGACTGTACTCCCCGTGCCCACAAAGCCGTCTCAATCTCGACTGTCCTTCTCGTGTCTCGAAGTTATCTCTACTCCTCGCACCCCCCGAAAGCTATTTTCCTACACTCCAGCGGCAGAGATGCCAAGCTGCCCGACTTTTTTCACAGTCATCACCGACCAATCCCCTGTTACGCTTTGCTGCGCGACGGTACACACCAATCAGACTCCGAGAAGCGTCTGTCGGAATACAACTTATTTGGCACCGTTCTGCCGAGAGAAGGCTACCAGAAGCTTGTACAAGCCTCTCCCAACGAATCTGACTAGCCAATGAAACTCCTATCCTGAAAATTTGGTGCGGAAGTGCGTTTCTCCACCGACACATGACCTAGACTCACGTAGGGCGCTGCTCCAGTTTTTTTTTTTTTTTTTTTTTTTTTTTTAGCGTGTCCATCCCGCTATCGTGCCACGAAGGCTGACGGACACTCCCTGTTCTTCTTCACCTACGCAGAGCATAAATCTGTCCTAAAACTGAGCTAAACTTACAGTCTCATGCACTACAGTGAATCGTAGCACAGCTGGAGTTTACTGATTAGGAAGGACACTTAATTAAAATAAAATGAAAGTTACATGGACGCTTCCTCTGCGCATGAGTATTACCCCAAGAGGCAAAAATATACAGAGCGGTCCAAAACATGTATCCACTGTTTAAAAATCCATAACTTGCAAACTAATTGACGGAGTTGTCTCATTTTTGGTGAAAGTGTAGATTAAAGTCCAACTTAAAGATATCACTGTAGGTGTTCGAAATGGTCACCATTAACATCCACACACAAACGATGCCGCCGAACTGCAGCACGGACTACTGACTGCAACGTGTTCAGTTGGATATTTGCACATGAATGTACGATGGATTCTCGAAGTTCATCCAATGTGCGTGGCTTTTGTCGATAAACAACGTCCTTTAGTGTTCCCCACAGGTAAATGTCCTGAGGAATTAGGTTTGGGGAACGTGGTGGATACTCCACAGCACCTCTACGGCCTATCCATCTTCCTGGTAGATTTTCGTCGAGATACGCCCTAACACGATTTTGGTAGTGGGTTGGGGTGGGATGGCAGGTAAAATGGATGTCTGAAGTTTCTGAAGGTCCACCTCACCGGTAACTGCGCCGTCAAAGAAGAATGGCCCAATCAAGCCCCGTTAAGACAACCCAAACCACACATTTACTCCTGGCAAATTCATGACTTTGTCTACATGGACGTTCGGATTTTCAGCGGCCCAGTAGATTTACTGTACCATTGGGTTTGAACTGTGCCTCATCAGGCCACACAATCATCTCTGCAAACTCTTCATCGTTGCACACCATGTTAGTAAACCACTCGCAGTATTCCATTCTATGATCTGGCTCGTCCTCGTTCATTGCGTGTAGCAATCGTGGGATGTAGCACTTCCACTTTGCTGTCTTCAAAATTCGCCGAACACTTGAGCGACTCACTCCGGTTTCACGAGCACACTGTCTCACTGACTTCTGTGGTGAGCGAGTGAATTGCTGTAACACACGACGGGAGTTAGCTGGACTTGTTACTGTTACTGGTCGTCCAGATCGTTGTTTGTGTACATCTTTAACACAGCCTTCGGCTTCAAATTTTTCTCGATTGCAACGAATCGATAAACGTGTCGGTGGCTCTGTCTGATACTAATTTCGCCATTGCCGTAGAACCTCATTAATGTTTTCGTACTTAAAATACCACTTCAGAACTGACATACTTTCATCGAATGTAAGCCTTGCGCCAGCCATGTTTACTCGAGTAACTAGGTGCAATTAAGAACAAAACATTGACTATCTGGTGACTGTCATCTGACAAAACAAAACAGCGCAATACAACGCTTGTGTGGCGATTGCCGGAACTACAAACTATTACACTACCAAAGATGAGACAACTCCGTCAATTAGTTTGGCAGTTATGGACTTTTAAACAGTGGATACATTTTTTAGACCCCTCTGTATAATATGATATCAGGTTAATAGATCGTAGCATCAGTGAAGGGGGTACTGTAGGAAGACGACTTACGTCTTACAGAACGTATCCGTCGAGAAAGCCCAAAATATACTCTTTAAATTTTCGTTGTATTGGCTTCCTTGCCATAACGAGAGAGCCTCCATCTAGTAGACGAAATGAAGACAATTGTGTTGCGGTGCCAAGGAGATGCAGGTGTTTTAGTATTGCTGCTCAGTACAGTCCACTCCTAATTTCCTTCTGATTTCTTTTCGAGCAAGTCTGCCCCCTTTCCAATTTACAGCCCTTCAGTGCTTCACTTACTCCTCTTCTTATTTTTCTTCTTCTGCCCCTTCTTCTGCTCTCTCCTAAATCTCCCTCCTTCTTTACGTTCTCTTTTTTTCTCGTTTCGCAGTCTGTGTCCATGGAAACGACACCCTTGGCACTCACACGGCTGTCATATCCTAATTACTCTACTAGCTGCGTCGTAACTACAGTTCTCGGTTATTTACCGTCAAGACGAACCTGAACGGCGTGAGGTATGGAATAACATAAGTCAGGTGTTCAGTGACGTACTATTTATTTTGGCACCTTGCAGTTAATCAAGAGAGATCTGACTCAGTATCACCAAGTACGTAATGGTAGCGCAGAGACTGGACATCAGCAGTCTGCGGTCGATCGTCAAGAAGCCGGCAGCCTTGAAACTTAGAGGCTGAGTAGCCATCACTTGCCGCAGCAGAGCCCCCATATTCGTCCAGACTGCCTGACGTTGTCTCAGCGTGTCAGCCCTAACCACCAGAACTCGAGTGCGCTCCGCTTCATCTGCTGTCGCCGAACAGGAGAGCACCACGGCGACGGCGCCTAGCAGGTGCGAAACCACCCACACTACGGAGTACAGGATGGAGCGGCTCAGCACGATGCCGTGGCTCTTGTCTGAACCAACCCAAAGCATCAGGATCTCGTAGGAGCCGTACAGGAGACTAGAGTATGCTGTTATTATTTGCAGAGCCACAGTGAAGCCGAAGTGCCGCTGTAGGAGCTCTGCTGCGCGATACAGGACGGCGTGTGCTTGGTGCAGCTGGTTCACTGCTGGTTGGCGGAACTCCTCTGTTGTTCGGCTACAGTCCAGTAGGATGCGCGACAAGCGCTTGTCGCTATGAAGAGCAGTTGTCGTGACGATAACATCGTTGATATCGTGGAACCTCACGCGCAGTTCGAGAACGAGCAGGGTCAACTGCAGCACTAAAAGATTGTCCACAAGTCTGTATACCGTGTACAGGATCCAGAAAAGGATACGACTGCCGTCAATTTCACGCCGAGCGTAAATAAGAGACAAAGCACTTTCTGCTACTACCACAAATACAGAAACGCACGTTAACAGTATTCCCGGCATTTTCTCTCTCTGCCGCTCCTTGTGAAACACACATTCATCAGAGTATTCAAGTGCATCAAGATACATACTCAAGTCTGTCAACACGCATACAGTATTACGTCCAAGAGCCCATAATACTTTGGAATAGACGGTCAGTCTCACTGGAATATCAACAAAAATAGTAACTGTTGATAATTTCTGATAAAGGGCGACTGTTGTGTAGATGTCCACCACTAGAGTGGTAAATGTCAAAAGGAACCAGGCAGTGGAATTCGATTTTATCACTTTACATACTACTGCTGATTCTTGTTGACACTGAAGCAGTCGTTTGGAAGGCATTAAACCCACTATTTTCCACAGCGCATGCAGAGATCCAGTAGCAGCATAAAAAGTATTGTTTGACATTTTATTAGTCACTTTGTCGCATTTAAAATTCCTCCTGTAGACACATTAATTGCAGATCACGTAGTACTAGATGCTGAATGAGACTCTGGAGACTTACTTTCACCTCTGTGTCGTCTTATACCAGCATTTAATAACTAGAAACTCTGTACAGTGGAGTATTAGCTTAATCGATCCCCTTCTGGATCAATGCGTTACTCTGTTCGCATTACTAATATTGTTAATGTCAGACAGCGCACTCTTATTATCTGTTCTTCCTGATGGCAGCCTTTAATCTTGATATTACGTTTCCGGCGTGCATTTGTCCACATAGCCTCTTATTACATTTCACAAGCCACCAACTTCCACTTTTCCTCCTTCTATTAGCAATATGCTGATTTTCCCATATTTGTGTACGTACACGTCACATACAATGTCTTCTACAACAGGTTTTACATCTTCAGTCCAAATTACTACCATCTGTCTCTATAACATTTAGTGAAGTGTGTCCGCCTATACCGTTTCTGATGACTTTACCGAATGATGTGGGGCAATGGTAATACATTGGACTAGCATTTGGGAGGACAGTCATCTTGGGTTATGGGATTTCAGTGTTTTACGTAAATAGCTTAAGACGAATGGCGATACGGTTTCTTTGAAAAGGACTCGGCCAATTTCCTTCCGTTTATATCACCAATACAAGCTTGAGCTTTGTCCCAAATGACCTTTCCGTCGAGGAAACGTAAAATTTTAATACTTGTTTTGTAAATACTCGTAAAACCGCTTTTTGTTGTTGCAACTTAACTTATTTTTCCCAGATGCGTTTCGCCTTTTTCTTGCTCTAAGGCATCTTCAGTGCAATCATTAACGATACGGTTTTGTTATTTTTAGATTATCGAAAAGTTCACGTCGCGCTTTTTTATGGAAATAAGTAATTACTTATAGTTTTCTGTGATCTGCGTTTCCTCTCATCTGGTCTGGAGGTCGCACTACTACTTTATTTCCTAAACATAAGCACAATTTTGTATCCCGAACTTTTTCACACTGTTAACCATGTGTCTCCTTCTCGGGGGTGGTGTACTGTTATTCTTTTACCACTAGATAGAGTTATTTGTAAGAACATATGCTTTTCGCAAAGTAAATATTGTAACTTCATTATCAGCTCGTGGTATTGCGGTAGCGCTTTCGCTTTCCGAGCGTGGGATCCCGGGCTCGATTCCCGGTGGGGTCAGGAATTTTCCCTGCCTCGAGATGACTGGATGTTGTTGTGTTGTCTTCATCATCATCATTCATTCCCATTACGGTCGTAGGAAGGCAATGGCAAAACACCTCCGCTACGACCTTGCCTAGTCGGCTGTGCGGGTCTCCCGCGTTGCTCCCTACGCTTCTCGGAGTATGAGACCTCATCATCATCATTATGTGTTTCCCCCTCTTTGATTTGTTTACCTACACGTTCCCAACCTAGCGAAGTATATGTTCAAAACCAACTTCTATTCATGATGTTTATATCTTTGTGTGTGTGTGTGTGTGTTTGTTTGCATGAAAGAGAGAGTGTGAGCTGAAGAGTATATATATGGTTTTTTTCATTTTTTTAGAGTTGTATAATGTTGAATATGAATGTAATAGCTGTTAGTCAAACCACGAACAACAATTGAAAAACTACATACTAACATCAACAAGATACATAAAAATATAAAATTCGCAATTGAAAAAAAAACAGAATAACCAAATTAACTTCCTGGGTATAACAATCAAAAAACAAATTTACTGTGAACCCACAGCAATGGACATTATCATTCCCCAGGTCTCAAACTACCCACACTCACAAAAGTAAGAAGCAGTTCGACACATGCTCCATAGACTCAACACAGTGCCACTCACCAAAGAGAGCTACCAGACAGAACTGGACATAATAATGCAGATTTCACAAAATAATGGTTACAATAGTAACATAGTCACTAAGCTGAACAACAAAATTAAAAATAAATTAAAACCATAAAGCGCCAAACACAAACAGCAACACAACAGAACCAAACACAGACACGTAATACCATCACAAATAGGCAAAATAATCAGAAAAAGATGAAGAAAACACAAGATGGTACACAATGACATACAAATAAAAACTCACACATAAAAGCACCAACATTTTCAAGACATGGAACAAGCATAACGTACACAGCCGAAAATTCTGTGCAAAAATACACCCCAAACCTGATAAAAAACGTAAGGAGGTATATATCATCTACAGTGTAACACTTGGGAAGGTAGGACAAACAGGTAGAACATTTGATGTCAGATGCAAAGAACACAAGAGAGCCCGAAAGTATGGGACAAACCACTTCACATTTGCAGAACACCTAAGAAAACGTAACCACAAACCAACTACTAGAGAAGAAGAAATGAAAATTATTAGAATCAACAACAAAAAACACCTCCTAACCCTGCAAGAAAACTATCACATACAGAAAACCAAAGTAGAAAGGAAAACCCTGTTAAATGAGCAAGTACACATGCCAAACAACTCATTGTTTACACGAATAGATAAATAACGGAATAACGCTTCAAAATAATAGTTAATAATAATACCACCTAACAACTTTTCACTCGCTTATCCATGACCCCTTCCGTAGAACATTGAAACCAAAAGTCAAATCATCTGTCACCACAGCTTCCAACCACTCTTTAACAGCTATTACATTCATATTCAACTCTATACAGCTCAAACCACCAATCCCGCCTCCCCTCCCACCCATAAACTATAAAAAAAGACATTCCCCCCAGTACAAATGAGACTCCCCCTCTCCCAACACAAACAAAGAAACCGTACATACACTCTTCAGGTCACTCTCTCTCTCCCTCATATTCACATAAACACGCGAACACACACACAACTATAAATATCATGAGTAGTAGTTGGTTTTGAAGATAAACTTCGTTAGGTTGACAACATGTAGGTAAACAAACCAAAGACGAGAAAACACATAATTAAGTTACAATATTTACGTTGTTAAAAGCACAGTGTTCGAACAAATAGCTTTATCTAATAGCAAAATAATAATATTATACAACACAAAAAAGAAAGGGAAACATGATGCACAATGTGAAAAAGTTCGGAATAAAAAATTGTGCTTCTGTTTCGAAAATAAAGTAGTAGTGCCACCTCCAGACTAGAAGAGAGGAAACGTGGATCACAGAAAACTGTAAGTAATTACTTATTTACATAAAAAAACGCGACGTGAACTGTTTGATGGTCTAAAAATAACAAAATTGTATCGTTACAGATTAAACTGAAGAAGCCTTAGAGCAATAAAAAGCGAAACGCACTTGGGAAAAATAAATAAAGTTGCAGCAAGAAAAGGCGGTTTTATTTACAAAAAAGTATTTCTGTGCTTGCTGCGGAGAATGTCCACGCAAACAAACTTGTTATAAAACGTTAATCTTCCTTTCATTTTTTTTACCACTTGAATATGCTATCACCGTGACTTGTTTAAGGTCAAACCAAAGGTAACTTTTACTAGAAACCGAAAATGGATAAATGTGAATGGTAAATCAGTTAGTCTAACAGGGAGCTTGTCATTTCCCTACAGTAGAGCCAGTTGAAATGGTGACTTCATTAAAGTATCCTTTTTAGTTATTTTTTTGTAAGAGTTTCTTGCTTCTCTTTGAGGATACTATGAATGAACAGAAAGTTCCTTAACAAGGGGAAAAAAGTAAAAGCGTCATTTTTGGGAGCAAGGATGGCCCTGTTGCACAACAGTTATCGATAGAGGAAGATCTCCATGGCCATTTCATCGACGGATACAATGAAATTTGAAAATGCAAGGGAAGATACAAGTAGCAGATAGTCGACGACAGAGTCGTTAGGGACGAAGCACAACCTCGGTTTGAGGAAGGAAATATGTCGTGCCTTCTCCAAAGGAATATAGCGGCATTTGTCTTATCGTTCATAGGGAAAGCATGGAGAGCCAACTTGTGGATGGCCGAACGTGGATTTGAACGCCCTCCTCCCGAGTGCAAGTCGAACGTCTTAACCACTTGGGCACCTCTCTTAGTTGGTAACCTCAACGACATGCAACAGATTAGCGAAGAACTCGCCGGTGTTGTATTGTTCTAGGATATGAACCCTGATGTTCCTGAACAAATTTAATATTTCACTGTAATCTTTAAACTGTAACCTCAGAACTGGAGCTGTTCTATTGTTAATGTATACAAATAAAATACAACTGTATACATTTAGACAATTATTTGGGCATGTCTAAAACTTGAAAAAAATTTGCTTTCAGCAGTGACAGTAAAATCGTGAGATAAAATATTTCTCAACTGACAAACGCACAAAATTACCAGTAAATGCGTTGCTGATATATGTGGCTGGATGACTAGTGGTTAAAAAAGATAGAATCAGCCACTCTAACCTACATCTACACTCTGCAAGCTACCTTATGGTGTGTGGCGGAGGGTACTTTGTCCAGAGATCGCGGTGCCACACCAAAGTCGGCAATGCATATCGATACCTCAGACTTTAGCGAGGGCTTGCTGCAGTCCGCTACAACCAGTGGCACGCACTCCAGAAGACCAGGCCTCCACTCCCTGCACTGCAGCGTCCTCGTGCTGAGGTCAACATAGAGCCTAACAGTAGTTATAGTACGAGGTCAATATATAGCCCAGCAGAGTCCTCTGACATGTGATTCTACTGACGCAGCTACTTAGATCTGAAGATGATTCAGAATGATCGAAACACGTAATCTAACTAAAAATGTGCAACTATTAAGGAAAAATAGACAAGAATTCTGTTAGTAAAGACCTACTGCCTGGGTTTCAGGCAGTAACCCCCATTTCCGTCGATACTGAGGTGCTATTCCAGTACAGCTGGAGAGCCACTGGAATGCTGTTGGAGTTTAGAGGGGAATTCCGTGGGGTGAGGCCTGAATTGAGATGTGGATTGAGGAGGGAGGCTTGTTACGATTGTCCGTGCAGTTGCGCAAAGCCACTATGCAAGCGTGACGTAGTTGTTAGCGCATATGTCTAGTAAGCAGATGATCCGCGTTTGAATCTCACTCTTAGTACTAATGTTCATTCGTTGCATCAGTCTACATATATACATCATGTATGTTTCAGTCTTGAAAATGGCTCTGGAGACACATAGTTTCATTTGATTTTTGGAACTAACTTCTTTGTGGGTGGGCTACATACACTGACGATTCTTCCAATGAATCTCAGTCTAGTACCTGTCTTGCAGCGATTTGCTTTATGAGGTCGCTCCGTACGGATATTCCTATTTATATTTTATCGCTGTGACGTCTTCTAGTAGTTATTCTGCAATCGTGTAGTCACTGTGAATTCTCTGTATACAACACCATCCTCCTCGACAACCCTTGTGCTACTCCCGACGTTATCCTTTAGGTTATATATATTACCTAAAATAATGGGTCTATAGCACTTCCTTGTGGTAAACCCGAAGTTACTTTTAGATCTGAAGATGTCTCTACGTCCAGTGACACATTTGCTCTGCTTGCTAGAAAATCTTCGATCAAATTATACAGCTGGTTTCATAATCTGTACCCACTTATTCTGTTTACCAGGCGGAAAAACGAACGTATATTGAACACCTTCTGGAAGTTTAGGAATATTGTGTAGTCACTAGGAATGCTACACTCCAACGAGCTACGGTGCGCTGTTGATAGAAGAATAGCAAATTCTTTAGATTACTCTACATAGAAACGAACTAGTATCCCTCCAAGTTGCCTTTTGTGTGTGGAGTGATATCGGCTTCTTTTCTATCCCATGACTACTTACTTCGATATCTGTCATTTGCGCAACTATTCAAAGGAAGAACCATAGAAAGATCTTCCTCAGTAAAATTGTTTTGCACAAGCCGTTCATATTTCTGCCTTCTCTCTGTCATCCTCCGTTGCGATGCAATTGTTGCCACAGAGTGTCTGGACAGATGACTTCCGTCCGTGTACTAATTTAATGTCAGACTGCAACTTCTCAGGATTTTCTGTCAAGTCGGTGGACAGAGTTTTACTCTAGAATTCGTGGAACGCTTCACTTATGACTCTCCTTACTGTAATTTTGGTTTCGGTCAGTATTTAGTTTGTCTGTGAAGCTTTGACTAGATTTAAATTTGCAGTGGACCTCGCTTTCTTGTCGTAGCAGCTTTCTAATACGACTGTCAAACCGAGGCGTTATTTTCTCCCATACCTCGCAACTTTGCTAGACGTGTACCTTTCTAAGATTACTGTACAATACTGTTGAACTTTGTCGATATATGTTAAACATTTTCGGTAACACAGAGGAATTTTTCGTGTTAACCGCTCAGGTAATCTGAATGTAGATTTCTTTTTTCGCTCTTGCTGTGTAAAAATATCGTCCTACCTTTCTGTACATCCTTGGTTACCTGCATATTCAGTGATGCTCTAATGCTTAATGATAACTGATTCCCTGTTCTACACTGAAATGTTAAGTACAGGCCTGTTGGTGACTAGGAGATCTAATATGTTACCTTCAGGTGCCATTTCTTTGACTAGCTGTTGAATGTGATTTTCGGATAAGGAACTTAGAACAATTTCACGTGATTCCCAGTCCCTATTATCCGTCTCAATCACTAGAGTCTCCCACTATACAGCTAGCAAGTTAAGATCTTCTCTTAATACTGACCAGGATACATCCGCAAAATATTCCTTAAGTTGTCCCTTCGACCTTCCTTCTCTGCTGATGACGTACTCCTCCACCTCACTCATCTCTCCCTCCAGCTTAACACCCGTCGCTCCGCCATTTTTGTGTCCCTCGACCTCGAAAAGGCCTACGACCGTGTATGGCATCACGGTCTCCTGTTTAAACTCCAAACCTACGCCCTTCCTGTCAACTACATCCGTCTGATGGCCTCCTTCCTCTCCCGCCGCCACTCCTATGTTACCGTCCATAATGCCAATTCCCACACCTTCTACCCCTCTGCAAGTGTGCCCCAGGGCTCTGTCCTCTCCCCTCTCCTCTACCTCCTGTACACAGCAGATATGCCCCGACCCCCCCCCCCCCCCCCCCTCCAGTACACCTCTTGCAATATGCCAATGACAACGCATTCCTCGCCCTTGCTCCTACCCTCCAACGGTTCCAACGCCTTCTCCAGAAACACGTTGACCTTTTTGCCACATGGTGTAACCAGTGGCTCCAGACAATCAATCCTTCCAAGACCCAGGCAATCATCATAGGTCGTACCACTCGCTCCTTCCGGCTCCGGGATTTCTCCCTTACCGTCTGCGCCCGTCCTGTCTGCCTCTCCCCCATTCTCACCTACCTTGGCCTCACTATCGACCATCACCTCACCTGGATCCCTCATCTCTGCTCCATCTAATCCAAAGCCCACAACCGCCTCCAACTCCTCAAACTCCTCTCTGGCCAGACATGGTGGTTGCACCCCTCTACCATCCTCCACACCTACAAATCCTTAATCCGTCTCATCCTTTGTTATGCCAGTTCCCCTGGATATCTGCCCCCCCCCCCCAAATACTATAAGTCCCTCCAGATCCTTGAGCGTCATGCACTCTGCCTCGCCTTCCATATACACCTCCCGTGCCCTACGACCTCATTCCTTTCCCCCATCTGCTCCTATTCCTCGAACATATCCACATACTCTACACTTCCCGTAGCCTTGATCCCCCTCAACCCCTGGTTGTTCCTCTCCTCTCCTGTCCAGACCCCCTGCCACGCCTTCACTGTTGTGTCTCCCTACCCTCCATCTCTACACCCTTCATCTCCTTTCCCAAGGTGGCTTCCATCAACTCCCCCTCACAGATGATGCCCTCTCTCCCTCCATCTATCCCTCCTACCAACTCTGATCCTCACCCCCCCCCCCTGCTTTCCTCCGTCCTTTCCCTGGGCTCCCTCTCCCCCCCCTTCCATCCTGTTTTCTCCTTGCCAAACCTCTCCCTACCTCCCTTCTCCCCCCCCCCCGAGTCCTTTTGTATTCCCCACTCCCTGTCGCGTCTGCCCAGCACCCCCCACCTCTCTTATGGGTCCTCATCCTCCATTGGCTCCTTTCCCCCCCCCTTCGCTTTTCCTCTCGTTCCCCCCCCCCTTTTTTAATTTTCCATCATCTGTCCAGTTTCCCCCCCACCTGCTCTCTGCTATGGTATGTCACATTTGCCAACTTTTTAATGCAGTGCTCCAGTGAATGTTCAGTGTTGTTCGTCTTTCTAGTGTTGCGAACAGAAACCATGCTGTCGCTGGGTGTGACTTTTATGTCTTTTGTGAACAGAAACCAGACTGTCGCCGTGTTTTTTTAATTGTCTGTCTATTATTTTACCTGTCTGCTTCGTATGTATTTTATTAGCATCATCACCCCTTTGTTCTATGTTTTAAGTTCCACAATTTTTTATCCCTGTTATTATTTAAGTCTCCGATTTTATCGCCTGTTTTTATTATTTATTCTCTTCATCTTATTCAAACAAAGTCTAGGCTGAAGAGCGGCATGCAAAGCTGCAGCCAGCCCGCCCCCTTCAGGGGGGTGGGGGGATCGCAATTCAATAAAGGAAAAAAAAAAAAGCTCAGCCAGCAGTCTAACATCGCGTGTGTCCCAGGGCATATCGCCTCAGACAGCGTATTGACTTTCGTGTTTCTACTCTAGTGGACGTGGTTGTCTTGTTTGGTTCGTTACTCTGTTGTCTGTTCTTGTTGTATCATGAAGTCCTCCGTTGGTCGGGTCCGTCCTCTCCCGTTGTGTTGTTCGCGGGCAGCTCCCCGGGTCCCGCCGCGTTTCCGCCACTACTACCCCGCGACCGTACAACACTACGACTGCTCCTGAGGCTGGTATCTATAAACAGTATCTAATGACCATCTTCGATTCACCTTTAACACTTATCTTCACACAAATCATTTGCGTACAGAGTCTGTAATAATCTCACTAGATATTATCGTATTATTTACAGCCTCACCGGTGTTCACCCTAACACTGCGATTTACATTTTGTTGATATTAACATCTGGTTTCAGCTCACTTTTTGTCCTTTGTGCTAGATGGGCATTACTATCATTTATAAGCGAGTATACACAGGGCATAAAAGGTCGCTGCATTGGCGGAGCTTTCATTTGTATTTAGGTCATTCATATGAAAAGGTAATTACGGCCGCACGACGGGAATTAATAGACTTTGAACGTGGAATGGTAGATGGAATTTCATGCATGGGACCTTCGATTATGCAAATCATTAAGAAATTCAATATCTCGAGACCCAAAATATCAACAGCTTACCGATAATACTAAATTTCAGGCACTACCTCTCACCAACGACAATGCAGTGGTCGACGGCCTTGAGATAATGACAGAGAGAGCGGCGTTTGCGTACAGTTGTCAGTGCTAACAGACAAGCAACACTGCGTGAAATAACAGCAGAAATCAATGTGCAACGTACGACGAACGTATCCGTTAAGACAGTGTGCGAAATTCGACGTTAAGCGGCTATGGCAGCAGACAACCAATCCGAGTCCCTTTGCTAACAGCTCGACATCGTCTGCAGCACTCGTGACCATATCGGTTGGACGGTAGAAGACTGGAAAACCGTGGACTGGTCAGATGAGTCCCGATTTCAGTTGGCAAGAGCTGATGGTAGGGTTCGAGTGTGGCGCAGACCCCACGGAGCAACGGACCCAAGTGGTCGACGAGGCACTGCGGAAGCTGGTGACGGCTAGTCCAACTGTACCATACACTGAGTGAAATTGTTATGTCGCCTACTTAGAGACCATTTGCAGCCATTCTTGGATTTCATGTTCCCAGACAACAATGTAATGTCACTGGGCCACAATCGTTAGCGATTGATCTGAAGAACATTTTGTACATTTCGAGCGAATGATCTGACCACCCGGATAGTCCAAGATGAATCCCATCGAACGTTTACGGGACATAATCGAGAGGTCAGTTTGTGTACAAAATCCTGCACTGGTGACACTTTCGCAATTATAGACAGATACAGAGGCAGCAAGGCTCAATATTTCTGCAGGGGGCTACCAACAACTTGTTTAGTTCTGGGACGTTTCTGTAGACACTTCTGGAGTTAACTAATATTATTGAGACGCCATGCTATACCCGCTGGACATGACAAGTAGTTTAAATTGTGGAAAGGAGCCAAAATAAGGGGCTGTCAGTTACACTCGACCATACTACTTTATTATTTGATCAAACATTACAAGAGGCCAAAAACATTTTTTTAAAACACACACCTTTAATCTTTGGGACTTAATTACCAGCTTAATTTAAAAACGGCTGAAGGCCAATAACTTAAAACGCAAGCATAATTAGAAATTTAAAAGTCAAGCCCTATATTACAACAACAGTTCTTTACTTAGGCTGAAGGCCCAAAGAATCTAAGATTTTCAAAGCAAAAAAATTGAATTCAGAATCGGCTGAAAGCCCAACACTTAAGGATAAACAACATTAATTTTCTTATAAAAAAAGCAAGGCCTTATGTTTAAGAGTTCTTAATTAGGTAAAAGTCAACCAAAACAGAAATTTAAATTGCAAAGCCTTATCTTAAAGCAGTTCTTTAGTTAGGCTGCAGGCCCAAAGATTCAGACACTTCAAGAGCAAACAAGTTAAATTCAAATCGGCAGAAGGCCTAAAACTTAAAATTCAACAACATTAAAACCTTTAAAATGCCAAAGGCCTTACGTGAAACAGTTCTTTAAAGTAGGTTGAAGGCCGTAAGAGCAAAACAACTCAAAGTCAAAATCGGCTGAAGGCCCAACACTTAAAATTTAAAAACATTAAAACGTTTAAAATGGCAAGGTCTTGAATGGAACAGTTTTTAAATTAGGCTGAAGGCCTAAAGAATCTTATGAGATAAGGGCAAAACAACATTAATTTTTAAAAAAATGGCTAGAAGCCGTACAACTACAAACAACAAGAACAAATAAAGAAAAAAGGCAGTGCACCCAAGGGGGCTCGGAAGTTCCGAGGGTCGGCCTGGAATTCAATCACTAGCGCTCGCTTAGGTGAGACAGGCAGTCGGGCGAACCATTCACGATCCGACGACAGCCCAACCGACTGACAGTCAACGGACCCACCAACAAGATAACTTCCACTTCACCCGACCAGGGCACAACAGGGAGTTCGACGGAACAACGTAGAAGATATTGGCGTCCACAACCAATCATACATGGAGCTGTCAAACTATACACCGTGCTGGACAGCAACAACGCGATGAGGAAACTACACTGCCTGAAATTTATGTCAATGGCTAGGGCAAGTAACCGGAACGTTAACGGCCAGCAGAAGATTCCGCTGGTGCACTTCAATTCAAATAACCAAAGACAGTGAAACTCCACCGTAGGGTGGCTAGAATTTTCCAACTTGAAAACCACGTTGTTGCTCGCAGGAATATCCCAACAGCTGACAACGAACTCCAAACGACACAATGTGAACAGTCTTGACTTGCTGGAAAAAGTCTAAGAACAGGCACAGAGAATTGCCGTCAAAAAGAACGAACGTCTTGCTCCTATACGTAGACTATACCTTCGTGTTGTTGGGACAATGGCAAAGAGAAATTAGGCTGTCTTCGTAAACGCCTTAAAAATGGTACTAAGATTCTGCTCGTCAAGGAGGAAGAGGCAAATGGCAAATCAATGTAACTTGAATGAAAATTCTGTGTGTGCTAGTCTTCATGAAAGAAAATGGTAGCTTTGGCCCTCACGAACGGACCGTTACTTACATTGAGATTCAAATTACTATCCGCAGCAATAGTGTAGCGCTATAGAAACGTATGCAAATAGAGAGTCAGTAAGATTTGTAAACCAGAGCAGCTCGACGTAGAAGTGGATTATCTGGCTCAAGCTCTACTGAATATCTGCTATTCGTCTGTTGAAAGAAGAGCGTTGAGACCAACACATAAAGTTTGTAGTAGTGTACTGCTGTCACCAAACGCCTAAGTTTTCCTGTCGTTTATTGAAGACGTATCTGACGCCATAGGGAAGAGCGTTAAGACCAACACATAGAGATCGTAGTGGGGTACTGCTGTCTCCAGAAGCCTAAATTTTCCTATTGTTTATTAAAGACCTATGTGAAATGTGTGTGAATTCCTAAGGGACCAAACTCCTGAGGTCATCGGTCCCTAGACTCACACACTACTTAAAGTAACTTACGCTAAGGACAACACACACACCCATGCCCGATGGAGGACTCGAGCCTCCGGCGGGAGGGACCGCGCAATCCGCGACGTAGCGCCTCAAATTGCTTGGCCACTGGGCACGGCTAAAGATGTATCTGACGCCATAGGGAAAAGGGTTAGGGCCAACACATAAAGACCGTAGTGGTGTACTCCTGTCTCCTGAAGCCTAAGTTTTCCTGTCGTTTATTAAAGACGTATCTGACGCCATAGGGAAGAGAGTGAAGACCAACACATGAAGATCATAATTGTGTACTGCTGTCTCCAAAAGCCTAAGTTTTCCTGTCTTCATTAAAGACGTAGCTGACACCATAGGGAAGAACCAGCAGAAACGGAATATCGCCGTAGTGTACAAACCTACATGAGAGATACATACCTTAGGTCGGCCACGAAACATCAAAAATCACTGCAACGAGCAATAGTTTACAGAATACCACGCGGTTACGGAGACCACGTGCTACATTGTGGACGCACACATGCACTATGGGAGTGATTACCCTTGGTCACTCTCAGCTTCTTGACAGGTGATGAAGCACCAAGTGTGACTGACTATTTTAGTGACTGTTACAAGTTGTTGTCTAATATCCTCTGGCAGCTTGAAGTTAATAAATGTGGCCAGATCTTCAGGTTTAAACGGATCGTTGACATACCGATTCAATTCGCAGTATTAAAGTTAGAAGTCCGTTAAACTCTTGTCGCTATTCCTTGTGAAAGCCTACTCCTGCAATGTCTCATGGTGGATGATGTTCTGTAATTTCTTTATTGACTAGCAGAGTTCACTTGGCTCCAGCAGAGCACACTATCATATAATCTACTTACAACGTAGCTATTTTTCCTTCCCTCATTCCAGTTGATGGAAACAGCCAGGTACATTTTTCCCATGGCTATGTGGATGTGGTACGCTCACCTTGCTGAATCATTTGCGTCTTCACGCTCGGGCTTCTTACTTCCGTAATTATTTGAGAAGACGACGATCGCTAGTATGATCTGTCTGGGACGCTCAGTTATTTCTCGATCCTTTTCGACTGTTTCACCAACCCTTCTCCTTTAGTGGTCTGTATTTTCGCCCACTTCATTTGATACTGCTTTTTCCATTACCGGAATTCCTTTAGTCTCTTGTGTTGCAAGCTCCATACAGCTTGTTTGCAAGCCAGAGTTGGCTACCGTCACCTCCTTTCACAGCTCTGTTGGATTCCATTCTGTTTCCTTTAACTCTAACTCTGACGCTGCAATGCAGTCCATTTTTTTCTAGCAGTTCAGTAGGTAAACCGACCAGTTCGTGTTCAACTACTGTTTGCGACCACCAACATCTGACACCGTTTGCCGAAACTCAAGCGATTGGTTCTGCAGTTTTCTTTCCATGTCAGCTAATCGTTGGGTCAGGGCTTGATCGCCCTCCAACTCCCCCTGTTCACGTATTACATTCTGTTCAGACAATTCCTTTTGTTTCTTTTACGCTAAGCTCATTCGTTACTATGATGTTCGGGAACAAATTCTCAAAAGTAAGTCTTTCATTTGATAGGACACCCTCTATATTACTGTTAATATTCTTCCATGAGGAAGATATTGTGGAGATCAAGTTACCTTCCGTGCAATGACTGCTATCCTGTTCCTCTTTGAGGTTTTCTACGGTATCACTCATATCTTTCTCGATAATAATTTCCCTTCCAGTTTTAAATTAACCGGGAGACTTCCAAAACGCACAACTATATGTTCACGTGTTTTCTGGTTCCGATTATCTTCATACGATTTCCTCTGCAACGAGCACCTACAAAAAATTTTTCAAAAACTACATCCCCAGTGCTCAATACGTGCTGTTGTTGTTGCCTTCAGTCCGAAGACTGGTTTGATGCAGATCTTCTTGCTAGTCTACTTTTAAAGCCTCTTCATCTCCGAATCACTACTGCAACCTACATCTTTCTGAATCTGCTAACTGTATTAATCTCTTGGTGTCCCTCCAGGATTTTGTCTCCACCCTCACTCTTCCTTCCAATACTAAATAGTGATCCCTTAATGGCCCAGAATGTGTCCTATCAACAGATGCCTTCTTTTAGTCAAATTGTACCACGAATTTCTTTTCTCATCGTTTCTCTCCTTATTATTTACGAAATCTACTCATCTCATGTTCAGCATTTTTCTGTAGCATCACATTTCAAAAGCACACAAATACCATCAGAAAATCTATATTCGATTTAACAAATTTCTTCTTTTAAGAAACGCATTTTTTGCCTTCGCGAGTCTACATTTTTATCCTCTCTGCTCTTGTCATCATTGGATATTTTACTGCCCAAATAGCAAAACTCATCTACCACTTCAAGTAACTCGTCTTCTTATCTAATTTCCTCGGCATTTCTTGATTTAATTCGACTGCATTCCTAAATGGTTGTTTTGCTTTTGTTGATGTTCATGCCGTTCAGCTGCTCCTCCAAGTCCTTTGCCTTCTCTGGCGGAGTAACAGCGTCAACGGCGAGCCTCAAAGTTTTTATTTCTTCTAGCTGAACTTTAATTCCTACTCTAAATTTTTCTTTGGTTTTCTTTACTGAATCTTAAACTTACAACAAATACTCACCCACAACAGTTACACATCCCTGTAACAAATGCCTCCCAGTAACATAAAGTCAAAATTTTTCTTTTAAAAAGTGAGGATGACAAGTCACAGTTACATAACAGTCCCTTCGAAACAAACATGTGTAATAAGGCACTCACAACAACTTCATACAATTAAACGTATCTATAATTACTTGTTGAAATGGCTCATATTCTAAACGCTTTGGTCTTCTTACTAAATCTCTGTATATTTTTCTACCATAATTCCCTTTTAAGTTGATTTAGCCCTGCAGATGTAACATCGCATACTCCATACAGGGTGCCGTGTATTACATATGAGTGTTGCTCCTTTTGGTTCACGTACGGTAATTCTGACAGGGTCGTTACGTGCGATGGTATAAGGCTTGTAGATTAGGGATTTAAAACGGTGTTGTATTGTGCTTGCGCATGCCGATTCCGAACACTGAAGAATACAGCAGACTTATCTACTTCCTACGGCTCCTGCACAATCAATCCCCAAGTTTACGTCCGTCTGTGCCCTGTGGCACAGCAGAAACGTCCAACATTCTGCATACCTCATGTGTTAAAATATCAGCAGGAACTAATAAAAATCGCGAAGGTTGGTACCTGGTTCCCAACGTGGAATAAACAAAGCTAACTCAGGATAAGGTTCGTTTTTCTCTCTTAGGATTACGTACCTGGTAAAAACGGAAACCTTATAGAATCGTCTATCTGTCTGTCGGACCCTTAAAAAGGATTTTTTGCATAAATTTTTTGAGGTATCATGTTGAAATTTATGTCAAATACTGTGATCTATTGTCCCTTGACTGTAAAAGAAATGGAAGCTTCTATGCCAGTGCAGTCAAAAGATATGGCGTTAACAAATTTTGATACAAAATCACTCATCAAACATTATATGGTACGTCCTGTTGGCCTAGGATCTTGAAATTTGGCGAGAAGCGAGATTTCAAAATACATCAAAAGCAAAAAAGCTGAATTATATAGACATGTAATGTTTAAGTGTTAATACAAACTAAAGCTCTTACGTGATAAGTGGACGTTTCGTTATGTTTCCTTTCGAACTATTAGCTAATAACCGTTATGAGTCACCCCTAATTCAATTCCTCAAGCAGAAATGGGCGGATTAAACATCTGAGCTGAAAACGTGGTAGAATGGAAACGGTAGTTTTTCGATCATGTGTTCCTATTCAAAATATTTTGTACTCACTCCTCTCTACAAGTCCTAGAAGTTTGTGACGGGAATTTCTGAACACCCTGTACACATTATTAAGTTTGTGCGGAACCCTCAGTGATCGAGTCTTACACGCATTTTTTTTTAGACAACACAGTTGTATGGAGATAAACAGCGATTAATTTACTTATAATCAGTTATTCAAAATGACAGTCACAATCGCATTATTTATTTTGCCGCCAACCGGTTTCAACCCGCGATGGGGTCATCTTCAGTGCAATTTACACCATTTGGTCGCTCGCTGGAGTCGTCACCCTGCCTGTGCACGGTTGGTAACTATGCTTAGACAGGGTGACCAAATGGTGTAAATTGCCCTGAAGATGACCCCATCACGCGGTCAAACCGTTTGGCGGCAAAATAAATAATGCGATTGTAACTGTCATTTTGAATAATTGATTACACGCACATGGCCCATTCTTTTTTTTTTTTTTTTTTTTTTTTTACACTTGTCACACCCCACCGGACAATAGCCTTCCTTTGTTACTTTTCGGATGCCCTATTTATACAATGAAGCGCCAGAAAAGCTGGTATACTCATGCTTATTAAAATAAAGAGATATGCAAACATGCAGGATAGGCGCTGCGGTCGGCACGCCTGTATAGGACCACAAGAGTCTGGCGTAGTTGTCAGATCGGTTACCGCTGGTGCAATGGCAGGTTAACAAGTTTTAGTGAGTTTGAACGTGGTGTTATAGTCGTCCCACGAGTGATGGGACACAGCACCTCGGAGATAGCGGTGAAGTGGGCATTTTCCCGTACGGCCATTTCTCGAGTGGGAATATCAGGAATCCGCTAAAACATCAAATCTCATACATCGCTGGGGCGGGAAAAAGATCCTGCAAGAACGGAATCAACGACGACTGAAGAGAATCATCCAGTGTGACAAAAGTGCAACAATGCCGCAAATTGCTGCAGATTTCAATGATGGGCCATCAACGAGTGACAGCGTGCGAACCATTCAGCGAAACATCATCGATATGGGTTTCGGAGCCCAAGGACCACATGACACAAAGCTTTACGCCTGGTCTGGGCCCGTCAACACTGACATTGGACTGCTGATTTCTGGAAACATGTTGCCTGGTCGGACGAGCTTCGCTTCAAATTGTATCGAGCAGATGGATACGTACAGGTGTGGAGACGTCCCCATGAATCCGTGGACAATGCATATTAGGAGGGGACTGTTCAAGATGGTGGAGGCTCGGTCATGATGTGGAGCGTGTGCAGTTGGAGAGATATGGAATCCCTGATACGTCTAGATACGACTCTGACAGGTGACACGTACGTAAGCATCCTATATGATCACCTGCATCCATTCATGTCCATTGTGGCATTCCGACGGACTTTAGCGATTCAACCAGGACAATGCGACACCCAGAATGCTCCAGGAACACACTTATGAGTTTAAACACTTCCGATGGTCACCAAAATGCCCAGACATGAACATTATGGACCATAGCTGGGAGGCCTTGCAACGCGTTGTTCAGGAGATATCTCCACCCCTCGAACTCTTACTAATTTATGGGCAGCCCTGCTGAATTCATAGTGTCAGTTCCCTCCAGCACTACTTCGTGTTGCGGTACTTCTGCATGCTCTCGGAGGCCCTACACGATGTTTGTTGGGCTCTTCAGTGTATGTTACACTAATTGTCTGTACTGATATGGCAAGGTCACGAATTATTTCTGGATAGGGAAAACCAACACCAGTGGAGCACGGTAACTCATACACAACACTTCACTAATGTTGTGCATCACTGTAAATATACCTAATCACCAGCTAATGGTCGCCAAGGCAGAAGACTTGCGCGTCCGCCGCTCACGACTGCCCAGGACGAAGTGCTTCGTTCCGGTCGGTACCCACCTCACAATGGCTCGCGCAGCGAATGTTAGTGCCATTCATTTATGGACCGGTACCTCCTTTCACGCTATTTCAGCTTTTAATGTGATTTTTTAGTAACTGGGGCTCTGAAATAGCAATCAATATTTGCAGATGACGTTAGGGGAGATCGACTTCCATTGCCTGTACTTCCTTTACCTATACGTCTCGAATTTAGGTATCAATTTGTATGTTAACAAGGATACACACAGTTTAAATGGAAGGTGTGATTCGCTAGCTCAGTTTTTGCTGGGATCCAGTATCTTAAGGCACGCAGGGCTGGTTGGATCGCTGCCTCTCACCCAAAGAAGATCGACGGCTGAACCTGTTGCCACCCTGTCGGCGAAATCCGTCGCGACGCATTCCTCCTGCCCACTCACGAAGGGCTGTGGTGTCGTCTGAAAGTCAGGCAAACTTGCTGGCCTTTTTTCCACTTCTGCATCCGTCTTCATATCATTTTTGTGCGCCATCACAAAAAAATGGCTCTGAGCACTATGCGACTTAGCTTCTCAGGTCATCAGTCGCCTAGAACTTAGAACTAACTAACCTAAGGACATCACACACATCCATGCCCGAGGTAGGATTCGAACCTGCGACCGTAGCGGTCGCTCGGTTCCAGACTGTAGCGCCTAGAACCGCACGGCCACTCTGTCCGGCACGCCATCACAGTAACTGACATTAAACTTGCTGTTTCCTTTGATATTTGCTCCGTCCCATTACACCATCAATTACTACGACGTGTGAGTTGTCAGACAGGAAATCACCAATCCAATCATACAGACCATAGGTGAGAAGCTTGATTAGAAGCTGTTTTTAAGTAACGGTGTCTTAAGCCTTCTGGCAATCTCGAAACATGGAAACAACTTGAGAGTCTTTACCACAATTATTTTAAGTTGTTGATAACATATGCGTTTTATTTACCCTCTGTATTATAACTCACAACAAACAAAAATATAGGCACGATGTGCAAACATGCTAATTCTTCCCTTTATTCGTTACCAAATGTAATCTGTTGTACGTTTTTCTGTAATGCACGCTTAGGTCAAATTTATAAGTGCTGCAGATTGATGGTATAGGCATCTTTATGTTCAAGTGGCGATCAAAAAGAAATGAGCCGCAGGCATAATTACAGAAACCAGTACCTGTATGTCAGAAGTATTGATCCTGGCGGTGAATGGATGTCATAAAATTCCCACAGCTGCAATGTTAACCAGTTCCGCACGTACAGCTGGACGTCGTCGTCCGACGTGAATCGTTTGCCCCTAAGAGCATTTTTAAAGCGACCAAAAATGGTGTAAGCACAGGGAGAGTGGTCCAGACTGTGTGGCGGGTGGCCGAGAACCTCCCATTTGAATTTGTGCAGGAGTGCCGCGACTCTGTTGGGCGCATGAGGCTTTGCATTGTCCTGAAGCAGAATGACCCCAAGAGGGAGATTGCCTGGTCGTTTTAACTTGATCGCTTGGCGATAGGTGGTCAAGGATTGCGAGTAATGCTGGGCATTCACTGTTGCCTCGTGCTGCAGGAAGTGAATCAGAAGGGGGTCACCTTGGTCAAAGAAGAATGTCAGCGTAACCTCCCCCACACTTGTCATCAGCTAACGACTCCAGTCCTTCGCTGAAGCGCTTGTGCTACGCCTTGACCCTTGCAAGGGACATGAAGTGTTCGCCGTACAGTTGTGACATTCGACGATGAATCTCCGTTCCTCCTAGACCTTCCTCTGTACCAAAGCGAACAATATCTTCTGGTAAACCTTCCGGGATGTAAGGTCGTGGTCCATGAAACTCTTCAGCTCCTAACGTTTCGTCCAGAGCTGCGCTGGACATCTTCAGAGGGGTGTTTCTCCTCCGGTGAGTCTTGTCGGCAAGGTTTACCAGAAGATATGTCATCCGGTCGTGAAAGCTTTCATACTATGAAAGCGAACAATATCTTTTTGTTCTTCTTTTGACGCCTCCGTTTCACTGTTTGCAGTGCGTCTGGCAAAGTTGAACGTTGATGCATGCTGCTGCTAGCTCTGTATAGTCACGTGACGTGCACGCGTGCCCTCAAGGGACGGGCTGTGAACTTCCACGCTCTGGTCGGAACCACACCTCGTTACACACTCCAAGATGTTACCCCCCTGTCACCGGTTTGCGCATTCCAGACTCCAGCTCGTTTCTTTTTGAACGGTCCTTATAGTACTACATGGACAAATCGATGGCGTGCTCCGTAATGTTTGTTACACTGAATAACGTACTACTAAAATAAAGAACTCTTTAAAAATCTGTGAATATAATGAAAATACTGATACTTTCTATGCGAAAGATGGAACATGTGTGGGATGGAATTATTAGAATCTCAGCGCACTAAAAGGCAGGTTTGTATATTACAAACAGGTACGCAGCTCTGAAAGCTACTACAGAAAAATAACAATGTTATGGGGAACAGCTGGACTGGGGGAGTTACCGTAGAGGTGAAGTCTTCTTCAGTCAGGTAAGACAATGTAAAATTATTCATCAGTGTAGCTACGTGTGAATGTATGTAGCAGTAACGAGATGGTATAACTGTTTATTTATTTCCAAAAAAATGGTTCAAATGGCTCTGAGCACTATGGGACTCAACTGCTGAGGTCATTAGTCCCCTAGAACTTAGAACTAGTTAAACCTAACTAACCTAAGGACATCACAAACATCCATGCCCGAGGCAGGATTCGAACCTGCGACCGTAGAGGTCTTGCGGTTCCAGACTGCAGCGCCTTTAACCGCACGGCCACTTCGGCCGGCTCTTTATTTCCAGTAGAGATAAAATTACGTTGGAAAGAATATACACAAATTCTTTATTTATTCTTGTTAAGTGTCGAGAATGATGACCAGATACCGGTACAGCCACAATTTTGAGAAAATCAGATAAAACAGATTTGTTTACAGAAAAGTCGTTGTTGTGTTGTCCAACGTGATCCAAGTCCAGTCGTTCAATAAGTTGCTAGCCACTCAGAATGCTGGAATAAAATTCTTTGTTTTCTTCGCTAAGGAATTCAAGTGTAATACGGAAGTCCATTTTATTTATGCCACTCAAAGGTACTGAAAAATAGAAGCACGAAAATTCTGCTGGTCTTACATGATAGACAATTATTCCTCGTTTCCGAATAAACTACTCGTCCACCTGAATGAGTTTATTACAAATCTCTTGTATTAAACGACTTCATAATCCTCTGTCCTGGTCCAAGCTTTGAAACCTGGATAACATCAAGCTTTGAGGTGCCTATATATTTTCTCGAGGCACTGTCAAAACTGAAGCTTTTGAAACGTCTCATTAGAAAAATTATAGACTTACTGTGCTGGTAAACCCCTTACGTTATTTGATTTTCAAACAGCTGAGCAGAACTGAACGTACTCAGACATTTCGCTCTTTACTTATTCTGATCAACATTAAACTGACACACAATATTTTTAGCGTAACGTAATCTGACTTTCAAAAATCCCTACAAAAGAATGGCCCTGACTAACAATAACCTATACCTTTCATGAATCACTTACCTCACAAAAATCTTCGTTACTCGAACTACTGCAATACAGCGAGCGTCACTACTGCCAGCCGGCCGCGGTGGTCTAGTGGTTCTAGGCGCGCAGTCCGGAACCGCGGGACTGCTACGGTCGCAGGTTCGAATCCTGCCTCGGGCATGGATGTGTGTGCTGTCCTTAGGTTAGTTAGGTTTAAGTAGTTCTAAGTTCTAGGGGACTGATGACCATAGAAGTTAAGTCCCATAGTACTCAGAGCCATTTGAACCATTTGAACTACTGCCAGCTAAATAAAAGATTCTAACTACTGAAGGCACTAACTACTGATAGGCATAGTTAGGAAATGAAAGACTTTGATAGAGAACAAACAATGTATTTACCTTAATAGTGTTCAAAAGTCATTATATATATATATATATATATATATATATATATATATATATATATATATATATATATATATAGTTCATGACATCCAGTCTTACAAATTTACTGTCTCTAATGGACACACGTCCAGATTATCCGCTCTCAAAACTCTGCCATCTCTCTCCCCACATCCACCACTGCTGGCGGCTCACCTCCAACTGCGCAACGCTACGCGCTGTTAACAGCCAACTGCCCAACACTACAATGCCAACCAGCCACAGACTGCACACAGCACAGCCAGTGAGTTTCATTCAGAGCGCTACCTGGCGTTACCAATATAAAAACCTAAACAGCTTACTTACACTTTCTCTTGCCATATATATGAAGATTTGCAGTAGTGAATACATGTTTAAGGTCTTCCGATTTCTGAAATTTAGAATGTTTGGGACGTTTCTTGATTGGCATAAAATCATAACCTGAGTCAGAGGAGCTATGTCCTGATACAAGGAACTTACATGGCGTCAACAATACCATTAGCGACTTGGAAGTTATGAGCCTGCACAGCGAATCTGGCAGAAGGATTATGAAACTTACTACTTCCGGCGGAACAATTAAATGCGTTGATACAATGGCTCTTTGGAGTATTATCGCACTGCCATAATTACCTGTTCAGTTTATGTGAAGGTCTGCAGCGGCCTGTCGAAAGTGTCATGTTTTTTAGTATATGTTTACCGGTTAAAAATGGTTTGGACGACACACGGGATCATGTATGTCTAAATAAAAATGTATTATGTCAAACAAATATCGACTGAGAAATTAAACTTCAATTTTTAGACTCAGGGACGACTAGATGATATTAATCAGGAGAATTTTTTAATTACATTAATTAATTTCAAGCAATTAAATATTTTCCAGGGACAATTTTCACTCTGCAACAGTGTGTGCGCTAATTTCAGTCAAGTGCTCTGGCGACTGAGCTATCCAAGCACGAGTTCCGGCTAGCGGTCAGAAATTCACGTCCTCCAGTACCTCATCTCCTGCCTTCCAAACTTCACGGAAGTTCTCCTGCATAGCCGGCCGGAGTGGCCGAGCGGTTCTAGGCGCTACAGTCTGGAACCGCACGACTGCTACGGTCGCAGGTTCGAATCCCGCCTCAGGCATGGATGTGTGTGATGTCATTAGGTTAGTTAGCTTTAAGTAGTTCTAAGTTCTAGGGGACTGATGACCTCAGCAGTTAAGTCCCATAGTGCTCAGAGCCATTTTAACCATTTGATTTCTCCTGCATACCTTGCAGGACTAACACCTCTGGAGGAAAGGATACTGCGGACACGTGGCTTCGCCACAGCCTGGTACGCGTTCTGTTCATACTGCTATGGTAAATGTGCTCCAAGCGTGGGACGATATGTAGATGAATGGTGAACCAGCTGAAACTATATTTTATACGATACTACCAGTGCCAAAGTCATCGGAATACCACTGTTTACTTTGGTAATTCTCTCCAAGGAGTACACTTTAAGCTGCACGCTAGATCAACAGTGGAGTCAATGTGTATTTTGCAGTGTTATCGAACACATTTTTACGATGTTTGATAAATTTAAAGCGTAGTATTAATGTGTGGTACGGACAGCACATGTTGGTGTTGCCAATAGAAGTTGACAGACATTTTGTGCTCGAAGACAAAATTACAACTCCAGCATCAGCATAATATAATATTTGGAATTATCACCAGGAGATGGCAAACGTTATGTAAAGTGAATACCCAAGCGTTGAGTTGCTATAATGTTTGGGTGACTTTGAAAGCATAGCAAACATCGTTTCTTACCTATATGGATGTGTCTCAATACTGTTTAGTATGACGTTTCATCGAAGTGTCATGTACTTTCCACTGAGTGACAGCAGAATATGAGTACCTTTGAACTGCTAAACGATGTTAATACCCTAGCACAGGATCACTATAATGCTTAGCTGACTTTCCTGTCAGTTTTACAGACGAGTTCTTTTGATGAATTTACACTTGGAAATGCCATTGATTACTTAGGAAATGTTCCATATCGAACAGCATGGCTAATTCCCGCGGTATCAGTGACCTTGTTCTAGGCTACATGGTACCGGTGCCTCGAGAATGTAGCCGCTGTCAGTTCAAGCTTTAAGTTAAATCAGAGGTAGTATTCATATGTGTTTTGCAATCTTATAGAATTCTTATGTATTTTATTGAATTTATGTATGGTATTAATGCGTGGTGCAGAGATCAAACTACATTCACCTACTAACCTGTAATTTTCTTCAGTTTTGTTATGAAGTGAGCTGAGTGAATTTTAATAAGTTACATAGAAAACAAAGATATCGAAATATTTGATTTGAAGGTCCATTCCAGACTCTGGAGTGGATACTGAACTTTGGTCATCAACGAGTCCTGCTTAACCCGTAAGTCTTACAAATAGTGCCATTATGCAAACTATGTAAGCTTTTTAACATTACACAACAATTAATTTACTACAATAGTGCCGTGTGTTTCTTGCTCGAAATCTGATAAATTTTGAGAAATAAGTCTGACTTTTAGTACGTGTTCAGAGATTTGTAATCCCACTTGCGTATTACGATAAGCAACTTCTGTGTGTGTGTGTGTATGTGTGTGTGTGTGTGTGTGTGTGTGTGTGTGTGTGTTTGTAAGGAAAGTGGTTACTTACTATATAAATAACTTAATTTCGGTGGCAAACTGTATGTATTCGAGTTATATATCATCCATTTCTCCCATCTCCCCTGGGCGCATTACTTACCCTCACAGAGCAAGAGTTGCGAACATGGAACACCCAGGGGCATTGTCGAATGTGATAGTTTTGGTGTGTCAAGTGTTATGGTGTGGGAAGACATAATGGTGCATTGCTGTACTGGCCTCCAAACCTTTGAATACGGTACACTCACTGAGGAAGCTTATCGTGGCACTGCATTTCCATGTGCGTCATTCCAGAGGTTCATCTCTATGGATGACAATACGTGACCACGTCGAACTGCGAAGGTTGAGGGGCTCTTGGAACTAGAGGATACTCGATGAATGGACTGGCCTGACTGTCCCCCAACTTAAATCCCATCGAGTACGTGTTAGGTGCTTGGGGAGATGTACTGCAGTACGTAAGCATGCACCAACGACAATCCAACATTTGTCAACTCCTGCGGTGGAGGAATAGAACCCCCTACCACCAGAAATCCTTAACAACCTTGTTGGAGCACATTGCAGAACATACATTGTCGTCCATGGTGATAACACACTCTATTTTGATCCATGTCCCGCCTTTTGTATTGTCCACTAGACCATCATAAATCGCGGTGAATTCGGTGTAATATTGTCTTTGAACAAAAGTGTACTTTTGTGTTCGCTTTATTGCATATTACTTTCAGTTATCTTCTGTACTATACTGTAGCAGTTCGTAGTATGTATGGCCCAAGTTCATGGGGATATGTTACTTGGCAGTTACACATCATACAAAAGTTATTTTCGTCCTTATGTTTTGTACACCAGTGAAGTTATACGACAATGTGTTTTTATGGTTTGCGAAGTGCAAAATCTTATATTATACATTTATGAACCTTTAGAGGAAGTTTGCTATTCCTTACATTATTTTACAACCTTATCAAGATATGACTGACTACTTGTGGAGGCACTACTATCTCACTGTAGATGAATGCGTCCTTTATAAAAAGTATATGGCTACTACTAATATTGTCTATCACGTCATTGTCTAATGTACAGCATAAAAAGCACAGGGTTACGTCATTTGTCAATAACTCACCAACCTAGATAACACACTCCATACTCCCTATGTAGAAATCGTCAAACCTGTCACAGATTCCGTACGATATCCCATACGATCGTACTTAGATAATAGGTGGTGTTGAGTCACATGCTTTTCGGAACAGAAGAAATATTTTACCTAACTTTCACTGTTCATGGTTTTTAGGATATCAAGTAAGAAAACACAAGTTCTTCAGTCATCCAGTTGTGTGTGTTGCTGATTTTAAAAGCCGTAGTCATGTCTGGGGATATCAGGAAGAAGACAGTAAAGGAGCTATTCTAAATGAATGGATAGATATATACAATTTCCAGCCTACGTACACGCTAAATGTACAGGAACGTTTCGATCTGGTCGGTGGCTAAAGGACTATTCTCCTAATTTGGCATCATATCTAAGTCTTTAAATAAAGACAAGACACAACGATAGTTCATAAATTCTTTCCCACACGGCCAGCATAGATCAGTCATAATTCACTTTGGCACTGAAATTCCATTATTCACGTCATGATGGAATTTTCAACTTGCGAACAGGGAATTGTCTCAAAAAGGTCTTGTAGTACTGTTCAGTGGATTCACTGTTTCCAATTATGATTGTGGATGCGATTAAATCTAATGTCAGGAAAGAGATTCCTCGTAGGTTTCGGAAAAAGTAGATCCTTGGATGGTCACAAGAATGTAATGAGTTATAAGATAAATATCAAGAATCTCACAATGACGCAGCAGCTGATAACTCCTTGAGAGCTCTCAATAAGAACAGAAGAGAAAAATGGCATAAAACAATGTGAAGAGCCAACTTCATACACTGTTGTCGGAAAGCATCGAATTTTATAAGAAAACTTGCTATAGACCCAAGGTTGTCACATATAGTCACACACACAAATGCTAATTATGTTGCACCTGGCAGCAGAAAAAGATTTTTCAAAAACAAATCCAAAGCAATGACTAATGATTTCTTGCTTATATATAGTGTACTATAATACCGTTGAGGATTTCCTTTAGTGTGTCTGTTCAGGTACAGATCGTTCGTTAGCTACTCAGGATTTGTCAAAGTAGTTGAAGCTGAAAGCATCATTGTACTTTTTGTAGCGTGTTAGAAAGTTCTTCCTGTTTGGACTATGTCGAATACAGGATAACTGTTATGCTGTAATATATATATGTATATATATATATATATATATATATATATATATATATATATATATTCCACTACATTCTGTTATTGGCATTTTTATGTTTACTGTCTTAGGCAGGTGATGTCCAAATTCGGTGTCTGAGAAGAGAGATATTTTGTAATGATGTTTGTAATTAAGTTTGCAGTATTTTGTGATGCTTTGTGTGAGTAGGGGATGCTTGTAAAAATTTGTGTTGTGTTAGTTGATTTTCCTGTAGTGTTTCTGTTACTAATGTTACCCCATATCTCTTGGACATTTTGTCAGTCGATTTACTGGGTACTCATTGCAACGGTTTTGATTTTGTCGATATCTTACGTTAGTGCTTTCAGTTTAACGGTTTTCAAGGTTCAGCATATATCAAAATTCAGCATTCTTGTGTGTTTGGATAGTGTGATTATTTGTGTAATCTGGTATTAGTATAGGTTCATGTCCAGTAGAAACAACATTTGTGTTCCTGTTGCTCATTAATAGTTGTCAAGTCTAAGACATTTATGGAAGGCATTGTTTCATGTTCTATTGTAAAGTTAACTTTATTATGAAGTGAACTGTATACTGTAAGAAGTTCATCAAGTTGATCTGTTGTGCCATAAAGTAGGAGAAGAGTATCATCAATATATCCGCTGTAATAACGTATTTTTCAGAAAATTTATTTTTACCATTAATAATTTTTTCTCTAAGTGGTCCAATAATAAATCAGTCTGTTAGCTTGAGATGTTACCTATAGCTAAGATTTCTTTCTGTTGGTAGATCTAACGATAAAATGAGAAATTGTTATGGGACAGCATCAGTTTAGGTAACTGAGCAAGTTAGTTTTATGTTTAAAAAAATTTTCTCCATAATAATGTCAGTTATTGCATTGACAGTTAATTTGTGAACAAATTAACAATATCATCATATGTGGCAAATCCTGTTGTCTTGGAATATTTAAATCTTATGCATATTAGCCCTTGTATGTATTTTATTGAGTATTTGTATTTGAATGTGTAAAATATTGTAAGGATATTATTTAATAGTTGGGAAAGTTTTTATGATGCTCTGTTCTCAGTAAAACAATGAGTATAAGTTGTGAGTAACGTTTGTGGAGTTTCGATGTCCTGAGTTTGGGATTGCTAGGTTCATTAATGTGAATTTTTAAATGTAACAATGGACTTCTTCATAGGAATATGCTCCAAAAGCAATACTACTGGGTCAATAACAATGTAAGTACTAAAACAAGGAGTTTTCATAATAGACTCATAAACAGAAACAATATTAAATTTGCTAACACAGACAAACGTTGCTGAACAAAGGCCTTAAGCAGAACATCAGACCAAAGTTCCTTCAACATAATGTAAAAATTTTCTCAGTGATCCTTAAGAACGTTGAAGATATGGTGAATCTGAACCATAATGAAGAGACTGTCTTAGCACATAATACTAATGCAATTATCCTACAAGAAAAGAAACACATAAAACAATCTGCCAATACAGCCTTTAGTGAGAGTACTAAAACAGTTGAAACATTAACTTGCTGAACATGATGATATTATTATTTAGACTTCTCTTCCACGAGTTGGACATTTTACCCGCACAATCGCAGTACATTCTACATATTCTCTCATAATTTTAGTCATAAATAATCCATCACAATTTGAGAAGAATAGTGATAACCACATCTACATCATTAAATGAAAAGACGAACTTTATTACCCATTATTCAGCCATCTGTGGCTCAGGAAGGAGTTCAGTATGCAGCAACAAAAATTTTTGATTATTTACCCAGTACCATAAACTATCTGACAAGCTGTATAACAAGTTTTAACTCTAACCTGTCATCTCTCCTGGACAGCTCCTTCTATTTCATGGACAAATTACTATTTAAAGTTGGCAGCCTGTGATAAAAAGGAACTAGTTTTTCAGTGTAGCAGCACGAGTGAGACTAAAAAAAGCTTCACTAATGTTCACATTAATTATGTATCACTTATACCTGTAAACTGACTCATTTCACATCATTTCGATAAAACAATTGTTCAAATTACCTATGGAACAAGCAATTAGCTAACTAGCTGTTAAATGAAACTCCACTGATGTCCTTTGTACAGATGACTACTATAAAACTCTTAAGTTGTTGTCAAAAAACAACATTATTGAACTGAACGATGATCCATCCACTGTGCCATGTATTGCGAAACAGTGATGCTTTCCAGCAGTTAAGTGGCATGTTCAAGATACGTTGCTGTGGTGCACTACACAAGATGTCACAAGCATAGTGTGGAAAGTGCTGCCAGGTGCCCGTCTGGTTGTTGTTGGGAGGCAGAGTAGTTTGGCAGAATGTGGACACCAATGAAAGTAGACACACCCTGGAGAAGTGGAGTGAGTACCATGGTGCCGTGAACAGTGTGCAGGACCGAGCGAGGTGGCGCAGTGGTGAGCACACTGGACTCGCATTCGGGAGGACGACGGTTCAATCCTGCGTCCAGCCATTCTGAATTAGGTTTTCCATGATTTCCCTAAATCGCTCCAGGAAAATGCCGGGATGGTTCCTGCAAAAGGGCACGGCCGACTTCCTTCCCCATCCTTCCCTAATCCGATGAGACCGATGACCTCGCTGTTTGGTCTCTTCCCCCAAACAACCCAAACCCAAACAGTGTACAGGTTGAAGGCAGTTGGGCCGCCATGGTCAATGTGGTGTATGGCCGACTGTTATGCAGTCATCATTGGGCTGTGGCAGTAGGCAGTGTTTTCCTTTTGCCATCCAGCAGAGATGGCAGCTGACATAAGGGGAGGATGGACAGAGGAGTGTTTCCACTACTGTGATGCACAGCAGAGCATAATAAATACTTGTGGTTTGGAGTATGCCATAATTTCACTTTCTGGGCACTGGTAGTTCTGAGTAGGCTTAATGATCAAAATATAGTGCGTCCTTCAAATGCCAGGATTACTGACTGTCAACCTTGTATAGCTTCTTTGAAGTAAATAAGCGTAATGAGGCTATGCCGAGTTTTGATTGCGTCATAATTCTATTGCAGTGTACTTGCATAGTGAGGCAAGGTGTCATTAGTGTGTCATTGTTTTTCTTGAGTTTCAAAACTCAATAAACCCTTCAAACAACATTGTTTGTTCTGCACTTTCTTTTTGGATTTTTTAATAGTTACATAACGATATAGAATGTACTGGCCTATCTGTTCTCTGTCCAGAATATAGTTGAGGTACTGGTGGTACTCTGCTGTACATTATTCCTTTCAGCTATTTGCTTGCTGCAATTGTGTTTTGTTGCACCTTTGAAAGGTCATTTATATATACTACGTATAAAAATATCACAGGATAAGATTTGTTGTATGTTCATATGTCTGTTTTTGGAGGTATTGTTATTTTATTATTGTGGGATGAGTGATTACTTTTGGTTCCTTATGTCAGTTGTTATCTAAAGTTAATTGTCTGAAGGTGGTGAGTGCATGAGTTTGCTGAGTTCATTTACACAAACACTCTGACACTGTAAGTTATTTAATAAAGCAAAAGTTTGTTCAAATTCCACACTAGGACAGTCTTCAGCAGAAGAATAACTGCACCCAAAACCTGTGCCACACTATTACATTCCAGAAAAATCATACAGGAAATAATTAGCCATTGTAACTTCATCTTATGAAAAGAAGAAGATGCACACTACCCAAACTCAGGACGGAACCAAAAATACACAAACATTATATACAAATTAGACACATTGTTGACTCTGAGAATACATCAACATACAGACTTTCACAACTATTAAATAATATCCTTACAATATTTTGTGCATTCAAATCCACATATTCAATAAAATATATATATGAAATAATATATGTAAGATATAAATATTCCAAAGCAAACCATGTGATGATAGTTTTAATCTATTCACAAATTACCTACCAATGCAATAACTGAAATTGTTGGGAAAAGCATTATTAAACTAACAACTAACCTTGCCTGAGATATTGATTTCTCATTATATTGTCAGATTTACCAACAGAAAGAAATCTTAGCTGTAGGTGATATGTCAAGCTAACAGACTAAATTACTCATAAACTACATGGAAAATAAACCGTTAATGATAAAAATAAATTTCTTAAAACTAATTTATTACCAGAGATATGTCGATGACAGTCTGGTCCTGTCTGACTGCACAAAATACGAGCTTGATGGACTTGTTACAGTTTGCAGTTCACTCCATAATAATAATTAACTTTACAATAGAAAATGAAACAATTCATTCCATAAACTTCTTAGACCTCACAATTGATAATGAGGAAGAGGACCACAACTGGCCACCAACCTACACTAATATCAGGGTTCACAAACCATCACACCATCCAAACACACAAGTATGCTGCATTTAGATCCACATTGAACCTTTAATACCTTTAAATCGAAAGCACTAACATATGAAATCGACATCATCAAAACAGTTGCGATGAATAATGGGTACTCAGTAAATTAATTGACAAAATGTCCAACAAACGCAGGCTAGCATCAGTGACAGATATACTACAGGAAAAACTGACACAGCACAAATCTTTACAAGCATTCCATAATTCCTTAATAAGAAGCATAATTATAAAATATCTTTCTCCTCAAACAACGAACTTGGACATCACCTGCCTAAGACAGTAAGCATAAGTGCGCCAATAACAGAATGCAGCAGAATATATAAATCACAGAGTAATAGTTGTCCTGTATTTGACGTAGTCCAAACTGGAAGAATTTTTCATACACTCTGTGAAGAGCACACTGATGCTTTCACGCCTAAACACTTTTCAGATCCAGAGTAACTAACGAAATGTACGTGAACAGAGACACACCAGTGACACACAAAACGGTCTAATAGAACTCTACACAGAAAACACTGTCAGAAAAGTGATCTGTTAAAACAAACAAAAAAATACTGTTGCACAGAGAAACATTTTCTGAAAACATGTTAAATGAACAAATTAAGTATTATAACCAGGGTTCTTTCTGCAATTTCAGTAGTTTATTTTTCTTAAAGAATCAAAAATGTAATAGAACTTTTAAAACATAAAGTGACATCTTATCTGCCAAACTGAACTGCCTGACCAATAAAGTGAATATCTTGAAGAGGAGGACGCATCAAAATGAAACATCATGGCTTGAGAAGGTATGTGACATTGTATCAGTGTTCACAAAATACTAGTAAAGAACTTAGCAGTATGAACTCAGTTGTTGGTATAACGAAGTGACCTCTCTGGCTTGGATACCTGCACAGATTTGGTTGGCAAACATGTATTTTCTTCCGAGACAGTCTGGACTACAATTTTTGTAACTGATCGTTGACGTACTGGATTCTGGCATTGGGATAGTGCTATCGTTGAATATGGTCCCACACAAGTTCTATTGGGAACAGACTTGGGGATCTTGCTGGTTGTGGGAGTACCTCAACACCATTCAGTCATTCACAGAGACATGTGACATATGTAGAGAGCATAATGCTGTTGAAAAATGGCACCAAGGTACTACAGCATGAGAGATGAGACCACTCTCACATCCAAATGCTCCAAAAATCTGGATATTTTACAATCTGACCAACCAGCAAAATGGAGGCCCAAATTGAGATCACTTTCAAACAGTCGCGTGTTGATTGTGCTCTCTCATGTGAGTACCCACCATCTCTGAATCATAGTGATTATTCATCAGCTGATGCTGTTCACACCACTTAAACAAGTTACAAGGCCTGGTAATGAAACTAAACATGGACAGTACTTCTGCACTGTGGTGGCCATTCTGTCTGTGACTGAGAATTATAATTCTAAAGATTTACTCATTCACTGATGATGTATGCGATCACATAGTTACATTAACATTTTACCATATCTTCTTCGTTGCTTCTCATTTTTGTCTCACAGTGTAATTCGTTTTGCAAATGACATCTATATATATATAAATAACAATGTATTTTTTTCATTTTAGAAATAACAACATCTGTGTATCTGGGGAAATGTGACATCTTTACATTTGGAAGTTTTTGACTTGTTTGAATTCTGCTTACAAATGTCTGAAACATCCGCTAAACCCACTGGGCAGAACAGGTGATTAGGATTGTGGAAAGGGTCAAATAAGGTTGGGGTCATTTTCACCTTAAAACTGTAATTTATTGTAGTTTAATAACACATTTACAACCAAAAGCGCTACATTGCCAAATTTTTACAACTGCATGTTTCAAACTCCAAATCTTTCACAGCTGAAGGCCTCTAAACAAGAAATCTTAGATAAACAAGGTAAATTTCAAGTGACTGAAAACAAGCAGTTACAAGTGTGTGTGTGTGTGTGTGTGTGTGTGTGTGTGTGTGTGTGAGTGTGTGTGTGTGTGTGTGTGTGTATGTGTGTGTATATATGTATAAAAAATGGTTCAAATGGCTCTGAGCAATATGGGACTTAACATCTGAGGTCATCAGTCCCCTAGAACTTAGAACTACTTAAACCTAACTAACCTAAGGACATCACACACATCCATGCCCGAGGCAGGATTCGAACCTGCGACCGTAGCAATCGCTCTGTTCCAGACTGAAGCGCCTAGAACCGCACGGCCACCGCGGCCGGCTGTATACGTATCACAGCTAGGCTGAAAGCATAAAGGCAAGGGTGGATACATAAACATAAACAAGAGCCAATAGAAATGGCTGAAGGCCCACAATAAAGTTTTCAAGATTTTAAAAGAAATTACCATAACATTTCAAAGGCAGAAGGCCGCAATGTTTAAGATTGAAATGTAATTTTAAGAATAAGGCTCCAAGGCTGAAGGCCCACAATTAATTTTCCAAAATTTTAAAAAAAGTATAACCATAAGCCTTAAGTTCTAAGTAGCTGAAACCGGAATAAAAGGAGGACAACACAATGGCAATAACCTTTCAGTAAATATCCACTTGCGCAGAATTCAAACTTACTTACATAAAATACAGTAACACCAAGAATTTTTTTGTCATTGGCTATGATAGATTATAAACAGGCAATTAAACACCGGTGGGAAACACAGTAAAGACAACAGCACTCAGAAGCCTCAAGGTGGTCCGTCTGCCCTCGTGCACTTGGGTGACACAGGTGGTGAGCCCAACTACACTTGATCCATCAGAACCCAACGAAGGGTCAACCACGGACCAACCGACAAACGACTTGCTTGCCACCAATCGGTACATGAGAATTCAAACACAAAATGTTACAGGCGTGATTATCCACAATTAAGTATGTATATGTATTAAGCTGTCAAAACTACACACCATGTTGGACAGCAACAACGGGTGAGGAAAGGACACTGCCTGAAATTACGTTAGTGGCCAGGGCAGGTAACTGGAGCACTAACGGCCACAGGGCAGAAAATTCTGCTGGTGCACTTGAATTGTAGTCACCCAATATAGTTAATTCCACGGCATGGCGGCTAAATTTCAGCAATACAAACACTCGGTGTTCCTCACAAGAAAACCTCACCAACAGTGAACCACCGAAACGAACCATACAATGTGAATGGACGTGTCTTGATTACTTGAAACCACTACTCAACTTTGACGTCCTGGATCGATGAACCACGAAGCTCGTAGCGATCGGTCAGATCTACACACGCTCCGACACTGCGCAGGGACCGCCAGCTGACCCAGCGACTGCACCGCTCGGAGAGAACTTCCCAGGCCCGCAGCAATCGACCGATTCCACTCAGAATGCCAACAACTTCTAAAATAGTTGTCAGTGGAAATAAGGCCAACTACACACACAACCTGATAAACACTTGCACGGAGACCTGAACGATACCCAACAGGAGCTAAGCAAGCATGAAGACAAATCGGGAGTCGATGCACACACACACAGCCGACTCATGAACGATTGGCGAGCCAAAACGCGTCGTCCGGTAGGAAGACCGATCGATGATCCACCAAGACCGTTGCCCGGCACAAGTGATGCTTGGCGACAATGGTCGGGTGAACAATGTCGACGCAGACCTCATAGCTCCAACCCGACTGCACTAGTGCCGCATTACAGCTCCCCGACAGGCAGGTGCGGACTGCCTCCAGAACTAAATGTATCGATACGCGCTGCTAACGCCGCTCACGGTCAGGTAAAGCAGCAACTCAAGTCACATAGTAATTTAAATTAACGTAGTGAGGTGGAAGTACATTAAAAAAAGGGTGAAAAATACATGATGGCGCGAACAAGAGCCACGCACGGCTCAATGTCCTGTGAGAGGATAAGTGTGCATCTGCATGTAAATGCCTGTAAATACTGTAGTAAAAACAATGTAATTGCTGCTGGAAACAGTAAATAACTTTTCATATTAGTCAGAGTTTTATAAAACTTCAATCATGATTCTGATAGAAGCATTTGTTAATAGACTATTCTTTAAATTATAAAGTGACCGAACAAAAAATTAGAAGTTCTGATACGAAATAATACAACTTATCGCCAGAAGTTTAGTTTAATAGATATTTTATTCGTATTCAGATTAACACTGATAACTAATCAGAGTGCCTTTCACAAAAAAAGAAAAAAACTGCACATAATACTCTATAGGAATAGGGAATATCGATTGTCTTAGGCAATGAGCCCTCATTAACGAACTTTTTCACATACAATTAGTAAAGTTTTAATCATTAAGCTTCCCAGAAAGCCAGGACTCTCAATAAGATTAAAAATGGGTGTCTGTTATGATTGGACGCCAAATTAACAGCGTGCCATTGACTTTTTAAAACAATGCCCAAATCAGCACTTTTACCGACCACCGACGATGGACAAATCCCCTGATGTCTCAAATCGTAGCATAGAAGCTGTACTGTTCCTTAAACAGCCAGTTGGGTATCCTTAGAAATCCGCAACTCGTGCCCAAGGAAATTACTGTCATATTGAAACGAAGGTATTGTTATCATCTCAGGTGTAAAAAAAATCTGTATCTTCTTTGAACGAAGTAAAGTTCGCTTACTGATAGATCACAAACATCTGAGGGCAATTTTTTACCGGTACCAAAGCCAAAACAACCAACATTATAACACCTAACTGCAGCCACTTTATCACACTTACCTACAGGCTCTGAGTGGAGTAAAGACATCTACGAGGTCATACCTCTTTTTACAATTTTACAATCTTCTTTTGACAGAAAAAGGCGTGGCTCAAGTATTTCCATGAGCAACCATCTCTTGGATGGTTGGAGTACTCAGCATTTATTGCGCAATCGGTCAGCTGGATTGTGCAGAGTGCGGATGGATGTAAATGGATCATAATTCACTATGCCAGTTCATCTTGAGCATATTTCAAGACGATCGTTGTGAGTAGCGGTGACGTTACATTATGTCTAAAATTTGGTATAACTGGAGATGTCAAGGAAGCAGTCCACACCAGTAGCAGATGTATCTCTTGTAATGGTACTATTACAGATATTTTTACTAAAGAACAGTTATAGCTGCTCTGTTCTGGTGTCTGTGGTGTCGCAGTGTGCTAGAATATTAAGGATTCTACGGTTTCATGCCAAAGTAGACTGCCTGCTCTTTCGTGACGTCGGAGTTAGACTTTCAGTCATTAAACGTCAAGGGGGGAGTTGGGTGTGGTCAAGCTGTGGGCTAGAAGTAATGACAAAGGGTTAATTCTGAAAAAAAATTTACACTTCTGGGAAAACAGTAGTACACCTGAAAGACGACGTCGACTTTGGTCCGATGACTACTCTGGGGTGGCCTCCATCTCGCTATCAGTCACTTACACTACACATTTAATACTTTTACCTAAAATACAGGGTAGTGCCACTACATAACTATCTTCTCGCAGTAAGTTATGTGCAAGACATTCACAATAATGTTTCTGTCGCCAGTTTTGAGTGCGTGACTCTTCCATTCAATGGCTAGCAAAGTGATTATGAAGCGTTCTGCCACTACAGCTCCTGACGCAGGTCGTCTATTAAAGCATCGGATTACCTTCTTTGATCCATCTTACGTAGGTCGCATACAGCAGCAGTAAAAAGTATCTTCTTGTTGTTGACAAACAGTAGCTGTTTAAGACCGATGTCAATCATTCATTTGTTCCTCATATTTGCATCCATATGGTACCGGAGTGACACGAAACGTAACATTTTCAACCTCATCTTGCCAGCTGGATGTTCTGAGTATGAAAATGTATTTGTTTGGCATACGTTTTTGCTGCAGTTCTTGAAGGACTGTTCACTCACCTTATTAGTTCACTAAGACAACAGATGTGGAACGTATTAGGTCTACAACTTTGCTTCCGCCGTTTTGCAATAGATGGCAGTAGCGGCAAGTGGGGTTAGGGTGGTTGGTCATAGGTGTGATACAATAAGCTTGGGCATCTGTAAACATAATGCCATAAAATATTAGTCGATTTGTGGTTGCGTCATAAGGTTATTCTCGATAAGTACTGAAACGTCCCCTTTGAACAATTATACAAGACTATGCTTAAACTGACGCACAATATTTTTAGCGCAACGCAATCTGACTTTCAATAATCTCTGCAAGAGAACGGCCCTGACTAACATTAACCTGTACTTTTCACAAATCACTTACCTCACAAAAATCTTGGTTACTCCCCCTACTGCAATACAGCGAGCGCCACTACTGCCAGCTACATAAAAGATTCAAACTATGGAAGGCACTAACTACTGATAGGGATAGTTAGCAAATGAAAGATATTAATAGAGAACAAACAATGTATTTACCTTGATATATATATATATATATATATATATATATATATATATATATATATATATATATATATATATATATAGCAGTTGAAGACAAATTTCAAAACTCCGCCATCTCTCTCCCCACATCCACCACTGCTGGCGGCTCACCTCCAACTGCGCAATGCTATGCGCTGTTCACAGCCAGCTGACTAACACTACAATGGCGAGTATTACAACAATGCAAAGCATCCACAGATTGCACACAGCACAGCCAGTGATTTTCATACAGAGGTGGCGTTACCAATAAAAAAACCTAAACAGCCTACTTACATAGCCCCCATGCTCCCCACAAAAAATTTTACAAATTGTTTTGGGCACTGGGCAATACATATTTGTTAAAATTTTTCATAATCGTAATTACAATAACAAAGAAATCAAATGCACACACTTATTGATACAATGTTGGTCAAAAGCTAAAATTTTCTCACAGTCCATAAAGATAGTCCTGATCATTCATCATAATAGTAATTACAGTTTTTTTTCACAAAGTCTCATTAGTAAAAGAAATTGCACACAGAAGTAGTGGATTTCCATGCAGTCTTGAAGAAGTAGTGTTGTCCTTCCAACGGAAAGACAGTGCTGACTCTTGACATGCTGACAGGTAATGGGCCACAACAGAGCAAACCCACAGCGGAGTCAATCGAAGCTTTGAAGAATATCGTTTGGTAGGTCATCACAGAGCAGACCCACTGCAGTCCTGGTAGAGATTACGGTATTGGTGGGCCACCAGAGGTGCAGACCCACTGCAGTCCTTGTAGAAATGGTATTGGTGGGTCATCAAAGATGCAGACCCACTGTAGTCCTTGTAGAGATGCCCAGCAGCCATCTGTTGTGACTGTGCAGGTGCACAATCACCATCGAAGAGTCTTGCGGACAATATAGCAAGTCCATAAACCACCACTTGTGCATTCACAAAGTTTTTTAATTGTCCTTAGAACCAGCAATGCTGTTATCCAGTCCCTTGCTGAATTATTAACACCCATGCAAACACTAACAGTCCCCACTTCTCACACATTGTCCATATACTATGACCAACAGAAACGTGTGCAGTGAAATGTAACTTACAAGTTAATAATTTGATGAACTGGTGTCAATTACAATTTTATAACATAAGAATACAATTACAAAGGTACAAAATACATCATTAAAGAACATAACAACACAGATAACATTTGTAGTACAGGCTTTACAACAGAATAGAAATAAACATATACATCAATGTTACAGGAATTATGAGATAAGTAGATACATAAAAGATCAGAATAAATTTTGAAACATCAACTTCACACATGAGCAACAAAACAGAATAAATAATATCTAACATCTTTACAAAGTAAATAACATACTATTAGAAAAATTCTGCAACATAGCTCTCATCAGCTAAACACATAAAGACAGGAAAAACACAAATACACAAGGGTACACAAACACATAGCGGAATAATACAAGGAAAGGACAGGGTTTCTTTTACTGCAGTATTTTGCAAACAAAGCTTTCTTTACTTCTCGGAGATCTCCCTTCATTCGTCATGATTCCCAAAAAGTCCTATCTATACCTGCTTTCTGTATTCTATTCATATTTCTTTCAAAATAATTATTTCTCAGTGTACAATACTCATTTTGGCCCAAATCTTTTTCATATAACTTCTCAATGCATTTTTCCCTATTGTCCATAGTCAGTTTCTTATATAGTCTACCCCCTCTTAAGCTAACTTAAATCTACTGAGCTCAGATGCTAAACTAAGGGACGAGGCAATGCAGCAGCACAAAACAAATAACACAAACAGCAACGACAAAAAAATGGACATTGGCAAATCAATTGCAATATTACGACTAATATAAGGCAATGTGCAGCAAACAAGAAAAATAAATCAGTAGTAAACTGGCTTAGCAGAGTAACACAAAGTCAAATTCAGTAACACTATGCCTGGCAAACAGCAGCTTATATCTATACATGACAAAGCTCAAGCAGAAAAAATAGTACACTAAAGACAACAATGCATATAAGGGAAACGTCTATTCACATCTTAATGTCTATGTAATTAAAGTGGTGCACCACAAAAACTAATTCTACAAAAATTACCAAGTACTCGAAAAGAAAATTATATTTGCAGTTACTGTTATTAGTCCCTTCTTATTGTTCTTTCCATTCCAAGATCTCCTTTTTTGTTAAGAGTGTGGATTACAAAATTATTATTTAATAGATCTGTTGACAGAAAGTGTTCACATTAGCAAATGCATTTTATTTTATTTTATAAAACCAATGGTGCAACACAGCTGGAAACTAGATATTAAACAAAATGAGCAAATATGTACAAAGGAAGGCATGAAACATCATTCAATAGCCATATGGCAATTCATAAGGTAGTAAAAAAATCTCTCAACTAGAAAAACAGTAGTCATAACCAGGTGTATAAACATAAAATATTTCTCTTCATTTCATTAGAAATTTCAGTAAATATCAAATTAAGAGCTCCACAGTGTAATCATATTTTTCCAAGTTTGAGCGAGTCGTATTTGCGATGCTTTCGACAAAGAAATGTCAATAGCGAGGATGTCTCTTTTTTTTCTCCACCTGTGCCTCTGAAAAGCACACACAAATGGCTTTTTTCCAGGCAACTATCGCGCAGCTGGGTGCCCATGACGCATTACGTGAAGGTGGTCACTTAATTTTCTTACTGAAATATTTACGACACCAGTTTGCATTACAGTGACAGTCTCATATAAAAAAAATTCACAGGTCGAGAATCTGCATTGCAAATGTGTAGAAACAAAATCCTATGAATATAACAGTGTGCAAAAAATGTTCGCCTCCATTGTGATACATTCACGCATTTACACACATTTTATAACTCTTAAAGTACGATTCTTGGTTTCCAACATCCTTTTTTGCAAGTCAGAGTCCCTAACCACTACTCATTATTCCTTACCTTATTACAAATATATATATTCATCGACACTTCTTCAATATTTCATCTTAATAAATACGTAACATAATCAAATTCCTCATATATGGTAGCATCATCTTATTGATCATAAACATACCTCAACAGCATAATACACATCGTCGTCATAAAAATAACATCATAACACCTCAGTCAAATCTCAAAAACGTCGTAGCTTTCTGCAATAATGTCAAAACCTAAAAAAAATTCTCTGCTCATTTCAATAGTGTCATATACCTCAAACATACTTTACAATCATGCCCCATTACCAAATACATCATTCAAAGCTCTCATAGTATCACAATGATTCCGAAAAAATATGAACAGTTCACAAAGTACAGACAAAATACAATTTCATAAGTGTGACATTACCCAACTGTGTAATTGCGTAAACATGTGTCACTGATGTAGTAAAAAAAATGTTTATCTCTCAGTTAAATGATCAGATAGCTGTGTAATTTGTGTGTTAGAGAAATATGGTACCGATGTGTAAAGTTGTATAAGCAAATACCATATTATCTTGGGTTCCTTGTGCTTGCCAAACACATGGTACACAAAGTAAGCGTGTACCCCCCTGAGGATTAATGTAATTATACCCTCAGGTGTTACAGATTACAGCAATGGAATGAAATGTATCAAGGAAAACTTTCTTTGTAATTCAAAAGTCTTGAAAAATAAATGGTTTAAGTACAAAATTAATCACCCAAATACGTGTCCTGTAGCGCTAAATGTGCGTTTTGCTGTAAGATAATTCTGTGGAAGTGTCGTAGTTATCGTCCTCTGTAAGCAAAGTTCTGCTGAAGTCAATGTACTTACCTCATCATAAACGAAAGTGAAATGCTTTGCGTATATATATCGTAGTTATTACGTAGCTTACCATGATCAAGAAAGTACTATAATGTAACATATTGTTGTACTATGGAAAAGGCTGTCTCATTGTAGCTATACCACAAAGTTACTATTAAACATGTTTTACTTTCCAGAAGAATTCAGAAAAACTGTGCAGATATAAAGCAGATACAGCACAAAAGCAACAATGTAAATTGGTAAATTGTGTCACACATTAGTAGCATCGTGATATAATTGTGTAGCTGTCAAGGAAACCAAATGCTAAGTCATCTTTAAACCCACAGAAAGTACTTCAAATAAAGAATGTCTTTTCAAGTAAACCAAAATGTTGCATGAAATACTGTCTAAATATGTTCCTAGGTTCTAGACTCGATAGTTAACTTCAAAACATTGTTGCATGTTAACAGTTTCTCAGTGTGACAAATTGTACTAGTAGCATGAAGTGAAAAATTTTATGGCAAAGACTAAGTTAAAAAGCAGATGATCTCTCAATAAACGGTTTTACATGTGACATGTGGTGCAATCCTTTACCCTCTCTAGTGAGCAGAGTTCTACTTCAAAGTAGTTATCATGTTGTATACGTCGGTAAGGATTGCGAAAAATTTTTCTCAAGCTTAACGTCTATGTTATTTTTCTCTGAGCCAGCCGGCGCACGTGGCTGCCTGCGGTGCGAGTCATTGTCTGCTATCTCTTTGTTGGCGTGCGTCGTTATTGGCATTTGGAGACCTAACTTCTACAAATTCACCTTGTCGAGAGGGCCCTGCTCTGTTTGAATCCCACCAGTTCTGATGCAATTCAGCTCTGTTGTTACGATCATATCGTCTGTCGTCATGTCGGTAGATTCCATAGTTTTTTTCTTGTCGGTCACATGGTGGAGAATTTCTCCCTGAATCGTAACTGCGCGCTGGACCGTTGCGCCTAAAGTTATTCTGTCTCCCTTGATAATAATTATTTTGGTTCCCAAATTGTCTGTTTCTCTGATTGTCTCTGTGATAGTAACTACCGCGGAGAGGTGATCTTTCCCTGTAATTATTACTACTCTGCCAACGGTTGTCATACGGGTTGTGTCTGTTTTGGTCACGATTTCTGTTGTGAGAATACCCTTGTCGTGTCCGGTTATTATTTCTTTCATCGCGGAATTACGACGGATGTGACCTGTAATTGTTGTGTTCCTGTTTTCGCGTTACGCGATTGTCAGTGTCAATTTCTAAATCTTGTAAGAGTCCCTGAAAAGCTTCAGTGTCGTCTTTGCAACGTCTACCAAAATAATATGTCGCAAATGTTCAGGTAATTTGACTAAGCAAATGCGGATGAGTTTTGAGGGGCTGTATGGGTTTGAAAGATACTGATTCTTATGCAACATGTCTTCAAAATATTTCATAAGACTGGAAAATTCAGATTGTTCGAAACGTTTCATCATTATGATGCTATGTTTTACTCGGTCTTGTGTAGCTTGAGATCAATATGCTGAGAGGAAGGCATGATAAAATTCTCCTTCACTGTGACAATCGTGAATGACCGATCGCATTCTTACAGCTGGTTCATTCTCTAAATAGCCGCACATAAATTCTAATCTGTGCTCTAATGACCAGTTGGGAGCAAAACAATGAGAGAATTGATGGAGCCACGCTTGTGGATGAATGTCGTTGCCAGAATTCTTAAACGTTTTGAATTTACGTGTAGTAATGAACAGCTTATAGTCAAAATCATCATGTCGGCGAGTCGCATGTCGGTCATTGTTACGTCGTGTCGGCGGTTCCATCTCAAAATTCGGTGCACATTGCCAATTTCTTTCATAACTTCCGAAATGCCCTGTGTTATTATTTTGTGGCTGTTCCGTATTTCTATGTCCCTCTTCCCGTATTGGGGCGCGAGTGTCCTCTGAAATACGTAATTCTTGTATTACCTGTGTCAGCTGATCTTGTACTTCCCGGATTTCTCTTTTGTACTGTGTATTGATTTGATTTTGATTTCGTTTGAATTTTCAAATTTGTTCGCACTCTTCTGTGTCATTAAATACTACCGGTTTTGTGTCATTCAGATTATCATCTACCTTCGTAGATAAATTATTTAGCTGATCCGAAAGTTCAACTACTTTCTCTGATAATGAACTAATTTCCTCCATGTGTCTTTCTGAACCAATTTTCAGAATATCTACTGTGTCCTTTAAGTTTTCCTGAGTTTTTGCAAGTTGCGTAACCAAATCGGTAGATGCAACTAAGTCACTTTTAGCTTGCAAGGTCTCATGATTTTCATGAACAATAGTTTGCAGTTCTTTTATGGCTGCTTCGTGATTCTGTAATGCATTTTCATGCCGCGAAAAAATAGGTTGAAAATGCTCACAAATTTGTGTTTTTACGTCATTACAAACTTTATGACATTTCGATTCCATGTTATGTAACTCAGTAGTTAAATCTTCACGTGTTTGTTCAAGTGTGGTGTCTAACTTTTGAAGCGTTTGCTGTGTTTGTCTCTGATTTTGTTCCAAGGTGTCTAACTTTTGAAGATTTTGTTCCATTGTATCTAACTTTTGAAGCTTTTGCTGTGTTTGTCTCTGATTTTGTTCCACTGTGTTTAACTTTTGAAGCTATTGCTGTGTTTGTCCCATTTGTTGAATTAATTGTAATAAAATGCATTGGTGTCTGAAACATGTTCCTCAGTGCTTTTCGGCAGTGAATTTGCACCGGCAACATTCACATTTTGACAAGCAGAAAAGGTGTCTTGACTTATTTGAGAAAAGGGTGAGGACCCAAAACCTGAATCTACAGTATTTGCGAGATTGTGTCCTGTCATTTCGGATTCCTGAGGTGAGCTGTTGCCGACCGATCGCTCGATAATGCTTCCCTGTTCACTAATTGTTTCACTGTCTACGCCATTATTTGCCGCCCGCTCCATTTCCCTATGCACAATTACCAAATCAATAGTTTGAACATTAGTTAATTCATTACACAGTGGCGCTAACACACTGCTTTCGTCTTCACTGTCATTTCTCAGTTTACTTTGGAGCCTAGTATTACGTTTTTCACACGCCATTATTGTCACAATATTTCACACAACAACACAGAAAAGCACAATTTGAAGAGCAAAAATAAGAGAACACATTAACATAGCACTGAAAATAATATCTAGTTAATTGCAGCTGCGAAATACTTGGTGCAAATCTACATGCGTGCCACGCCTGTTTTACTGTACAACAATGAAAGACTGCAACCACAAAGGAAATTCCCTCTATAATTACGCGCTAGCAATAAACAATAGCTACACTAATTACACAAACTACAAGAAAAAAATCAGAAGATTCCAGTGAGGTATCCTAGGCTAAGGGTCGACATATGAAACGTCCCCTTTTGAACGATTATACATGACTGTGTTTGAACTGACACACAATATTTTTAGCGCAACGCAATCTGACTTTCAATAATCTCTGCAAGAGAACGGCCCTGACTAACATTAACCTGTACTTTTCACAAATCACTTACCTCACAAAAATCTTGGTTATTCCCCCTACTGCAATACAGCAAGCGCCACTACTGCCAGCTAAATAAAAGATTCAAACTATGGAAGGCACTAACTACTGATAGGGATAGTTAGCAAATGAAAGATATTAATAGAGAACAAACAATGTATTTACCTTGATATCATATATATATATATATATATATATATATATATATATATATATATATATATATATATATATATAGCAGTTCAAGACAAATTTCAAAACTCCGCCATCTCTCTCCCCACATCCACCACTGCTGGCGGCTCACCTCCAACTGCGCAACGCTACGCGCTGTTCACAGCCAGCTGCCTAACACTACAATGGCGAGTATTACAACAATGCAAAGCAGCCACAGATTGCACACAGCACAGCCAGTGATTTTCATACAGAGGTGGCGTTACCAATAAAAAAACCTAAACAGCCTACTTACAGTACGTCAACTTACGTACCCATTTCTCGCCATTTGCGGGAGGTTTAATTTTCTGCTTTAACAAGAAGAAATCTGCAGCTGTGGCTCCTAAATACTGGGTAAGACCAATGGTGAGGGATCTAATAGTGGTAGAAAGTGCAGAGAATGTTTTCAACGCCTTAAGAACGGTGATTTTGATGTCGAAGATCGGCATGGCGTTGGAAGACAGAACGTTTTCGTAGCTACTGAAACAGACGAAGATAGTCACCGGACATCATTATCGAAAGCAACTAATGCTTTAGAGTCCAGCACTGAAATACAAACGGCCACAATACAGTGATAGACACGTAAAGGTAATTTTGCAGCAGGTCAGTGCTCAATCCCATGTCGCAAAACCCGTCTAAATGTACATGAAAACATTGAAATGAGAAGTCCTAGCCCTCCCTCCGCATTCTCCATACGTTGATCTCTGTGACTACCACATTTTGGTTAAGTGGCATACAGTTTGGCTGACCAACACTTCCGATCATATGAACAAGTGCAAAATTGAATCGATTCATGGATTCCCACAAAAGACGCCCAGTTCTCCTGCCACGGGGTTCGTGTGCTATCCGTAAGCTGGGAGAATGTAGTGGCCAGCGATGGGCAATACTATGAATCATAATTTTTTTGTTAAGTTTTTCAGAATCAAGCCCCGCACTTCGAGAAAAAACGGCGGAAGCAAAGTTGCAGACCTACTATTTCTTTTAAGTTACTCTTCTCGTAACTCCACCTGTAATATGTCAGTGCAGTGCACACTAACTCTAATGGGATAAGGACCACTCGAATAACGCAAATTTCATTTACCCATTACATCAGACTGCCCATCCTAATTCGAGTTTGCTTTAAGCCGTCTTTATGGAGCGTGTCAGACTGTGGGTCATATAACTTAATGCCACATTAAAAAAAACTGAATTTTTCTTACATAACTGAAATTGTAGTTGATTATTACTTCCCACAATTTTCAGCCACTGACAGCTTGACTTTCGAGAGAGCAAATTTACCTTCCTGAGAAGTCAAGAAATCCAGTAAGGTCTTTTGAAATTCTCATATAGTCGATTGCTGTGCGAATGTAAATTGTTGGCTGAACTTCACTGAATAAATGTTACATAAATCTCCAAAACATTCACAATGATTATATATTTATTTACTTTCCTTTTTTCACTGTTATCTATGCTAAGGCGAGAGTTTAACATTCCGGAAGGTTATAAGAAAACTATCTGATATACAAAAGTATTGTTACTCACTCCCTCCTTCACAAGAAATTTTAGTTTGTTGAAGTGAAAAAAAGTAGCAGCCTAGCAAGTCACTGTTCTCAGACTGTTCCTACGGACAAAAAATTAAGCAAGGACCAAGCAAATCTCTTCCAGACAAAGTGCAACCACTTCCAAGCAACTTCTTAAACAGCTATAAATACTGTGTTCTGATCCCTCCTGACTACAGCAGCCATCTTATTAGACTCCTGTGTCAAAGAACACCACTCCAAGCGTGTTTCCAACCTCTTTAATTTCACGCCCTACAATAAATGGGAGCAATTTCGTCATACAAATAGGCTCATCTCAGAGTCCACTGATGCAATATAGTCATACCAATAGTTAAAATCATTGAGCCCTATCCAGTCATTTAAAAGCTAAGTTTATTACTGCATTATCGTATTGTAAAATAAGTTTAACAGTCGTTCTATGATGTTTCTCAGTACCAAAATTACCCTAAAATTGTTTCAATGTGCAAATTTATTGCTTTATTCCTTTTCCGTTTTATTTTCCAGAAAAGCGCTTGTGACTGTAGTTAGTGACCAACGTTAAATGCCAACATTTTAGGTTAAGCTTTACCGTAATAATTATCTATAAAAATTGAACACACTTTTACTATTAGCAGTCAAGATTTATTTTATTTCTTGTTTGACAAGTTCACACATTAATCACCATGAGGATTGACATGAATTACTATAATGCGTGTCCACTGAGTAGTAGCAGAAGACGAAAACAAAACTCTGTTTTAGTACGTGGATCTAAGTTCGTCAAGATCTTTGATTACCAATATGAAGAAAAATACAAACGTAAAAATACTTCCAGTGTTAGAAGGCTCTTCCTTCTGTCCCGATTCCATCACATTCCACATCACATACACTTTGTAAACTCCAAAGTAAGCAGAAATAGCGTCTAGAAACTAATGATTACGGTGAATATGTGAAAAACTAATATTGCCAACACTGACAAAAAAAAAACATTAAATTGGCACATGTCTCAGAGTACAGTTGGGGTCTTTGATGATTAGAAATATAAATACAAAAATCTCCAGTGTTTACACACTGTATACATTTAAGTAAGTAAAGAAGACGTTTTAGAAACAAGTGTTATGTGTAAAGAACATATAAAACAACAATGGGAAGATTTTATAACAAATTTGCTTGTTTTTTTATGTTACACACACACACACACAATACCAATGCAAAAATGCACATAAAATGAACGTATATAAGTAATTCTAGCCATGATAGTGACAATGACTTAGATTCAACCACGAAGTGCATAGTGATTCCTCATGTGTGTTAATAAAAACGTTTATAAAGCTGTTGAGTACAACGCAGCTCAACGAAATTTGACCAACTCTTGCAGTTTGGCTTGAGAGACAGGTAGGTGGCCTTGAGTGGAATTCATTCTGCGTGGCGGATTAACGAACGTCGATCTGACACAATTCATCAGAGAAGTTCGAAGTTTCTATTTCTTCCCTCTGGGCATCAATTCACTTTCCAGATTTTTCCTTGGTTTCCTTCACAACTTGCTCATCAGACCGTCTAAATAACCTCGATGAATGGCTGCAATGCTGTTTCTCTCCCTTCTCAACTACTGCTTGCCTTTCATGTCCTTCGACGCTTCTAACCTGTACACGTACATCCATTATGTATGTTTCCGTGCAGGGGAGACATTTTACTTGGAAGTCACTTCCCCGGGGTCGGCGGATAGATACGAAATTGCCGTGTATGCACGTCAGAAGGAACATTACATGTAAATTCGGAACAACACAGGCACAGCAATGATGCATTTATCAGCGACACATACTCTGTATGGGAACATACTTAACAGATTTACCAGTACAGTTTATAGACACATGGTTGACGACATACGGAAATTTGAGTCTGGTGCTGTGTCGTGCTCGGATAGTCTAATGGTAAGGCAATCGCTCCCAATAAACGAGAAATACGCCATTCCATTACCCAACTGATACTTTGTTCATATTCGCAGCTGCAAATACATTTCGTATATTTCATAACAGCTGTAGTCGCAGCAGCTTCTGTTCGACGGAACGTTGCACTGTAATTCGGAGTCACGCAGGCGATACAATACCGTATCGCCTCGACTCAATGCCCCCAAACCGATATTCCACTATATACTCCTGTATTATATCTCGTAGTAACGCGAGTTTATTTTTAAAAATTCCATTCCCCATATGAAGAATGATGAGAATAAGAGATATTATGAGTGTCTAATAGTACTGCAACTTTTCAGGTGGGGATCGCTTCACAGCATGGCCAAAGGACGTGTGCGTGTAGCTTATCACACTCTTTCGAACGTTCAGAAAGATCGCATCATTGGTATGAGCGAGATGCGAGCAACACAACAGACATCGCACAGGTATAGTGCAGTCACAGTAGAATGAGTGGTGACAAAATGGGCTCAAGACAACAGTGTGCTGAAAAGAGTAGGCACTGGGCCTCCCAGAAGGAATCACGACGAAAGGATCGTGGAATTTTTCGGCTGGCTCTAACGAAAAGGCAATTGAACCAGATAATGTCCGGGCAAAGATAACAGACAGAATGTCACCACGAACGGTCGGGAACGTATTGCTGGAAGCTAAATGCCAAGCATCGTTTACCGCTGACACCATACCACAGACGACATAGACTTTTTTTATGGCAACCATAACGACGAAAACGTCTCCGTAGACGACCCAATAAAACGTCACTAGAAGCAGCGATTCTCGAGGTTTACTGCTCTCCAAGTAGTGTCGGGAGCTATTGGCTATGACAACGGCATTGATTTCGTAATAGTCGTCGGGAAAGGTGAATGCGCGCCAGTCTGCGGCGAGAACAGCGAACCCTGTTATCATAGCTTTCATGGTTGGAGTACAGAAGTAGCATACTCCAGCAGGATAATGCAAGAGCCCATACTACATTTTACACCATACACATCTTGAGGAAAGTGAGGACCCTTCAGTGGTCTGCCTGGTCTCCTGATGTGTCACCCAGAGAGGGGGGACACAATGAGAAGACGTAATTTCTACACCACCTTCCTGCCATTAATCATCGTGTGCTCACACAGCGTGTGTTACACGTAATTCCTCACAAGGAGAAGACGGCATGTGCCATAACCCAATTTCCCAGAACCTTCGTTCTGTGGAAGAGGGGTCAAATTAGGCGAGCATGTGTCTCGGCTTATCCTAGATACTTGGCAGTTTTTAAAAAACGACGGTCAAAGTACCCGTGGTTTTTTCGAGGTACTGTACCTGGCTTTTACCAGGCGATATCCTCCGACAACATGGTGACTGAGTCGCTAGTATCACGGCTCCGTAATTTTGAGCCCCGTGATAGAAATCGGATCATTATTTTCAGTTTTGTTTTGCAGTTATATACCGTTGTCTGTAGCAGATTATTAAGCGAATGTTCTCAGTGAGTATTGATATAACTTGTTCTAGTTCGTGTACCACTCATATATCAGGTGAATGAATTAGAAGCCAAAAAAAAAAAAGAGAAAATTATTTGAAGTTGTTTCCGTGGTAACTCATGTTGTGTATGTTATTTCATAAGCAAATGCAAGCGCCAGTTTGCTGTAAAGTGGTCCGTTATGCGTGGTTTGCCGCGAAATTATTGCCAACGCGTGAAATCTTGAGCATTAGTAACGACGTTTCTTTTTCCTGTGAGATTCATACCAAGAAATGTCACTGTGCCAAACCTGCCTCCGTGTGATGCTCGTGGTATTCAGAACTTATATGTTTAGAATGTTTCTACGATACCATACGTACACATATTATATAATAAATGTATGACACTTATTGTGAAATCCAGTTGTAATTTTACAATTAATATATCGTCCTTCTATCCCATAATTTGCTAAGAAACATTCGTGTAGTAACTTTTATGGACAGGCGTAGATAAATGAAAACAATATAACAAAATAAACGGAAACAATAACTGGTTTCGAACATCGGGCGAAAAATTAAGAAACCCTGAAGCCAGGCACTCAGCCACCACATTTCGCAGTAAAATCCTCGCATATACCTCGTAAACTCTGACAGTCGATTTTTCAGTAACGATCGAGTATCTATGGATAATCAGAGTCACGCATTACCTTATTTTGAATCCTCTTCGACTGAGCGAATTTCCTGGGCAACTGGTGATCTCTTGCTGTCTTCTCCTCGTCAGTATGACTTTCAGAAGCTATTTGTGTCTAGAGGGGGAGCGCTGACAGCGATGATGAACATCAATTCAAGTTCGAGTGAACGTTTAAACATTCGATATCTGTTGTGCTAAGATCATCTCCAAAATCTTTGATAAATATCGGACTGGTGCCTCATGGTGTAAAACATTGCCTTTGCGTCAGTGTAGACTAAACGGTTTCGTACATACTGTAAAGAAACGTAACTAGTTACTGAACTGCAGTACCCGTTGCCACACATAACTAAATGCCAACACATACGAGGGGGCACCCAAAAGAAACTGAACTTATTTATTCACATTTTAAGCACAGACCTTCATAACCCTTCGAAGTACTCTCCTATCGCACTGATACACCTGTCTAATCTTTTAGTTCATTTTTCAGAACATTGTTTAAATTCAACCTTTTTTGATGATTGATGGTGACTCTGTCGTTTTTCTCTTCACCTCACCGATATCAGCAAAACTCTTTCTTTCATGTCTGTTTTAAATTTAGGAAATAAAAAATGACGCACGAGGCAATGTCGGGTGAGTACCGGGGAGGGGGGGGGGGGGGAGAGGAAGGGGAATGAGAAACAGGAGTTACACCACTTTTGATCAAGAATTGTTGTACAGGCAGGGCTATGTGAAAGCAGCCATTGTCGTGAGGAAAAAAACAATCAACCGCCTGCAACAAATCAGGCCACTGCTGTATTTGAAAACACACGTCGGGACCTTTCTTTCCAAGCACAGCGTGCTTCCATGTGACCTGCCACCCTTCTCATTCCGAAATCTTCTGTCACAGTTCACTGCACTGAACTGCAAGTCACTTTCGACAGCTCCACAGTTTCTTTACTGGTGCGTCGTCGATCTTCGTTGATGACTGAATGAATGCTTTCAACATTTTCATGTGTCACCAATTAACATTTCACCATTCTTGAACAGGAAAATCCACTCAAACATTTGAGTTCTCTCCAAAGCATTGTCCTTGTACGCCGTTTTTAACGTTTGAAGAGCTTCTGTTCCACTTTTCGTGGCCAAAGAGCTGTTCTCAAAAATGAACCATTGCAAAATCGACGATCACACGAAACATTTGTCACTGTAAACTATGCCCAAACAAGTCCCTACGATCTTGAGCGACGGAATGTTCGCTCTATGCACTCCTAATCATAAAACTCGGTGCTACAAAAGCTCTGTCAATCAGCAAGTTAGTTCAGTTTCTTTTGGGTATTCTTCCTGAATAAAAGCTTGCAAATTAAATAGTTAATTGAGAGAAATCTGAGCTAATATGACTAAGTATGTGATGGTGAAGCAGAGAGCGGACACCAGCAGATGGCGGTCGATGGTGAGGAAACCGGCAGCCTCGAACGACAGCGGGCGAGAGGTCAGCACTTGTATCAGCAGCGGCTCCATCCCCGCGCTGAGAAACGGGCGCCCCTGCAGCGTGGCGACCCTCACCACCAGGTCGCGCGTGCGCTCTGCCTCGTCCACCGTCGCCGAGCAGGAGAGCACCACGGCCACCAGGTTCAGCAGGTGTGACGTCAGCCACGTTGCCGCCGACGCCTTGGAATTGTTGACCACGGTGGCGTGGCTCTTCTCTGGCGCCACCCACATCACCAGGAACTCGTACGCGCCGTATATGAGAGCGGAGAAGGCTGCCGTCACGTGAAGGACCAAGGTGACGCCGAAGTGGCGCTGGAGAAGTTCTGCTGCCCGCTGGAGAACTGCGTGTGCGTGGTGCAGCCGGTCCACCCCGAGCTGGGATACCAGCGCCGCTTGTCGAACGTAGCCCAGGAGGATGCGCGAAAAGTGCTTGTCGCCGTGACGAGTGGCCGCCGTAAGGATACAGTCGTTGATTACACGAAATCTCTCGCGCAGTTCGAGTACAAGTGTGGTGATCTGCAGCAGGACGAGGGATTCCAGGCCTCCAAATAATGCATACAGTATCCACAGTAGTATGCGTGTATTCTCAGGGTACCGGCGAAGATAAACTGTAGCAAAAGAGAATTCTACCGCTCTTAGAACAATGGAAACACAGCACAAAAGTAAGCCGACGAGTTTTCCTCTTTTCTGCTTTTTGTACTGTACACGTCCATCGAAGTACTCGAGAGCTTCAAGAAACAATTTCAAGTCTTTCAACATAAAGATTGTACTACATGCAAATGGCCAGAGTACTCTTGAATAGTTTAGTAGTCTCATTGCGACATCTACGAAAACGGTGATTTTTGGCAGTTCTTGATAAAGTTTGAGCATTGCATACATGTCCACGACTAGCGTGGTAACCGCTAAAAGAAAAAAAATATTGGACTTTGCTTTCACCACTTTAAAAATCACTGACGACTCTGCTCTAACCGTTCGTTTGGAAGGCATTAGCCCTACTATTTCTAATACTGCACATAGAGGTTTGGGTACAATATAGAAGTCACCAGCATGCATTTTATGAAAATTTGCGACTTGCAATCAGCTACCTACGGATTTTACTTTTCTATTTCTTTTACTTGGTTGTTATACATAACACAGACATCCCTCCAGACACAGTAAACTGCAACTAAGCGTGCTCTCTGCGCTTCTGAACAAAACCTGTCAATGCATGTCAGAGCGTTATTTTCTCTGATACTCGTTTGAAGTAGTGGCAAGCGTTGCCCTTTCATGTTAATTGAATTCTTCTAAAAGCACTTCATTGATTTGGTCGCATTAAGAATATTGTGTCTGCCAATATGACTGTATTTGCGCTCGGAATTTTTAAGCAATCTATATCAAATACCCTTTGGAAAGTAGTCAAGTCTCCATTGTCGAATTTACCCATGCACGATCGCTTCAGAAGCACCATATATGATACATATAATCATTGTGGTGGAAACAAGAATCGTGAACAGTATCTGTATGTACAATCATATTTCATCGTATAATAATTGAAGAGTATTTAATGGCAGGTGTCTGCGCCCCACCCCCATCCTGATATAATTGACGATGTCCTCGAACATTTGACACATCATCTCAGACTTGTTTCTCGCGTCGTGATTAGAAACCTATTGCATAAAATGAGCCTTTAAATTAGGAATTGACATTTTAAGTCTATTATTTTTTCCTGTATAGGACGCAACACGTCTGGATCATCAGTGAAGAGAGAAGATGCAAGATGAAAGAAAATTCAGAAATAGTACTGTGGACCCTTTTCAAACATTAAAAAGAAACCCATCTGGAGTCACAAATTAAGGAATGTGAATCAAATAAAGAAAACAGGAAATTACTTTATTGCGGGCAGTATAGCAAAAAGAAGCAAATCCAAGCAGAAAGACATCAACAGATATTCTGAAGATTTTTTACTGCCCACTCGGCAATGGATAGTGAAAAGACTGGGATTATATTTACAGGAGTGTCATAAATTACGCGGGCCTTACGATTAAATTGCACTCTTTATGCTTGACCATCATATTTATTTCTAAACACAAACTGATATTTTTGACCTCTCTTCTTGTCTAAATTCAAATTTTTCTTCCATAACTTACCTCTCTGTTTCAGTTTGTTAATTAAAACTGCAAACCGTAGTCGATGTTTAAATGTCCTATCCCTCTAGATTCTCCTGGTTCTTACCAGCTCTCGTTAAGAAGACTCTTTGTCAACCTTTGGATCCTTAATGAGTTTTCCATCACATATTAAAAAGGATTAGTAGTAGATAATCGTTGCTGTCTTTTTAGTAAGCATCACTACATTCAGAAATCTTTTCAGTAATGCGCAGACACTGAAAACAATACATCAGAAATGTTTTCGTAAACCAATTTTCATTAATGTTATAGCTGTTAAGCCGAGTTCTGCTTGTCCTGTAATGATGAAATAGTTGTATTAATTATGCATCCATGGTAATCCATTCAGAGAGACTTACTGAGTCTTTTTTCTGGTTTTCTCCTGGGAGTAGTTGAAGTCAGCTGATCCAAATTCAAAACAGCGATCAAATGTACGTAACTGCAGGAAATTAAGGAAAATTAAGGTGATGTAGAGATCCACCAGTCGCAGGTGGAACCACACTGTCTGTCAAGAAAAGTGAAGCACCCAGAAGACATGATCGGATGTCAGGGTAACTTCGTTCACACACACACACTATCGGCGGGTATGTGCATGATCAGTGGCAATTCTCTGTGCCATGTCGACTTCCAAGCTATGAGCATTAATGTTTAAAATTGAAAGACAGTCCTAGGTTGCAAAACGCTCTTTATTGGCTAAAAAACGACACGTTTCACCTGGGTGGGGCATCATCACTTTATCTCATGCGATGTGGGTCATCTGTCATAGCAGCGTAGAGTAAGACCACGGTCATAAACCATAAATATGGCCCTGGAACAAATTACTGGTGGGCGATCTGTGCTCACCCTACTTTGTTGAAACGCATCGTATTTTGAGCCAGTAAAGAGCAGCGTGCAAACCATGACTATCATTTAATATTTATCACTATATAAGATTGCTGTACTACCACACTGCTATGGATTGGAATAAATTATATGCATTAGTGTTGTTCATATTTAGTGTTCTCACCAGATCTCGTTGGGTATATACACCGAGGGGCCAAAGTTCATGTGGTAGCGCTGTGCAGTTTACAGATGGCGGTAGTATGGGTAAGAGAGCAGTGCATCGGCAGCGCTGTCATTTGTACTCAGCTGATCCATGTGAACATGTTTCCGACGTGATTAACAGACTTCTAACGCAGAAAGGTAGATAGACGCATGGGACATTCCACTCCGGACATAATTAGAGAATTCAGTATTCCGAGATCTACAGAGTTACGAGTGTGCCTTGGATACCAAATTTCAGGCGTTTCCTCTCGCCATGGACAACTTATTTAACGACCGAGATCAGCGGCGTTTGAGTAGAACTGTCAGAGTTAACAGACAAGCAACAATGCGTGAAGTAACAGCAGAAATCAATGTGGGACGTACCACGAACGTATCTGCTAGGACAGTGCGATGGAATCTGGCGTTAATGGGCTACGGCTACGGCAGCAGACGACCGATGCGAGTGCCTGCACCACGACGTCGTCTGCCACGACTCACCTGGATACGCGACCATATCGATTGGACCCTAGACGACTGGAAATCTGTGGCCTGATCAGATGAGTCCTGAATTCAGTTGGTAAGAGCTGATGGTACGGTTCGACTGCGGTGCAGGCCTCACTTAGCCACGGACTCAAGTTTTCGAAAAGGCACTGTGCAAGTTGGTGGTTGCTCCGCCAATGGTGTGGACCGTGTTCACATGGCATGGATTGGGTCCTCTGGTCCAACCTAACCGATCATCGACTAGAAACACTTATATGGTAGGTCTTGTATGCGATAATGTCTCTGTCGACGAAACTTTCCAGTCCAGACACGTTAGGATAGTGTGTGTGTGTGTGTGAACGAAGTTACCCTGACATCCGATCATGTCTTCTGGGTGCTTCTGTCTTGCACGTCGTCGTTGTCGTCGGTAGCGCTACCGACGACAACGACGACGTGCAAGACAGACAATATACAAAACTATAGAAGACGTCGAAATGACAACCTCTGCCGCCGACAAGAAGAAGAATACAATTAAATCTGTCGCCGCACACGCCCTTCTAGATGGACCAGCTGTATTTTGTGGATGTAAACTGAACTTCAGCATCGACATCAACGACACCTTTACCCATGGCAATGGATGGCTGACAGTGGCCATTGTACGAGGTGGAACTGGTGTTCCTAACGTGTCTGGACTGGAAAGTTTCGTCGACAGAGACATTATCGCATACAAGACCTACCATATTACAGAAAATGCAAATAAAGACCTTGGAAAATCAACATACATGTCACCCTCACCCTTCTTCCTTTCCACACGTAGTAGACGTAAGATATCTGTAAATGAAACTGTATTTATTTGGTGTAAAAGTAAAGGTACCTATGAATATGTTAAATTTGTTGGAGATTGTACAGTATATTTTCATAAATAAATTGAACTGTAGCGTAGCTTAAAACCGGGGAATGTACATCTAGAATCTGTCGGCATAGAGGATGCAACAGCATGTTACGTCAGCTCTCTGAGCGCTTGACCTTTGACCCCGCCGATAAGGCGGTGCTACGTCAGCTACTCGGAGACCATTTTCAGCCATTCGTGGACTTCGTTACCAAACAACAATGTAATTTTTATGGATGACAATGCGCCATGTTACTGGGCCGCAGTTCTTCTCGATTAATTCGAAGAACGTTCTGGGAAGTTCGTGTGAATGATGTGGTCACCCAGATCGCCCGACATGAATCCCATCGAATATTTATGGGACATAATGGGGAGGTCAGTTAGTGCCTACATCCTACACGCCAACACTTTCGCAGTAAGGACGGCTATAGAGTCAGCAGGGCTCAGTATTTATGAAGGGGCCTTCCAGCGACTTTTTAAGTCCATGCTGGGTCGAGTTTCTGCGCTACACCAGGCAAAAGGAGTTCCAGCCGATATTAAAAGGTACCCCGTGACAGTTGTCACCTCAGTGTAAGGGGCATGAACAGCGTCAGATGCTGAGTGATCACTGTGAAGGATAGTGAGATGTCACGTACACGTATGAGGTAGTGTTATCAGCACCTGACAGATTGTGAAAGGGACTTAATTATTGATTTACATTTCGCCGTCTGGACGAATCGTGCAGTATCCAGATTTGTGGTGCGTTCCGATGTGACGGTGGCTCAATAGGGCACGCACACAGAACCATATCTGACCACCATAAGGGAGGTTCGACTTATTGTGCACCAAGCACGTCGTAGCACACTGATATCTGCGTCTGCCGTTTGAGAACAAGTAATGGACACCCTGCAACTTTCTGTCGTCGCACAGCATTGAACGATGGCTAGCAGCGGCGGGACTAGCGAATTACCGTATCATCCATAGGCTTCCTTTAACACCCTAACGCAAAGATCTGCTTTTGAAGATGTGCTTTGACTGGGAAGCACGGACTGCTGATGAACAGCATCGGATTGGATTCAGCGATGAAAGACGGTATTGCGCTACCCCGGATGACTATCATCGATGAGTATGGCAGCGACGTGGAGAGACGTTTCATTCTTTTTTTGGAGATGAATTAATCACGAGGAAGCGATCTCACAGATCATTGCTGTGTGTAGCTTAAACAATAATACTTGCAGCCGCTACCGCGTTGCATGTTGTTAACGGCCACTTCGCGTGTCGCAAGTCTGCAGTGTCTGCAAGTCTCCGTGACCGCATATCTGCGGAGTGTTCTCCTGAAGTTTGATTATTTTTGCTGTGTTATTTTAGTGACGATAGATAACGGAAACACTTGCCATGCAAGTGTGTGAAGTACAACACTTGTAGCGCGTAAAATTATTGAAGTGAAATTGTGAAGATTCCTGACAAGTCAGAGAAATGAACAGTCAAATAATGTGGCTGACACGAAATAAATAAGAAAATGACATATATATATATATATATATATATATATATATATATGCTGGACCAAAATAACAGTGCAGATGGACAGAAACAATGATGTTTTATACACACCGCTCTGTCTCTTGTTATTTCCAAGCAGACACGTAAACTATTAGCTTGGTGCAAAAGTTCGTAGCATTTTTGTTTTGCATGTTGGTATTGCGCTACCTGTTGGTTTGTTTACCGATTGCTATTTTTCATTCTTCGTTTTGTCGTTTGGTGATAGTGAGTGGTGCTGTGGACTCTAGAACATGGAGTGCCAAGAGGAGAAGTATGAATATTTCCGACATTTTTCTGTTTGAGTTCAGTAGAACGGCGACAACAGAGGAGACAGCCGGAAACATTTTTCCGTGTATGGGGATAATGTCAATAGACATAGCACGGCGAGAAAATGGTTTTCTCGTTTTGAGAAGTATGATTTTGACATTAGCGACTCTCCACGTTCAGGTCGAATTCGTGGATCGATAAAGATCGTTCAAAAGCAATTATCCACAATGATCCTCGTCAGTGTACTCGATAACTGGTAAATGTGATGAACTGAGATCACTCCACCATCGTGCGACATTTGCATGCACTGGGGAAAGTTTAAAAATCCAAGCGAAAATCGAAAAATCAGTGAGTAGCCATATATGTTTCTTTGCTTGCTCGTATCAAATGGCTCGTGAACAATACGGGCAGTTCCTATCCCGTATCGTTACTGTTGACGAGAAATGGTGTCCTTTACTTTCCTTCTAGTCAGTGTTTTACATATACTCCTTTCCTTGGCGACTCTGCGGAGTGCCTCCTCATTGCATACTTTATCAGTCCACCTAATTTTCAACATTCTTCTGTAGCATCACATGGCAAATGCTTCGGTTCACTTGGTTTTTCTTTAGTCTTGCTTCCAATACCAACCGCAACGGCAGAACTGCCTCACTGGTGACTTTACCTGTCCTAAAGCCAAACTGATAGTCATCTAACACATCCTCAGTTTTCTTCTGTATATTATTCTTGTCAGCAACCTGGGTGCATGAGCGGTTAACCTAATCTTTTTAGTGTGCGATAAGTCTCGCACTTGTAAGCTCTTGCAGTCTTTCGAGTTGTGTGGATGATGTTTATCCGAAAATGGTACGTCGCCAGACTCATAAATTCTTCACGTCAAACTGAATAGACTCTTTGTTGCCAATTCCCCCAATGATTTTAGAAATTCTGATGAAATGTTGTCTATTACTTCTTTCTTATTTCGTCTTAACTCTTAAAAGCTATTTTAAATCCTGATTCTAAGACTGGATCCCCTATCTCTTTTATACGTCTCCTGTTTCTTTTTTATCACGTCAGCAGACAAATATTTCCCCTCATAGAGGCTTTCAGTGTACTCTTTCCTCCTATTATCCCTCTCCTCTGCGTTTAACAGTGGAATGTCCATTGCACTTTTAATGTTACCACCCTTACTTTTAATTTCACCGAAGGTTGTTTTGTCTTTTCTATTTGCAGCATTAGTCCTTCGAACAAGCATTCCTTTTTCGATTACTTCACATTTTTCGTGCAGTCATGTCGCTTTAGCTTCCCTGTATTTCGGATTTATTTCATTCCGATGTGACTTCTATTTCTGTATTCCTGAATTTCCCTGAAACATTTTTGTACTTCCTTCTTTCATCGATCAGCTGAACCATCTCTTCTGTTACCCATGGTTTCTTCGTAGTAATTTTTTTGTACCTATATTTTTCTTTCCAACTTCTATGACTGCCCTTTTTCTAGATTTCTATTCCTCTTCAACTGAATTTCCCACTGAGCTATTCCTTATTGCAGTATCCATAGCCTTAGTATCTCTTCATTCTTTAGTACTTCCATATCCTTTTCTTTGCGCAACCATTCTTTCTGACTTGTCTCTTAAACTTCAGACTACTCTTCATCGTTACTAAATTGTAATCTGAATCTATTTTTACACCGGGGTACGAGTTAAAAAGTTGAAACAGACAGGTATGCAGGACTAAAAATTTGTGAAATGAATAAGAAGTCTGTGAAAAGCCGTAAAATTTATGAAATGAATAAGAAGTCTGTGAAAAAGAGGAATATGTGGCAACGGTTGTCAGAAGTAAAGATATATGAAACGTACTTGATTTTGTTCTGTTATTTTGAATATGAGTGTAGTAAAGTTGCCAAGAATAAGTGGATATTAATCAAAGATGCATTTATAAATACCGCATGGGCGAGTAAGCTAATGAGCAGAGACAGATTTACTTTAATTTTGTTTATGTTGCATTTGAACGACAACACGAAATTCATGAAACGAGGTCAGCCAGGACATGATCCACTGCACAAAATTAGGCCTTTCTTCAGTTCTTTTGCCACAAAGTGTAAGAATAACTTCAAATCATAGGTGAACCTCACAACTGATGAAGAAATATGCGCCTTCAGAGGCAGAATGGGATTCAGAGTGTGTAGGAATAGCAAACCAAATTAATACAGAAACTTTATTTACTATGTGACTCGAAAACAGGTTATGCTTTGAATTGTGATATTTACAAAGGTAAAGCAAACAATGTAGGTAACTCTGTCTTATCAGTAACTGGGAGGTTGTGTGGAGATTATTTTGGCAAAGCGGACTGTATTTATATGGATAAGTTCTACACAAGCTCTGCCATGTTGGACTATCTGTGGCAGAATAAAACCTTGTGTGTAGGCACTGTTAAGAAAAACAGGAGGGGTTTATCTAATGATATGAAGACTGTGAAGTTTAGGAAGGGGGAAATGTTGTTTTGAAGGAAGGAATATTTACTTGCAATAATATGGAAACCAACCGGAGATATGTACTGTCTTTCGACCAAACATCGAGCAACTTCAACTGTTACTACTACCAGAAACAAAGAAGGACAAGTAGAGAGACGTAAACCAGATGTTTGTCCCATGCAACATTTTTTCCACAAACTTTTCAGCTACTGTCATACTTTCGGAGTTATTCTAGGTGGCAATAGTTAGTGACTCACCCTGTATATGGCGCCTCAGTTGGTACATAAAAATTAGTGTGTATATGTAATAAATAAAACTGTAATATGTGGCATATATTGGTCTACAGTAGATGTGTAAAAACACTTGCATATATGAATACAATGTTGTGTCTAAATTTCAAAGCAGCTGATGAAGAGATCTGGTAGATTTACAACTTTGTACAAGTGAACATCTACATCTATACAAATAAAAGTGTAAACATCTGTGTGTTCAAAACCTTAACTCTCTAAAAGTTCTTTACTGACTGTTTCGAAATTATTACTTAACGTCACATCTGAATATAAGTGTGGTATTATATTCCTATTTTTAATGTATATAATATATAAAGTGGAAACGTTATTTCCAAAAATCTCGAAAAAATTTTAACGGAGTTACTTTCAATTTTTACACAATACTCTAATCAACATTCAGACAGACATTGGTTATATGTAAGTTAAACGTTGTTAGCAAACAGGGAAGTGGTATTTATGGCTTATCAGGCTATGATCAGAGTACTGTTGCAGAATCTAAATATGCAATAACAATAAAAAGCACTCAAGGTCAGAGAAAAGGGGAAAGAGTAGACTGACAGAGGGGTGGGTGCAAATTGAGATAGAAAGCAGAGAGGATGCGGTGTGCAGAGAGAGGGTGCAGAAGGAGATGGAAAGAGAGGGAGAGGAGAAGATGGGAGTAGAAAGGAGAAGATGGGCATAGAAAGAAGGGAGGAGATGATGGACAGAGGTAGGAGAGAGGGGGCAGGAAGAGGTGGCGAGGGGGAGATGAAGATGGAATAGAAATGGACAGAGAGAGGGGGGATGGGGGAAGGAGATTAGGATGTATATTTAATTCTGATTCATGTTAGAAACGTGTGCTTTCTGTATTCTTTGTTTTCCATTTAACCAGACTGAGCAACAACAATGGATGTCCTTTAAAAATTAGTTGTAAATATATTTGAAAACAGCGGGTGGGACTTAGGAAAGCAGTAACACTTTGACTTATAAGCCTAATAAAGAGTGGCCAATAGTTTATCACAGTTTTGATGATATTTATAAGAATGAGTAGCAAAAGAGTGCCAACAGAAAATAATGGACAGAATATAAATTATTGAGGTATTAGATGAATTGAAGTGTAAGATGTATGATTATCAAACAGATTATGCCTTTTTGAAGTAGATAATAATTTTTGTTGCAGTCAACTTATAAGTGTATTTAATCTTTTCTTGAACTTCAGAGCTGTAGTGCCTGATGGCTCCAATGTGAAAATATTTTAAATTTTGGGAGTTGCATTTACAAAGATGACCTTATGTATAAATTCTCAAATTTCATTTAGAAAATAAGATTGTATAGAGTTTATAATTTAAAAAAGAATGACACTGTAAAAACGTTTTCCTTCCATTACTGAGGAAAGATTAATTTTCATAATCGTGTAATATACGTAGTTTAGTCAATATCTCTCCAGGGATTATTCAAATTCATTTGGATTGCTGCTTTGTATTACGAAGATTACTAGTTGAAATCTGAATGTAAATGAATACCTTGCTTTTCCAATGTTAATTGTCAAGTTAATACCGTTTTAAGGCAAATGTGATAAAGCATGAGTATAGATACTGAGTTATGGAAACTGTGCTGCTTATGGGGGTGATCCAAGATACTAATGGCATGTGTTCAGAAATTTATTGAGTGTTTTAACCAAATGAGGAGAAAACGTAATAGGTGAGAGCTTGTGGGACACATCGAGGAATCATATTTTCTTTTGAATGTAAGAATCTCGGAATATTTAGTTTTTCTCCCAGTGCTAAAAACTGACAACCATGCGCAGCTAGCACCGATCAGCTGCTATGGTATAAATGTAGAGCATGGATTCGTGAATGTACCTTATAGCGATGATCTTGTTGAATCGTGGTACATGTCTGGACCAAGTAATATCAAATCACATAAACGCTGTTGTAATACAATGAGTAAGAGAAGACTGACATTCAAAACGTTTAATTAACATTTGTGATTGTGTTTGATATTGCAGTTACTTCTATTAATAACGATAATATACAGATAATAGTAAGATCGTTAGGGGAAGGTGTCGAGGACAGGAAAAGTGGCCATTGCATATTTTTTGCTCTGAACAGCGCTAGTGCTACTGCTTGCAAAGAAGTAGTTAGATTATCTCTAACATACATCGGCGTTGTTGTCAGTGAAATTAAACAATGGAAGCTTGCTCTGTTACCTTTTTTACTAAAAGTTTTTGTTCCTTCGCATGTATGGAAAGAAATAACTTTTTGCAGTATGAATGTTTAAACAAGGTCTTTTTTCTGTAAATGTAGTTTCCTCTTATTTTTTTTCTGTGGATCATTGAAGCTGATACGGCGTCTTATCGTGAAAAGTGGCCACACCACTCGGGAGAAGTGGCCAAGGTGTTTATCTCAATACGAGTTAGTTACTTACAAAAACACGTTTAATACAACAGATGAAATCCCTTTTATATACAAAGCTATCATCCACCCTTGATGACAATTTTAAATTAATTAAGTTACATAATTTGAAAGTGTCTCTGTTCCGTTATATTGGACCTATCAGAAAATTCCGACTGTAAACTGTCTGCTGCAGCCGCTTATTATCCTTATAGATGCCTGAAGATGCGTGAAGATGCCTAGAAAATGTTCCCAGAAATCAGAAAAACAAACAATTAATCCTGTTGCACTGGCATTGGTCATTTTACCCACATGTGTGGGGAAAATTGTTCCCTACTTAAGCTTCAGAAAAATGCATCTAGTTTCAATACAACATTTCCTTTTTCACTTAAAAATATTTGGAGTGATACCTTATAACAACAACAACAACAACAAGTGGTAAGCCTGTCAATAACTATGGTTTGCGGAAAACTGAATATTCTAGTGGCCACTTTCTCCACCCAACCCTCCACCCCATAAGCCCCCTCCCCCCTCTCCTATGTGACCTGAGGTGTCGCCCTATAATGTCAATATTGGCTCTTAAGCAAAAATTTTGATAGTCACTCACACAGAGTATACCGGCCCTCATGTCACACGTAAAAAGGAACTATTTCTTTATGGCTCATAATATACAGGGTGCCTCAGTAAACCACCTACGCCTCTTGACTTTGTATAATTGATGTTCCTTCATTGAAGCAGATGAAACGTATTTTTGTCGGTGTTGTATTATTTTATTTGAGTATTGCATTTTTTCACTTTTTGTTCCTCAAAATGTCAGAGAGGATGTGGAGACACATATGGTGGGTTCAGATGCCAATTAGTGTAAGTCAGTCCACAATGAAACTGAAGAAACTATATGTTTTGAAAATGCAACACTGAAAAATACAGGTGATTCATACAAAAATAAGTCTTTTTTAATTGAAACCTACTACAACAATTCACCTATTGTGAGGGTGCAGAAGAACGTAACTTAAATAATTTACAACATAACTATAATTTAACACAAAAACTGTGACCTATGGTCGGTGCCAACTGCACTTTCTGATAAATTTAATCTATATATTCATCATTATCGCTGCCATACTCAGCAGGATTCCTGATTTCTTTTGTTGTTGACGATGGTGCGCGTGTGCTTTCGTTTATTGAGGGTATCCATCGATAAAATGAGTGGTAATGTGGAGGAATATATTGCAAAAGTTCTAACATTTGCTTTTTTTCGGCTCTTTGACAGGTCGACGATCTGGATACAGGAGATCTTGAACAATATTGGTCAAATGAGGACGCCTTCATTTTGAATTTGATGTAATGTTGATCTCATAAAACGCAGTATCTTCCAGCAATGTTTCTTTGTAGAAAATAGAATTTTCTTGGTCTTTGCAGTACGTTAGTCATTCCATTTTCAACCAGTTTACTTTACCCCCTTCAGTATTGGTTTTCCTATTGGAAATGGAAGCTTCCAAGTTTTTCGTTGAAAGAAACTCTTCCCGCTTCATATCTGTTACGAGAACTGGATTTTAGCGTTTGGAAATTGTTACCAGATCACTCCAATCTCTTGAACCAAAAATAAATTCTTTCCCTTTTTGCTTCGGATTTGTTAAGGCCAAAATCTGCATCATTTGGGAGGTAACTGTGTCCCGATACCATAAATTTGTGATCAATGTAATCATCTGCCATCCCTGGATCTTGCAAAATGTTTTGCAACGATAAGCTTAGTTTGATATTCCTGTTTTGACCTGTGCAAGAACATGAATACATGATAATAAGGCGATGAGATGAGGCATGTTGTTTAAGATGATTAAAAAGACATGCTCCAATTTGCTGTGATCCTCGAGATCCATCTGTCTCATCCCACATGTACATGTAACCTTTAGAGTAATTAAAACTGTGTACTCCTAGGTTATATACACAATTATTTAGTTTGTAATAGGTAACAGACGTGGGAAGTTTTGGGAAAGGTAAAGCTGTTTCCAAATCAAAAGTAAAAACGAAAACATCTTCTCCTGCAAGCAACTTGTCTGAATTCAAAGAATAGCTTGCTTGTTGTGCTCGCTGAAGATGAAGTTCTTTTGTAATCTTCGCCTCGTCCTTTCTTGCATCATCATTCTCAAAAGTAATAATGTTCTGAAGGGAATCGCACAGCTGGCATGTATCTTTGGTCGGGCGTTTAAAATGTAAATTGAAATTAGTAGAAAACACGTGAGAATACGTCTTTCCTTTGACAGATTCGGTACCCTCCTGTGCACATTTCTCCACGTGAGGGTTGTACATCTATCTGATATTTAGATCAGACTGCAAATATCTCTGATTTTGCGCATCAGAGAGGGTGAAATGACTTTTATAAGAAGGAAACGATTTGATGTGTTATTTCATTTTTGTCACATCGACTTTACTTGTTTGCGGCCTATGGCAGTACATGCGAATGGTTCTGTACTGCCTGATATTTTATAAAGACATCACTGTTATTGTCAAATAATACGTCAGAGTTTTCGATTTTGGTGCCTTCGATGAGTTTCTTGGACGACGTTGCTTCACTTTCGCGTTGTGGATCAGTCCGCGGAGATAGACGTTCTGCTTTGCATAATCACCTAATTTATAAAAGCATTCGAACAATGATCGCCGTTCTGCAGGAATTACTAAATCAGAACACTTTCGCGAACATTTACAGTTCACATTTTTAAAGGATTTTGCAGGCATATTTTTCCCACTTCTGTACACATAGGCTTTCTCAGAACGTCTTTTGGCAGAACTGACTATCCCTTTCCATGAATATTGCTTCCTCTTCCGTTTTCTTCCTTTCTGTATCATAATATTTTCGTTTTCATAGATTTTATCATGGTTGTCTAACTGGTGATCATATTCTTCAGTGACATCTACATATAAATAAAATATTTAGGAAGTCATTCAATGTAACTCAAAAACAGTTCACAATTCAAAAAAATTATTCTAGAACACATGTTCAGCAATGCTTTTAATGTAACATTCCGGTTGGAAGATTACAATATCAATAACGAGATAAACAATACATTAGTTTTGGGGAAGAAGCCTTTTATGAGTAGTCACATGAAATTACGACACATTTTAGAACTTAGAATGTACGTACCTGAATTGGACGAAATATTATTATTGTCTGGCACATATTCAGAACCACCATCTGAAAACGGCGTATTTTCAACGAGTGGAGAGGACATCTTGATCTAAAAATCATGTATTGTGTAACAGTAGCAGATTACTATGTCTAACAGTACACCATGACAAACATACAGGTGTTGCAAAACTGACTTACACTAAATGACTTCGGAACATTTTGGCTCATTTACTCTGTGGTCAATACATGTGCTGCCATCCAGTGTAAGAAATGTCAAATTGTGACTTACTCGTCTCGACAACTGAAAGACTGAATACTGAGAAACCTGTTATGACATATAAGTCATTTGCAGAAAAACTATGACTTACACTGATTGGCTTCTGAGCATTCCATATATATCTGCATATTGCCCAATAATAAACATACTTATCGACTGGGTCGTTCTTTTTTTGTGTGTGTAATATCTGCAATACAGAGTATATTGTTGTGACCGAAGGCTTTAAGTACAATTTGAACATCTTGTAGAGCCAAAATTAAATGATCTTGAATCTATATATTTTTGTATTAGTTTTGTAACTATCAAGGGTGGTTTATGATGATTTGCAAAGAAATAGAAACTCATAATATTTATTTTATTTATTGATATGCTTAACATGGTGTGCTTAGGGCTATTTTATCCTCTCTTAGATCTAACCAGGCATTCCACATACTTTACATTACATATTACACAATACATGTTTCATGAAATATCGAATATAACATTTAGAAATTACTATATTGCAGAAAAACGCATAATTTACATTCGTTAGTGAGAAGTACAACAATAAATACATGTTACAGGTAGAGACATTGAAACTCTGAGCTCTAACAGAGATGGACATGAGAGAAGAAGCTGGAGAGGGGACACAGAGGAATGTGGTAAGACACAATTAATGAAGAAGAGGAGAAGATACTGACGTAACTGACTGAGAATTCAAAATGGAGAGAAGAGCAGTTAGGAGAAGATAAAATGTTTCTCTGTACTCTCTGACAGAAGGAAAACTGGCCAATTCGTTAAGTGTTGGAGAAACTATATGAGGGTGACACAAGGAAATATTCTTCAGCTTCTTCTTAAAAGCAATAGGGCATCGAATTCTGTGAAGGGTGCAGGGCAGCTTGTTGCAGAGGCAGACTGCAGCAACATAGAAGTTTGCAAAGACTTTTGTTTCATGGTTAGTCACTGATAGGAGAGAGCCTTTGTATTTCGATCATAATGAGATGGCAGATACTTAATATTTAATGTGAGTTCTTCGGCAATTTACATTTACAGAACGACGGAATCGACAGGATATCATTGACACAAAAGGAAAACAATAATGGACCCAAATCTGACCCCTGTGGCACATCTGGGAGAGGACGCCTGAAGATGTTCTGGGATACGGCAAGTCGGGTACTGGTTGGTCACTAATCAGAAAGTGATCATGGATTCTCGTGCTTAGGATTAGGTCAGACTATTCTTCTTCTCTGTGGACTAGAATATGGTCCACTAACGAGAGAGAAATTAAAGATGGCTGATAAGACATGCACTAAGCTATATACAACATTCTTGTTCGCAGTCATGCTAATATCGTTGTTGCCTATTACTTCAGAAGGCATTGTCATTATTTATTTCCTCGTTGTGTTTACTGCAACTTGTTTTACGTAAAAAGTGTTGATGTTCTGAATGTGATTTTGGTATTCTTGTGGACGATAGTTTTTTTGCAGCATAGGAGCTGACTGGTGCTGAAAAAATTTATTCATTTCGTCAGCTGAGACCTGAAAAGCAGTTCATGATGTTGCCTTCCCAACACCCAACCTGCGTAGTTTCCTCCACAGAATCGCGGGTGTTGTGCCACTGCACGCTAAACAACGAGCGTGCCTAATTTTGGCAGTGCGAACACAGTTCTTTCTATTGTTTTGTAGATTTCTGTAACCTTCAGAGCATTGTGACTTTGAATTTGCCTTGTCAGCCAAGAAGGAGAGTTTTTCTTACACAGATTGTTCGTATATGAACGTGTTTGTCACAAAGTGCTGCAAGCTTTTCAGTAAGTTCTCCAATTCTGCCTCAACTGTGAGGGCTTGATTATTTAATGGCATTGGGATTCGAGCAGTCTATTGCTAGAGTCGCAGTCTCTATATTTAACGTACTTACAGGTTATGTGGCGCGATTTGAGCATTGAGTGCTGTGACGACTAGAGCAGAAATATTACATTGTGAGCTGAGAGGTTTGGAGACGAAGTTTGACCTATGCCTGTTACTGTGCCAGTTATTCTTTCTTTACAATTACATAACTGTGTAACTGTGTACCATTTTGTTTGTATTGGAAGAATACTCACATTGTTACCACCAGTCTTCTTAGGTTCATTGTGGAGAGAGTGACTGTTAACAAGTCTATGTCCATATCTTTCATTAAAGAAGCGAATATAATTCCGACCTAAAGGAAGTCATTGTACCGATTTTTGGCAGTTTAGAGACGACATATGTTATTTCACATGGACCATCTTATTTCAGTGACCATGAATTCCGTCTGTCTTTCTTCCCTTGGGTTCAACAGGTGAAGGACTTGTATTTGAGGACGGATCATATATTTACGTCGATACCCGAACCGAGTTTCTTTGGCCATTCAGCCTTTAGCACACATTGGTTATTCGGCTGCCCAGACAGAAAAAATTGACAGGACTTTTTGTAGGAAATTTAATGTAATTAAATTTTGTACTGGGACATGTTTTCGCTAGAGGCTGGAATTTTCGAGTTATTCAAGTAACCTGTACAAACGTGAACTTCAAATAAGCCCCACTCCCATACATCCCCTACTGGTCAGGATTTATTGTATGTTGTTGATGGCTCTGCTTTCTACTGCTCTCCAAAAATTTGCGGCTGCACGAATTATTTCTCACATTAGACACTTTTTTGGTCTTCATTGACTGGCCTTATTACGCGCGCTTATAAATATAAAATTGACACTAGCGTAAATTTTAAGTAACAATTTTGTGGACCAGTCCTCCAACACACTTGGAATGCAGGTCTGTCCCGGCATGCTTGCATGTGTGTGGGCGATGGGTTCACAGTCAGGTCTGTAGGTCGCGTCCATCGGTTTGACCTGTGGACTTCCACCTGCCTGCCCACAGTAATAGCTACCAGCCCACATTCTATCACTGCAGGCTGGTAGGGTCTGCCAAGCTGTCGTTTTTGACCATTCGCAATCAGACGGGTCAGTGAGCGAATCGACGCACCAGTGAAGCTGTGAATGGGCCCCCTTAAGCTGTCCAGTCACAGAGCCAACTCGTGCGTCGACTCGCTTACCGATCCGTCTGATTGTGTGTGGTCAACGGCGGCTGCTTGGCAGGCTCCATTGGTCAGCAATGCAGAGTGTGGGCTGGCAGGTAGTGGCTGCCGTTAGCAGGTAACAGTTCGTCATCAAATTGACGCACCCAGATCAAGGACCCAACCATTATAAAACCCTGCACACACAGGTGAACGGGTCGGGGCAGACCCATTGTGCAGAGGGGGTTGGCTGACTAGTTGGCCTTGTGGCTTTTACAGTCGCTGGAGGAAAAGAGATCACGGAGTTAAAGTTTCCTTAGTTTACAGAGGTATGGAAAATACAGGAGAAGATGGGGCCAAGATGGTGACGAGTATTAAAATGTTACCGCTCTGACATAATGGATGAAATATAATTAATATTGCACTGTTCAGAACAGTAAGAAAAATAATTATGTACAGCGCTCATTCTGATAATAAAGAAAAGTAAACTTAATGACTGCAAGATTAGTAGAAGAAGCTACAACTGAATTAGGAATTACTATGACTACTAGTTGTGATTTTTCTAGGAAGGACAGGGATAACGAAGAATCGGTGTGAGTAACATAATGAAGGAAAGGTCAGTTATCAAAGGACCTCTATTACAAACAGACAGATAACTTTTGGACAAAAGAAAAATAGTGGTGTTAGCTTTAACTAAAATTATGTTATCGGTAGCGCTAAAGAGAGATACAAGGACGAAAATAATTACAGAGTTACTACAGTTGCAAGACAACGTTTCAGATAACAAAGAATACCACACTAGCTGAAAGCAAACCAACACAAGCGGCGCTATTTTTGCAGCTTGGTCCGTATAGTTACACTTTATGTTATTCAGATTCATCATATTTGTAATTGGTATTGTCAGCATGGGTTTACTTATACAGAGAACTAATACATTGTGCAGACGTTGAGTTTCCGATTTTAATGAGTTTTTTCTGCTATGTGATTATTAATACATTTTCATCCAGCTGTTAATCTTCAGAAATGAACTGCACTGCAGAAACATTGTCAACCTAAAGATTTCCATAATTTGTAATCCACCCTCAGCACTCAGATTTAATAACGGTGGCAACAATAATCAGTTGATATGAACTTTTAATCTTGTGCTCAAACGATAATTTTGAAAAAATCGACTAGTGAAATAGTACAGTGCTTAATTAAGAACTTGGTTGCTGAGGAAATGAGATCTGGCCCAGTATGACTAAGTACGTGATGGTGGCGCAGAGGGCAGACACCAGCAGCCTTCGGTCGATCGTGAGGAAGCCGGCAGCCCTGACAGAGAGCGGCGGCAGAGCCACCACCTGCAGCAGCAGCGCCTCCACCTCTGGCTGCAGGCCTCGACGCCACCCCAGTGTGGCGGCCCTGACCACCAGAACGCGAGTGCGCTGTGCCTCGTCCGCCGTCGCAGAGCAGGACACCACCAGAGCAATCGCGCCCACGAGGTATGTAGCGATCCACTCTGCGGAAAATAAGATGGACTTGCTGATCAGAGCTCTTCGGCCGTTGGTGTGGTCAATCCAAAGCGTCAGAATCTCATACGAGCCGTATATGAGAACTTGTACTGCTTGAGTTATTTGTAGGGCTAGAGTGAGTCCAAAGTGTTGTTGTAGCAGTTCCGCTGCACGGTGTAGAATGGCGTGTGCCTTGTCTATCTGGCTCACTCTCGGATGGCAGTCCTCCTCTGGCGAGTGAATGACTCCCAGAAGGATGCGAGATAAGTGACTGTTGCCATTCGATGCGGCTGTTGTGAGGATGCTGTCATTGATAATTTGGAACCTTGTTCGCACTTCGAGAACAAGCAGGATGCACTGCAGTGTTACGAGGGTTTCCAGCATTCTGATCACCGCGTACAGGGTCAGCCGTAGGATTGCTTCCTCATCATAATGCACTTGAGCAAAAAAAGTAGCTAAAACACATTCACCTATAATTAGTACAGCAAAAATGATTATTAGTATTATCCCTAGTATTTTATTACTTTTCCACTTCTTGTGTACGTAACCATCAAAGTATTCGAGGGCCTCTAGAAACAAACGCAAGTCGTTCAACATAAATACTGTTTTCCCTGCAAGGGCCCACAGTACCCTGAAAGGCAGAAGTAGCCTGGTTGGGATGTCTACAAAAACTGTAACTGTCGGAAATTTACAGAACCGGCTGACCACAAAATGCATATCCACCGCTAGTGAAGTAATAGTGACGAGAATCCAGATGTTGGAATTTGATTTCATGGCATTACATACCACCGATGAATTTTGGAGATGCTCGGCTTGTCGGTTGGAAGGCATTATCCCCAGTATTTTCCACAGTGCACATAGTGGTTCACTCACAACATAAAAATTGGTGGCTTGCATATTGTACATTTACACTAACTCTCTATCTTTAATTTAATTTTCGCATCTGTTATATAACATCTTTTGACTCATATCCTGCCGCACATATTATGTACTGTGCGGTATGCCTTTCTGAAAGAGATGTGTGATCACTGAGCAGACTAATTTCAAGGAAAACTGGACAGTACACTGTTAGTCTAATTAATTTCTTCCCGCAGCACATTACTGATGAAGTCACATTAAGGAAATTGCATCTGACACTCCTTCCAAGGCACAGAACACGAATCCATCCAGTTTATTATTCATTGCTAGTCTCCAGTTGAAGGCTGTTCATTATAAGGCCGCCTTTCAAGTTAATTATTTTTAGTGAGTTCTGAGCTTCTAAACTTGCGCAAAGATATTCTGTACCCGAGCTATCGATTGCTTAGCGTACCACAGTCCTTGGCTAGTAAAACGGAAGTATTTCTACATTTCTGCAGGGAGGGGGTGGGGGGGACATTAGAGATCAGTGGCAGCTTGTCCTGTTCGACAAGTAACAAAGACACTCCCCTGTCCAGCTGTTTACTGATGAGCAGCCCTGCAGCCAGGCGACTAGCACGAGTTTTCGTGTTCTCGTAAAGATAAGTCATTTTAGATTATAAAAACATTTAGTTTAGTACTGATATGAAACATCCCCTTAGAAAAATTATATATGACTTTGCTGATAAACCTCTTACGTTATTTGATTTTCAAACAGCTGAGCAAAATTGAATGTACTCAGACAATTCTCTCTTTACTTATTCTGATCATCATTAACCTGACACACAATATATTTTTTTAGCGCAAGACAATCTGACTTTCAATAATCCCTACAAATGAATTGCCGTGACTATACCTCTCATGAATCACTTACCTCACAAAAATCTTCGTTACTCGAACTACTGCAATATAGCGAGCGCCAATACTGCCAGCTAAATGAAAGATTCTAACTACTGAAGGCACTAACTACCGATAGGCATACTTAGCAAATGAAAGATTTTGTTGGAGAACAAACAATATATTTACCTTAATAGTGTTCAAAAGTCATTATATATATATATATATATATATATATATATATATATATATATATATATATATATATCAGATCGTCTGCTCTCAAAATTCTTCCATCTCTCTCCCCACATGCACAAATGCTTGCGGCTCACCTCCAACTGCGTAACGCTACGCGCTGTTCAAATCCAACTGCCCTACACTACAATAGCAAATATTCCAACAATGCCAACCAGTCACAGACTGCACACAGCACAGTCAGTGATTTTCATATAGAGCGCTACGTGGCGTTGCCAACATAAAAACCTAAACAGCCTACTTACACTGATTACGTCGTAAGTAGGTGTATTAGTGTGCTTTTTAAGCGTACCATAAAAGGTTTCATTTTTCTTTACGTAATATAACAGAAAACGCGAAAAGATCGTACAGTCGTATTTTCTGTTTACGTTTTGCAGCAGTAAATCTATAGAATTTCGTTTGGTTGTTCTTTGCTCTCTCCAACAATTTATCTGTAGCGTACCTCTTCAGTATTTAACTCACATTTCCGGAAAGTAGCGTAAAGTTTAAGTTGTTGTTTCAGAAACCTCGCACTGTTTTTGTGTACACACAGTTACGTATAGGCCAAATTTGTGGTACCATATTTTCGTGTTTATCTCTAATTTAACTGACTTGTTCTTAATAAACTATTACGTTTATCATGAGTGAAAAGTGCTTGATTTGCAGTAGACTTGTTAGGTCGGGGCTTTGGTGTGACGGGTGCTGTAGTTTTTTCCATGTGGGTGACTGCAGTGGCATGGGAATAGGGGAAGTAAATGAGACTCATCAGTGGTTTTGTAGGATATGTAGTAGAGATAGTAAGATACTAGAACAAGAGGGGAAAACTGCCGCCCTTCAGGCTGAGTTAGACCTGGGCCAGGGGAGATCTTGACAGGGTATGGAGGGAGAAGGGTAAAGAGAGGTGGGAAGTGGCAACAGGCAACAATAGGAATAGGCCTAGAACTTTGTCTGACAGCTTCGTGGTGAATGTGGAAAATAGATTTGACGTGTTGCTTCAGTTAGAAGCAACCTTCATTGTTCCATGCGTCCTGTATCACTCCTTTCACGTGATGCACTACCTTCTGCCAGTCTTCCGATGCCACAATTTCAACAGCCTCTTTCAAAAGGCGTTCCACTTCGGTTAAAGTGAATTTCTTATTTTCTGCAGCAATATGCCGTTTAACCTGAGCCCAAATCAGCTCTATTGCGTTGAAATGGCAATGGTAAGGAGGCAATCTGAGCACTTCATGCCCGTATTTTTTTGCTACTTCATCCACAATGTAAATCGGGTTCTTTGGCTTGTCAAATTACTGTCGAACTGTACCTTATGTTTTTGTAACCAGCTAACAGTGTCGTTTTTCCTCGTTGCCTTTGTGGGTGCTTTGTCTTGTATTAGTGAGTGATAAGGAGCGTTATCCATAACAATGATAGAGTTTTTTGTTAAGTTCTGGAGCACACACTCTTCAAACCATTTCACAAAAGTATTGTGGTTCATCTATCCGTGGTAGTCGGAGGTCTTATTTGAACTGAATAGCAGCAGACAATTCAGAATGAAACCTTCTGAATTTCCGGCATATGCTACAATTATCCTTTTTCCTCTGCCGATCGGAGCTGCCATACTACCGCTGATGGTACCGTCCGTCCAGCCTTTTTTTGATCTGTGTCCTGCATTCACCCACGTTATATCAAGCCAAACGATATCATCAAAATTTGTCCCCACTAATTCTCTAAGAAAGCGGCATCTCCAGGCTGCAATATCTTGGCGCTCCATTAGTAACTTTCTGCCAGAGATCGATTTGTAGCGGAATCCTAACATTTTCACGACTCGTAACAAAGACGATTTACTACCCTAAAACAGGTCAGCCGCTGTGAGGGTAGCATGTAGTTTTTTGAGTGTTGGATACTCCTTCCTCCAATAAAATGCGTGTATTTGACGATGAATGGCATCTTCCTGAAAAGAGTCAAGTTTTGTGACCCTCTTCTCTAGTCGCCTCTTTTTCCCAGGTGTCTCTAATTTAGATGATTCACTTGAGCCTTCTTTCGTGAATTTCTCCTTGCAGATTCTTATTACTGATCGTTCGCTAACTTGCAGATCAGCTGCAGATCGCTCCACCACCTTATCCAAAGGAACGAGAGGCCCTCCTGCATCCCTCTCTCTCTCAAAATACTCCCTTAAGGAACACATGTATTCACGCGCCTGACTGCGTATAACGACGCAATGTCCGCCACTTTTTGGAGGTTTCCGAGAAGTGTGCAGCCTCGGCCTCCCTCTCTTGCGACTGCTTTCATAGGACATCGTAAACACGCGAAGCTACAAGTCACTCAAATCTCTCACGAACACGTCTACAACGGCTCGCTGAGGACTGGCTGGCACAATGCCTTAGTCAGCGCAGCAGAGCGAAGTGGCAAAGCAGTGGCAGCCGACAGCGCCGGCTGCCGTTAGTTTATTGGTGGCGGGAGCCCTGCACCCCGTTGCCTGACAAATGACATCTAGTTTAAGTAATAGTATACACACATCTGTCACAGTTATAAAATGTTTGTTAAAAACATTTTATAACTGTTACTGAAAATATAGGGGTTGTCAGGTCCTGTAAATGCTACTACGGAATACCTCAGACCAGACGTTCCAAGTAACTTCCATATTATGAATTTGACCATAACTACCCCCACAGCAATAATGTCCACCATAAAATGTTTAAAATCAAAAACATTTAGTGGGTATGATGAAATATCAATAAAATTAATTAAAGAATGTGATTCTGAGTTAAGTAACATATTAAGCTCAGATGGAAGAGCACTTGCCCGCGAAAGGCAAAGGTCCCGAGTTCGAGTCTCCGTCGGGCGCACAGTTTTAATCTGCCAGGAAGTTTCATATCAGCGCACACTCCGCTGCAGAGTGAAAGTCTCATTCTGGAAACACCCCCCCAGGCTGTGGCTAAGCCATGTCTCCGCAATATCCTTTCTTTCACTACCGCTAGTTCTGCAAGGTTCGCAGGAGAGCTTCTGTAAAGTTTGGAAGGTAGGAGACGAGGTACTGGCAGAAGTAAAGCTGTGAGTACCGGGCGTGAGTCGTGCTTCGGTAGCTCAGATGGTAGAGCACTTGCCCGCGAAAAGCAAAGGTCCCGAGTTCGAGTCTTGGTCGGGCACACAGTTTTAATCTGCCAGGAAGTTTCATATCAGCGCACACTCCGCTGCAGAGTGAAAATCTCATTCTGGAAACATCCCCCAGGCTGTGGCTAGGCCATGTCTCCGCAATATCCTTTCTTTCACTAGCGCTAGTTCTGCAAGGTTCGCAGGTTAGCTTCTGTAAAGTTTGGATGGTAGGAGACGAGGTACTGGCAGAAGTAAAGCTGTGAGTACCGGGCGTGAATCGTGCTTCGGTAGCTCATATGGTAGAGTACTTGCCCGCGAAAGGCAAAGGTCCCGAGTTCGAGTCTCGGTCGGGCACACAGTTTTAATCTGCCAGGAAGTTTCAACATATTAAGCTATCTGTGTAACCAGTCGTTTATCAGTAGAATATTTCCTGAATGGTTGAAATATGCTGAAGTTAAGCCACTGTTTAAGAAGGGAGATAAAGAAATAGCATCAAATATCTGTCCAATTTCACTTTTGCCACCATTCTCACAAAATTTAGAAAAAGTAATGTACAATCGGCTTTATAACCATCTTATCTCAAATAACATACTGTCAAAGTCGCAGTTCGTATTTCTAAAGGGTCCTGATACATAGAAGGCCTTCTACACTTATAGTGAAAATGTGCTTAATTTATTAAACAAAAAATTGCAGGCAACTGGTATATTTTGTGATCTGTAAAAGGCATTTGACTGTGTAAATCACAATATCCTTTTAAGTAATTTACAATATTACAGTGTAACAGGAAATGCTGCAAAATGGTTCAAATCTTACATGTCTGGCAGGAAACAAAGGGTGTTATTAGGAAAGAGACATGTATTAAGCTATCAGGCATCATCTGACTGGGAACTAATTACATGTGGGGTCCCACAAGGTTCCACTTTAGGGCCCTTATTTTTTCTTATGGATATCAATGACCTTTCATCAGTAACATTACCAGATACGAAGTTCGTTTCGTTTACCAATGATACAAACATTGCAATAAACAGCAAAATCAAGTGTAGTCATAGAAAGATCGGCTAACAAGATATTTGTGGACATTAATCACTGGCTCCTAGCCAATTCTTTCTCACATAACTTTGAAAAAACACACTACATGCAGTTCAGATCTTGTAATGGGTGTCCTACGAGTATATGCCTGACATATGATGACAAGCAGATCGAAGAAGTGGACAGAGTTAAATTCTTGGGATTACAGCTTGATAATATATTCAACTGGGAGGAGCATACCACAGAACTGCTGAAGCGTCTTAACAAATCTCTATTTGCACTTTGAATTGTGTCAGACACAGGAGATATAAAAATGAAAAAGCTGGCATACTATGCCTACTTTCATTCCATAATGTCATATGGGATTATTTTTTGGGATATTCATGAAGCTAAGCTAAAGTTTTCTGGGCACAAAAACGTGCAGTAAGAGTTGTATGTGATGTGAACTCAAGAACATCCTGCAGAAGCCTGTTTAGGGAACTAGGGATACTAACTACTGCTTCCCAATATATTTATTCCTTAATGAAATTTGTCACTAAAAATATATCACTTTTTCAAACCAACAGCTCAATTTATGGAATCAATACAAGAAATAAGAATAATCTTCACAAGGATTTAAAGACACTTACTCTTGTACAAAAAGGAGTGCATTATTCAGGAACACACATTTTTAGTTACTTGCCAGCAGCCATAAAAAGTTTAACAACTAATGAAATTCAGTTTAAGAGAGGCCTACAGGATTTATTGGAGGCCAACTCCTTCTACTCCATTGATGAATTTCTCAGTAGAACCAACTGATATTTGTATGTACGTGTGTGTGTGTGTGTGTGTGTGTGTGTGTGTGTGTGTGTAAGTACAATCTAACTTCTGCAACATTTCAATGCAGTAATGTGTTCATTGTACATATGTATTATAGTAGTTCCATTACATGTTTATTACCATATAAATAAATAAAAACTTTTTTAATTTAAATTCAGTGCATTAGTGTTTGTAAAATGATTTTTTCATATTGTGTTCATTAAAAAAGTGACGATCATTCCACTTGGGAACTGTGGAAGGTACATTAGCTTATTTGTTTCAGTTGTAAATATTTGTCATGTATTATTGTTTTTCTGACATGTTCTGCATCCTGGAAGACCTGCTTACTATGGATCAATTGGAATGAAAGTATATCTAACCTAATTCCTGCTTCATGGCGTTTGTCGGTGCTAGCTTGTGGATCAGTATACTGATTTGAGGTTAAGATATGATGGTCATTCCCATGCTATAATCTACGAGGGTTAGTGGAGGTCACGGCATGCTCGTGCAACTTGGGGCGCAATATTTTGTTTGCAACTCTTTCAATTCTATAGTCGTTCTTTCAGTCATGTCCAGACTGAAATTGTATCGCTCAAAGACAAATATACTGTTCCATGCTCACGGCAACAGTACTTCAATTAAGCATGTGTGAGGTTACCATACAGTCTTTGGTATGGACCACTTATTTAACATTGCTCAGACTAGTGTAGTGTATCTAGAGCTTACTTTCCTTCTAATTCACAGGTATCATGGACTTTCACACCATAAGGTGCGTCATAGGACAACTACATATTTGTTGTTTGTTACTCATTATTGAGTTACTCATTAATAATCAGAAATTTCCATCTCATGTCCTGTATGAAGGCTGTATGATTTTTGAACTTCACACAAGTACTCTTAAAATAGTACAAAATGGGACAATGTGATCAATGCACAATGCCTCTAGCAGAATAATTAGTCAAAGCTAATTGCTGTCACCAGAAATATTTTGAGTCTTTGTATGCTTTAACCTCTTACAGTTCGTAGGTAAGTCAGTGTTGGTGGAACTCAAAAGAGACTTTGTGCTGCTGCAGATTTTTGTTTTTCTTTTCAGGGACATTACACTTTCAGTGTGAGGCTTTAAATCTTTATAGCATCTGCTCTGCATATAAGAGAAGGCGTACTTTTATGAGTCATGCTAGGTAAGCATCAGATAGAATTGTGCTTTTGGGTTTATTGAAGTACCTAAACAACTGTAAGATAGCGTTGGTAATTGTTCTTGCGCCAGAATTTTGCATAAAAAGGAGCACATAGTTTGTGTAATCAGTTTAATTCTAGAAGAGAGACTGGAGGCTTTCATCTGATGGCTGTCTGCCAGGACACTTTCTTTCGTGAATCTACTGATATTTACTTTACTACAATGTATACGCATTACATATTTTCTCTTGTCAGTAAATGCACTGCAGTGCTGCTTTTTATAATTTTCTAAAACAAGTATGTTGCTGCACATGTGAAAATATTTACACTTTATTTAAACTTAAAGTGGTGAACTTGTTGAAATTATATCCATTTGTGTTTGCTTGTGGGATTAATGCTTGATGCAGTCAGCTTACTAAAGTCCACTATTGGCTGTTCTGTGCTCAAGAATATTTCAGTTAATGAATGACCCCATTACGTGCAATTGTAGGGAAAAGTTTCTGCTACAGGCTTCGTTCAGTGAATCAGAGCAGGGTGAAATAATGAAGTCTATTGCAGAGTGCAGAAATAATGTAATTTATGTTTCTCTTCTCATATATGTGCTCTTTTGTTAATTATGGTAATTATTGTATGTGCATGGTGCTGATATGGTTTGTATTGTTACATTAACATGGTCATACTCATAAATAACTAAAAGCTTTTGGTCATTCTTTAAAAAGATACTTCAGGAACTTTGAAAATTAGGGTTCTTCACCATTGCAGTTCAGCTAATAGTTGTTTTAGTAAGTTAATCATTAAATTATTTTGCATTGTTTACTGTTGCTTTTGGAAGAATTAGTGAGTACTTGGGATGTTTTGAGAAATAATAGGGTTAGGTAACACTTTTGCTTCTGATATATTAAATGCATATTGAAATTGTTACAAGTATATGAATGCTACTCTTTTCATTTGTCTGGGTCTGCCTTACTGACAGATAACAAGTACACTTTGAACATACACTAATGAGAAGTTTTTACATTCTCTTATTTTTATAAATTCAGATGTCAGTGAATGAAACATCATCTAGAGATATTTTGTTCACATCATGGTTTCCAAACTTTGGATATGTATGTCTATTCACCACTTTTCTTTTATGTTGATTGTGGAATCTTATGGAAACATACTGGTGGGAGTGTTGCATTAACACATGACAGGATGAAACTGCATGGCTTATTGTTAAACTAATTTCTTTACTCGAAATTAATTTGCTGCACACAAATCGCTTAACATTTGCCATATTATGTATAGATCTACTGCCCAATAGTGCATATGAGAATTTGTGCAAGATTTCCCACTTATCCTGAGTAGACGGCTTAACCACTTCAGCTGTACATGCACACTCTCCAGACTGAACGAAACTTACATATGTCACATTGTCTTCATCCTTATATCATAGTCCATATTTCTTTATGTCGTTTGGGGAACATTTTTATGTGCTGCATGTGATTTTTGATCTACGTGTGGAACCAGTACGTTACAAGATGATTAATTAATTCACTGTATTGAGAAATTAATAGTTTTGGATGCTACCATCTATCATATTAGTAGCAGACGTTGATGTGATTTCTGCTTTTCTGTAATAATAATGAAGTGGGTGAAGTTTGCATTGCAATCCTTTCATGTTTTCAGTCTGTAGATTAACTGGAATTAGCACTTTTTCATGTGCTTTTGCTGCAAAAGCAACGTAGGTTGCTAATGAGTGAGCAGATGTGAATGGAAGCGTCTGTGAATTCATGCTGGGTGTTTTTGACAGTTTGAGTGAGAGTAAAGGCATACATGGATGTTCTTCGGCAGTGTAATATCATGGAAGGTTGAACATCTGAAGGAATTTATCAGGATTTGAAGTGCTGATATTGTATGAAAAGTAATAATGAAAAATTGTCATTTTTTGTGGCATACTATCCTTGTGGAAGAGCTTATTAATGCTTTGTGAGTCTTTATGATATTGTAAAACGGATATTAATTTAATTTTGTACTGAAATGTTACCTTGCCTTTTGATTGCTAAACTGAGAAGTGAATTTTAGAGTGTTGTGTGGAGGTCCATATCGAATATTTTAAGTTTAGCCTGCAAATTATTGTTTCTCCACTTGAGTTTTTGAGACATTAATGTGGACTCAATGTATATTCTTGTGTGGAATCTTGGTATGACAATTTCATTGCAAGTTAACTGGAATTTTGTCTGTGCTGTACAGGGGCTCTGCAAGGAAAATGAGTTTGAAGATTATATGGTAGAAAGGGAAGAGGACATAGATAAAGATGAGATGGGAGATATGATACTGCGAGATGTCTTTGACAGAGCACTGAAAGACCCAAGCCGAAAGGAGGCGCTCGACTGGTCGACATTCCGTCAGACCTACCGATATCCTAGGTGAAAGCCAGCCATGAAAGAACTATTCTACCTGTTGTGCAAGACGTACGAGACAGGCGAAATGCCCTCTGAGTTCAAGAAGGGCATAATAATTCCAGTTCCACAGAAAGCACTTGCTGACAGTTGTGAATATTACCGAACTATCAGTTTAATAAGTCATGGTTGCAAAATACTATCACGAATACTTTATAGAAGAATCAGAAAAATTGTAGAAGCCAACATCGGGGAAGCTAAGATCGGATTCTGAAGAAATTTAGGAACACACAAAACAATACTGGTCCTAGAAGGTAGGTTAACGAAAGGCAAACCTGCGTTTATACCTTCTGTAGATTTGGAGAAAGTTTTCGGTAATATCAACAGGAATACACTCTTTGAAAGTCTGTTGGAAGCAAGTGTAAAATACAGTAAGCGAAAGACTGTTTAGAGCTTGTACAGACACCAGACGGCAGTTATAAGGAGCATGAAATGAAAGCAGTGGCTATGAAGGGAGTGAGAGAGAGTTATGGCCTATCCCTGAACGTTATTCAATCTGTAAAACGAGCAACCAGTAAAGGAAACCAAAGGAGATATTTTAAAGGGAATTAATGCTCCAGGCGAAGAAATAAAAACTTTGAGGTTTGCTGATGAGACTAAATTCTGTCGTAGGCAGCAAAATACTTGGAAGAACTGTTGATTGGAAAGAACATTGTCTTAAAGGGAGGAGTAGTGAGTTTTTTTCGTGTGGTTGTGTTTAGTATGTGAGTGTGTGTATATTTGTGCTGTTAATAATACACCGTAAGATCACATAAGGTCACACAAAACATATTCGCTACAACTTCTTATCACAGGCGAGTATAGTTATTCTTAATATTGTTACATCTTGCTATATTCAAGTGCCCCTGAAATAAACCGCCTTGGAATGTCGGTATATACGTATAATAAATTGGGAACAGAAGCGCCTTAATCTTTTACATGTACAAATATCTCAGGGATGTAATTAAATATATTTTCATTCGAATGGTAATTTATACTTCCGTGGGTTCGCGTGGAGAAACACATTTTGCATGGTACACTCATTATTAATTCAAAGCTTATAACTTTCTTAATTGTGAAATTCTCGTCACTTGAACAAAAGAACCAACCACAAGAGTATTTAATATCGATACGACTCTTTGCAAATTCAATGAAATTAACTTTAGTTTAGTATGTTTACCCAATAATTACCAGCAAATCATCTCTATTTTTCTTTGCACCGCTTAATATTGGATTAATTTGAACAAGAATCTGCCGTCTTGCAAATGGCTGCCAACAACACAAATTACAACTCGCGCTGTACCGCACGTTATTAATCTCTGATAAAACATAAAATTAAAATTTCATACATGTACGGATGCCGCCGATGATGAAATAAACGGTTTGATTATAAATAACAGCATACGCTTTCCAGAAGTGTGTTACAAGATACATATATCTCCATCCACATCTTCCACATAAGATTCGAACTAAAGCAAGATAATTCTGAAAAACTATTTCTATTGTTTCATTCTTTTAAAACCATGGATTATCCAGTAGTATCGATACGGCTTTTCACATACATCACAGTGAGATAATTAATATTTTTCTCATATTCTTTTGCACACAGAATAACAGTTCATTTAAACATGTCACGTCAATCAGAAATAAGTATTTCTCGTTCCCAGGGGGACCAGTCAGTGGCAACCTGGAATGACTGGAAAAAAATTATATAAAATTTTGTCGACTAGCATTTCCCATGCACTGTCAGTTAATTCGTCACATCTTAGTTTGTCACAATGCATACATAAAAGCATAAAGGCAAGGTCATAATGCTATGTAATGTGAACACCCTTACATCAGTTGCGGCTTCGTAATCGTAATTATTTTAACTAGTTATTAATTAATCAGTTTGTACTTTCTTTTTCAGATACATAGTTTCATGCTTATAGTGGGTTTACAATCACATCTGCTTTCAGTAGATGTGATTGTAAACCCCCCCAAGAACCATGGACCTTGCCGTTGGTGGGGAGGCTTGCGTACCTCAGCGATACAGATAGCCGTACCGTAAGTGCAACCATAAGAGAGGGGTATCTGTTGAGAGGCCAGACAAACGTGTGGTTCTTGAAGAGGGGCAGCAGCCTTTTCAGTAGTTGCAGGGGCAACAGTCTGGATGATTGACTGATCTGGCCTTGTAACACTAACCAAAACGGCCTTGCTGTGCTGGTACTGCGAACGGTTGAAAGCAAGGGGAAACTGCAGCCGTAATTTTTCCCGAGGGCATGCAGCTTTACTGTATGGTTAAATGATAATGGCGTCCTCTTGGGTAAAATATTCTGGAGGTAAAATAGTCCACTATTCGGATCTCCGGGCGGGGAGTACTCAGGAGGACGTCGTTATCAGGAGAAAGAAAACTGGCGTTCTTCGGATCGGAGCGTGGAATGTCAGATCCTTTAATCGAGCAGGTAGGTTAGAAAATTTAAAAAGGGAAATGGATAGGTTAAAGTTAGATATAGTAGGAATTAGTTAAGTTCGCTGGCAGGAGGAACAAGACTTTTAGTCATGCGAATACAGGGTCATAAATACAAAATCAAATAGGGGTAATGCAGGTGTCGGTTTAATAAAGAATAAAAAAATAGGAGTGCGGGTAAGCTACTACAAGCACCATAGTGAACGCATTATTGTGGTCAAGATAGACACGAAGCCCACGCCTACTACAGTGGTACAAGTTTATATGCCAACTAGATCTGCAGATGATGAAGAAATTGAAGAAATGTGTGATGAAAGAAAAGAAATTATTCAGATAGTGAAGGGAGACGAAAATTTAGTAGTCATGGGTGACTGGAATTCGGTAGTAGAAAAAGGGAGAGAAGGAAACGTAGTAGGTGAATATGGATTGGGGCTAAGAAGTGAAAGAGGAAGCCACCTGATAGAATTTTGCACCGAGCACAACTCAATCATAGCTGACACTTGGTACAAAAATCAAAAAAGAAGGTTGTGTACATGGAAGAAACCTGGAGATACTGACAGGTTTCAGATAGATTACATAATCGTAAGACAGAGATTTAGAACCGGGTTTTAAATTGTAAGACATTTCCAGGAGCAGATGTGGTCTCTGACCACAATCTATTGGTTATGAACTGTAGATTGAAACTGAAGAAACTGCAAAAAGTTGGGAATTTAAGGAGATGGGACCTGGATAAACTGACCTAACCAGAGGTTGTACAGAGTTTCAGGGAGAGCATAAGGCAACAATTGACAGGAATGGGGAAAAGAAATACAGTAGAAGAAGAATGGATAGCTTTGAGACATGAAGTAGTGAAGACAGCAGAGGATCAAGTAGGTAAAAAGACGAGGGCTAGTAGTAATCCTTGGGTAACAGAAGAAATATTGAATTTAATTGATGAAAGGAGAAAATATAAAAATGCAGTAAATGAAGCAGGCAAAAAGGAATACAAACGTCTCAGAAATGAGATCGACAGTAAGTGCAAAATGGCTAAGCAGGGATGGCTAGAGGACAAATGTAAGAATTTAGAGGCTTATCTCACTAGGGGTAAGATAGATACTGCCTACAGGAAAATTAAAGAGACCTATGGAGAAAAGAGAACCACTTATACGAATATCAAGAGCTCAGATGCAAACCCAGTTCTAAGCAAAGAAGGGAAAGCAGAAAGGTGGAAGGAGTATATAGAGGGTCTATACAAGGGCGATGTACTTGAGGACAATATTATGGAAATGGAAGAGCATGTAGATGAAGATGAAATGGGAGATACGATGCCGCGTGAAGAGTTTGACAGAGCATTGAAAGACCTGAGTCGAAACAAGGCCCCGGGAGTAGACAACATTCCATTAGAACAACTGACGGCCTTGGGAGAGCCAGTCCTGACAAAACTCTACCATCTGGTGAGAAAGATGTATGAGACAGGCGAAATACCCTCAGACTTCAAGAAGAATATAATTATTCCAATCCCAAAGAAAGCAGGTGTTGACAGATGTGAAAATTACCGAACTATCAGTTTAATAAGTCACGGATGCAAAACACTAACGCGAATTCTATACAGACGAATGGAAAAACTGGTAGAAGCCGACCTCGGGGAAGATTAGTTTGGATTCCGTAGAAATGTTGGAACACGTGAGGCAATACTGACCTTACGACTTATCTTAGAAGAAAGATTAAGGAAAGGCAAACCTATGTTTCTAGCATTTGTAGACTTAGAGAAAGCTTTTGACAATGTTGACTGGAATACCATCTTTCAAATTCTAAAGGTGGCAGGGGTAAAATACACGGAGCGAAAAGCTATTTACAGTTTGTACAGAAACCAGATGGCAATTTTAAGAGTCGAGGGGCATGAAAGGGAAGCAGTGGTTGGGAAGGGAGTGAGACAGGGTTGTAGCCTTTCCCCAATGTTATTAAATCTGTATATTGAGCAAGCAGTAAAGGAAACGAAAAATTCGGAGTACGTATTAAAATCCATGGAGAAGAAATAAAAACTTTAAGGTTCGCCGATGACATTGTAATTCTGTCAGAGACAGCAAAGGACTTGGAAGAGCAGTTGAACGGAATGGACAGTGTCTTGAAAGGAGGATATAAGATGAACATCAACAAAGCAAAGCGAGAATAATGGAATGTAGTCGAATTAAGTCGGGTGATGCTGAGGGTATTAGATTAGGAAATGAGACACTTAAAGTAGTAAAGGAGTTTTGCTGTTTGGGGAGCAAAATAGCTGATGATGGTCGAAGTAGAGAGGATATAAAATGTAGACTGGCAATGGCAAGGAAAGCGTTTCTGAAGAAGAAAAATTTGTTAACATTGAGTATAGATTTAAGTGTCAGGAAGTCGTTTCTGAAAGTATTGTATGGAGCGTAGCCATGTATGGAAGTGAAACATGGACGATAACTAGTTCGGACAAGAAGAGAATAGAAGCTTTCGAAATGTGGTGCTACAGAAGAATGCTGAAGATTAGTTGGGTAGATCATATACCTAATGAGGAGGTATTGAACAGGATTGGGGAGAAGAGAAGTTTGTGGCACAACTTGACTAGAAGAAGGGACCGGTTGGTACGATATTTTCTGAGGCATCAAGGGATCGCCAATTTAGTACTGGAGGGCAGCGTGGAGAGTAAAAATCGTAGAGGGAGACCAAGAGATGAATACACTAAACAGATTCAGAAGGATGTAGGTTGCAGTAGGTACTGGGAGATGAAGAAGCTTGCGCAGGATAGAGTAGCATGGAGACCTGCATCAAACCAGTCTCAGGACTGAACACCACAACAACAACTACTACTTTAGGTACTTATTACCTAATCAGTTCATCGTCCATCGTTAGTTGCAAACGATTACATTGGTTCCGAGTTCAAAATAGTGTTTAAAAATTCATCAGTTTGTATTTAACAATAGCTATTATGTAATGTTTTTTGTACTGTTATTTACTGTTACTTGGTCATTATATTAATGACTTTTGCACATTTCTCACTATACTATTGCAACTAATGAAAACTCCATTTGAGTTACAGGCAGAAGGAAAAAACCGAGAGTGATAAAAAACTAGCCTGGAGTCTTCATATTGTTCCCATGTGAGCATTTACACAATAATTATCAATTTAGTTACCAACTATGCTCTTAAAATTATAAACGACCTTTTTTTAAATACATTCTAAGAAGTTTTTAAAATATCAGTACATATACATGTTGTTAAAGAAAGTAGTTGCAACAACTTTCATCATATTGTTCTTTGTATCTCAAGAATGCAAATGTGAGCAATAATCTATGGAAGAATTATGGGTAAACTGTTCATGTATAACAAAACATGTTGGAGGAATGGTTTTTTACATTCTTGCAGCAAACAACATACAGGGTTTCTTCTTAGTGTATCTGCGTCGGCAGTGTTGACGCAAGTTACAGGAAAAGACGCTCGTAGGTGTACGTGGGTTGGACAGGTAGCTGCGATGAAGCGGCTACAGGGTACGCCCCATCGGTGGTCACCTGTTGCCGCCCCCCCCCCTCACCCCCCCTCACCGGGTCAGTCAGCTGTTTAAGCGGCGTGAACGTGAAATATTATCAACACAGAATTAATACACTTACCAGCATTGTTTATTTAGCTGAAAAAAGGCATGATTAGTTTCCACTCATCCAGCAGTTATTCTTGCGTGTGTGGATAATGTTTTTGTGTGCACTGTGAAGCAGTACACACAAATCTCGTACATTTCTGGGTCTTAGGCATTAACTGTTTTGTTCGGCTTGCAGTGAGCATTACTTTCTAGTTTGGCATTGCACTTCAAGAGCCTGCACTGTCTGCAGGCATTATGGTGAGCGTTCATTACAGTCGTAACAGGTTTGCCGTGTTTTTGACCACTTCAGAAAGTAACTAAGCATCCCTCCATCCTCCATATCGAAAAGCTGATCATAGGGCATCTGTACCAAATAATTCTTGTGGTTTTACAATTATTCATACAGAGGCACTCTGTAACCAAATCTTATAGCGTGACATTTAAACAAGTGACACGGTCGCATCCTGCCAAGCTCCACTCTAACATGGAGAAAGCCCCATCTCGAATGAATGTAATGGTTATGAAAGCCGCATGACGGTGTTCAAATTTTCCAAATTAGGACAGATATCGTGGGCGAGATGCCATGACTAGCATAAGAAGAAATCAGAGTGATCTGATCACAAGTTCAAAACTGGAAATACGGGGTATTCAAAAAGTCTCTCCGCAATGCCGTATGATTGTCAGCCGCGCGTGACGTATGCCGCAGTGAATATACCGAAATGAAATTCAGTGAAATATAAGTTATTAATTTATTGAATATTCATTTTTACTTACACACTTCCACATTAAATGTTGAAAGTGTCCCCCCTGTGGTTGAATACACAATTCGTCTAATCATGTTTCCAAGCACAAGCTGTAACATTTCTTCTGTAACAGAAGCAGTGAAAGTGGATTTGGCACTTTTCAAGTCATCGATGGATTCTGGACGGTTTTTATAGACAGTTGCTTTCGCTGCAACCCAGAAGAGAAATCAGGTGGTATTACGTTAGGCGATCGTGGAGGCCAAAGTCCCTGTGAAATTATGCGATCACCAAAAACATCAGCAAACAGTGACATTGAAACACGAGCTGTATGCGAGGGTGCACCATCTTATTGTAAATAACCGTTCAGTATATCACATAACACAGGTTCTCCAATGAATGCGTATAGAATGTCACTGCAATATCGTTTATTGTTTCCTTGGAACATATGGCACCCACAGTCCGACGTCTAGAAACTGCAATCCAGATTCCTATTTACACAGATTGAAGTGGTTCCTCATGAATATATAGGGGATTTGCAGTACTTCACATACGAGAATTCTGCGAGTTCACGTACCTGGATAAATGAAACCACGTCCCATCAGTGAAAAATAGAATATCCCTTCCATTTTGTTGAACGAAATTTTTGAACCATTGACAATAATGCAGTCTCTTGCCATGATCAGTATTTTTCAGTTCTTGCACGACTGTCACTTTGTATGGGAAAAGTTCTAATTTTTTCCTTACAGCTGTGCGGGACGTTCAGACACTAACATCGATTTCGTGGGCGAGCTTTCTTACTGACTTGTTCGGTGGACAATTTATCGGAAATATCGAGTAGTTTATCCTCAGACAAAACAGTAGGACGACCACTTCTCTGTGCACCTGACACTGAATACGTACTTCGATATTCGTTAATCAAATTTCGCACAGTATCGCGATGTGGGAGTGTTGTCCCCGGGAGAACTGAATTAAATGTTGGACGAACTGAAACTGTGTATTTACCGCAGCTTTGAACACTTGTTCGACTAAAAACACACGTTCTTCAATGGTTAGTATTTTAACAGTGACAAAAACGAAACAAACGAACAAAGGAACTAAACTTAAATGTTCACGTCAACACGTAACGACACACACCAACGATACTACTGGCTGAGATAAACGAAACAGTGGAATGTTGGGAGAGTTCACTTGAAGGGAAGTAACCTAGGCAGGCGAACATCATACGGCACTGCGGAGACACTTTTTGGACACCCCGTATATGCAATATTTGCTTATTGAGGGCTAACTCAAGTGGGCTCGAAATCGCTAACAAAATTGTCTCATCGTTATTATCTATATATTGTATTGAAATCATATGTGACCTTTAACAACGACACTTCGTGGTTAGGTATGTCATTACACATGTAAATTACACAATACATGAAAAATCTTAATACTACTAACATACATAAATACAACTCACTCAAATACAAATGTCGTACTTATACTAACTATTAATCTTCTTGCTATCAAACCTTTATTATCAACTTATTCAGGGGCAGTAAACGGATTTAAATCCGTGTGTGGATATAGACTTTTCACATTTACTGTCCTTAGATTAATTAGAAGGTAACAACCTTCATGAGGTATTTTCTCAATTAAATGTGGCCCTGTGTACAAAAACTGTCAGTTTTTTATTAATTTTCTTTATACTAGAGGCTTTAGCATTGAGTCCTCAGCAACACTAGATTGCCTTCTTCGTACTCGTGTATCGGCTTCTGCTGTTTATTATGTTTCCGGCTCCTAATGTTAACCTGTCTACTTATAACTAGTATAGCCTGCTCAGGGCTCAGGGCTTGATGGTCATACAAGACCACTTCGTGTTTACCATAAACATAACAATTGCACTTCTTTAGTGCCCAAACCACAGCCAATACTTCGAGTTCGGTTGCAGTGTACATTTTTTCACAACCGGATAAGACACGACTTGCAAACCATATAATTTTAATTTCAATTTGTCCCGAGGTCTAATCGACTTGGAACAAACACGCTACTAACCCACAGGTCGAAGCATCTGTCGCTTGATAAAGGTCTTTCGTCATTTCTGGATGATGTGGCAGTTCAGAGTTGACTACAGCCACTCTGATTCTATCGAAGGCTGTCTTTCACTCCTTAGAGAGAAACCAAACTGTGTTCCTCTTTAACAGGCTTAACAATGCATCATTGTGCAGGCACAAAACGCAAATTAATGACGCAAGGCCTAGTAAATCTTTTAACTGTTTCTTAGTGCCAGAGTAAGGTGAATGCTGTAGAGCATTTAGCTTACCCTGATTAGGCATTATCCCTATAGGTGAGATAATGTGACCCAAGAACTTTATCTCCTAATGTCCAAATTTTGACTTTTTTAAGTTCACCGTGACACCTGCCTCGGTAAATCTCTTGAGAACACGATCCATGAGTTCTAAATATTCTGGCCATGACCTTGTAGCTATAAGTAAGTCGTCGAGATAGAGCGCTACCTTCGCCAGAAAGTCCGGACCTATGACTGTATCTGAGGCCACACTGAAGACTCCGTTGCTCATATTGAGCCCGAATGGTAACATTCTAAACTGGTAACTTCAGCCAGCAAAAATAAAGGCAGTATACTTCCTACTCTCTGCTGAAAGTAAGACGTGCCAGTACGAATCTTTTAAATCAAAACTCGTCAAATACTGTACTCCTTGAAATTTTTGTTTCTGCTCCTCTACATTTCCAGGTTGGGTTCGCACTGGTAACATAATCTTAGTGATATCGCGCGCTTCAAGTACGAGACTTATGCTACCATCAGACCATCACACTTGGCGAGACTAACAGACTGCTATAGGAAGATACGGAAGTCTCTATTATCCTCCATTCAATCATATCTTGTACCTTCTTAGACACCGCCCCCTTTTTATTGCATGGTACCGAATCGGTAGCACGGCAGTAGGTCTCATGAGGTTTACCTGCATATCGTAAATGTGTCCCTTAATTATCCCCAGTTTTTAGAAGAATACCACTGCGTAATGCTTCAATAACTGAATGAGTTGTTGCCTCTGTTTATCACAGAGGCAGTTCGATTCGAAGACCTTTGCATCTATATTTTTTCTTATGGGGTCGACCTCATTTTCACCGTTTTCAATCACACATGGGTAGTTTTCCTGAGTATAGTGACTGTCTTTGTACATTAGTTTAGCTTTCATATAGGTTACCTTTAACTTGCAATACTGTCCATGTAAAGCAGTTGATTTTATCATTGCCAGTTCGACTGATCTTCCTTCATTCATAAGCGAGCATACAGCTCGCGAAAGGTTGAACCTTGCGTCGCTTTCTCTCAAAAATTTCCAGCCTAGGATCCAGGGAACCGCTAAATTTTTCACAATTAGGAACGAGCATTTTACCGCTTCGTTTTCCACTTGAATGACGGCCTGTACCTGGCTCAGAATTCGCTGCATACCTCTACGTACGGCTCCTACAATGTCAGCGCCAATATTTTGTGTCGCCAGTGTATGGGACAGTGCTCAAGACTTAGGAATTAACGAATATTTTTCCAGAAATGACTTTTAACTGAGAAGAGACTTATTATTATATTGTGACTTATTATTATATTGTGAAAAGTCCAACGACGACATGTTTTATTACTTTTATTACCAGTTCTCTATAAGGATGGCATTGTACTGTCAATGGAATTCTCCTTCTTCTGTTCTTCTTCTTCTATTGATGTATGAAGCGGATGAGTTCGAAGATAAGCTGAGGTCTGTTCGTTTAAATATTGTAAAAGGTAGTCATAAGTGATCAAAAGAAAAATATAACGTACAATTTACTAAATGCAATTCTAGTTTGCAATCTTTTATTTGTAACTAGATAACCACTATGAATGTTTTAAGTTTTGTGTCAGCAGAATTCCGGACTGTGCTTTGTTTGCCGCCATTACGTGAGCGTATGGAGCGGCAATTTTAAACTACAGAGATAAATCAGACACTAATTCTTTCAATCGTTATTACAATATTTGAACTCCGAGGACAAGTACTCACAGGATCTTATTATTTTTCTATTCTAAAAGTGAAAATAACATTGAGTAGAACAATCTTCCTTTACGTAAATGAAATAATTTTATGGCTGGTGCGTAAGATTAATTTTCCCCAGACTATTTTATCAATTTCTTTAAATAAAAATATTTACGACACCTGCCGGCCGTGGTGGCCGTGCGGTTCTAGGCGCTGCAGTCCGGAACCGCGGGACTGCTACGGTCGCAGGTTCGAATCCTGCCTTGGGCATGGATGTGCGTGATGTCTTTAGGTTAGTTAGGTTTAAGTAGTTCTAAGTTCTAGGGGACTGGTGACCTAAGATGTTAAGTCCCATAGTGCTCAGAGCCATTTGAACCATTTACGACACCAGTGTTGTTATGGGTGGATGTTGTGGTGTGATATATTAATTTTTGGTGCATAAATTTTAATGTCAAGTAAAGAATTATTGAAACTATAGTCGGGATCAGCAGCACATAAAAATAATTATCAGAGGTTATTTATTTCTTTCAAATAATACTGTTATTTTTGCTGCTACATTTTCATACGTTTTACAATAACACGTACACACCACCACAACAACATTAAATAGAACCCCATTACCCCTTACACCGTGTGTGTTTCCCTTGATTGCTGCTTGTATCAGTTCAATATTTCGCTGAGCTCATTTTCTCGGATCAGCACAGAGCTCTTCTCTTAGATCGAAACCTTCGTTGTGTCGGAGCATGGATACATTTACGTATCAATTGCTCCCCATTCGTGCTTCCACTCCCACATGCGGAACGCTTACTTTAGTCGTGTGGAGCTTGACGTTTGCGATGTCATCTACCGTTTTACAACTCTGACGCTATGAGACTGCGGCATCTGTTGCTTCACCTCATTCTGTGGAGCCAGCCACTGTGGTTAATGTTATTCACAGGATGGATCTTACATTGTGGTGTTTGGTTCGATTGCCAGTTTGCTGGACCTATCTTCTGTCCTTGTTCATTCATCTCCCTCATATTCTTGGGTTGGAACGAGGCATTTTAGCCCCGTTCATTTCTCCTCTTTCTATTTAAATTGTTATTCCCGTCCTTAAACGAATTTCCATTGGAATTGTGGTTATTATTATCTCCAAAACTGCATAGAGTACCGTGCTGGTTTTGTGGTTTCCATTGGCCCAGGCACAGAAATCATTGTCTCTCTAGCGTCAGTTTTTCCTTGGACTGTTTTCATTCTGGTTCCTCTTTTTGTTAAAATTATTATAGCCCATGCCAAAGTTCCCTATCGCACTTTGCTTTTCATACTCCTGTATGAGGTCAAGTGAGTCAACAGTGGCCATAAACTGTTCCAAGTTCGTGTCAGGGGCAAGGAAAAGTTTTTCCCTAATGGCAATAGGTAATCAGTCTTTCAGTATGAACAGTACATCCCTTGGAGACATCGGCACATCCCAATACCGAGTCTTATTTAAATACTTCTCAAAGTATTTGCGCAGGTTTCCCTATCGAGGATTATGTGGTTCAGGATTGTAAACTTGCTTCCTTAAGCGTTCTTGAACACTCCTCGACCAGAAGCACGACAAAAATAACTTGGCAAATTCCGAAAAGTTTTGGCACGTGTCAGGCATTTCCATCGCCCAAAATGCTGCATCGCCAGTTATGAAAGAAATCACAAACTGAGCCTTTTGTCCCTCTGACTAAGAAGCAGGCAGTACACTCCTAAAACGGGAAGTACCGTAATTTTCTCTTCCGAGAACGTCTGGAATTTTCTATGTTTTATAAGAGACTCTTCGTGTTTTACGTCGTCAAAGTTAGCATTGCAACGTCAGCGGCCGTCGCACCAACAATGCGCCCGTCAGTGATAGGGCTGTACCTGCCAGCTTGATCGCGCTTTAAACTCCTGCAACATGGAGTGTTAATGGGGCTGTTACCGCACCGACAACTTCTATTTATGGTTTCATTAGGTTCTCTAATCATCCTCTCGATAGTTTCACGGCTTACCATAACCTTACCCTGCTGTATTTCACGCACCTAATGTGGCAGTCGTGCATTAAGGTCATATTTCTCATAATTTACTGCAATGTTTAAACGTTTCAGTGTCGTGGTAACTTCGGTTCGTATTTTCCTGTCTATATTGGTAAACAAATCGTCCACAGTACTAGTAATCTTTTTTATCTAGCCTTCAGGAGTTTGGTGAGCTTCTTCTACTCTATTTACTTGTGAATCCAGTTCACCCACTTCACTAGGAAAAGCCTTCTATTGAGTAACTACTTCATCCATCTGTGCTAGTATACTAACCATTTCCTCGTTTATGTGGTCCAGGATACACTTATCGCGAGCATCGAGACTCTTAGAGTCTTATTTAGTTGTTCGAGCAGCCTATTATCTCTTTCGATTTCGCGAATTCTTTCCCTTTCCCCTCGTCCCTTTTCCCTAATCCTTTCACTTTCTTCCCGTTCCCTTTCCTTTATTCTTTCCCTTTCTTATTGTTCCTTATCCTTAATCCTTGCATTCAAGTCTAGCTTCTGTAGCAATAGAGAAAGGAAATCGTTTTCTGCCGCCGTAAGCAAAAAGTACACATCTGTCGCTACGGCTTGTACAGTACTTGTAGTAGCCTCAGCTGATCTGCGCGTGACTGTTGTTCCAGCGTTCCCACACTGGAACCAAAATCACCTATTTCGGTTTCCAAATTCTGGAATTCCGAACAGTTACCCTCTGTTTCGGTGTAAGCCAACTCTCGAATGTTATCAGTTTCCTCTAACTCTCACATTATCTCCCTCTAACCTTCCCTTTCTCTTAGGCCTACCCATATTGAGTACCAACGTACACTAAGCACAATATACAAACTAAAATAAAAGATACAGAAAATACACTACTGCCCATTAAAATTGCTACACCAAAAAGAAATGCAGATGATAAACGGGTATTCATTGGACAGATATATTATACTAGAACTGACATATGATTACATTTTCACGCAATTTGGGTGCTTACATCCTGAAAAATCAGTACCCAGAACAACCACCTCTGGCCGTAATAACGGCCTTGATACGCCTGGGCATTGAGTCAAACAGAGCTTGGATGGCGTGTACTGGTACAGCTGCCCATGCAGCTTCAGCACGATACGACAGTTCATCAAGAGTAGTGACTGGCGTATTGTGACGAGCCAGTTGCTCGGCCACCATTGACCAGACGTTTTCAATTGGTGAGAGATCTGGAGAATGTGCTGGCCAGGGCAGCAGTCGAACATATTCTGTATCCGAAAAGGCCCGTACAGGATCTGCAACATGCGGTCGTGCATTATCCTGCTGAAATGTAGGGTTTCACAGGGATTGAATGAAGCATAGAGCCACGGGTCGTAACATATCTTAAATGTAACGTCCCCTGTTCAAAGTGGTCAATGCGAACAATAGGTGACCGAGACGTGTAACCAATGGCACCCCATACCATCACGTCGAGTGATACGCCAGTATGGCGATGACGAATACACGCTTCCAATGTGCGTTCACCGCGATGTCGCCAAACACGGATGCGATCATCAAGATGCTGTAAACAGAACCTGGATTAATCCGAAAAAACGACGTTTTGCTATTCGTGCACCCAGATTCGTCGTTCAGTACACCACCGCAGGCGCTCCTGTCAGTGATGCAGCGTCAAGGGTAACCGCAGGCATGGTCTCCGAGCTGATAGTCCATGCTGCTGCAAACGTCGTCGAACTGTTCGTGCAGATGGTTGTTGTCTTGCAAACGTCCCCATCTGTTGACTCAGGGTCGAGACGTGGCTGCACGATCCGTTACAGCCATGCCGATAATCCCTGTCATCTCGACTGCTAGTGATAAGAGGCCGTTGGGGTCCAGCACGGCGTTCCGTATTACCCTCCTGAACCCACCGATTCCATGTTCTGCTAACAGTCATTGGATCTCGACAAACGCGAGCAGCAATATCGCGATACGACAAACCGCAGTCGCAATAGGCTACAATCCGACCTTTATCAAAGTCGGAAATGTGATGGTACACATTTCTCCTCCTTACACGAGGCATCACAACAACGTTTCACCAGGCAACGCCGGTCAACTGCAGTTTGTGTATGAGAAATCGGTTGGAAACTTTCCTCATGTCAGCATGTTGTAGGTGTCGCCACCGGCGCCAACCTTGTGTGAATGTTCTGAAAAGCTAATCATTTGCATACCACAGCATCTTCTTCCTGTCGGTTAAATTTTGCGTCTGTAGCACGTCATCTTCGTGGTGTAGCAATTTTAACGGCCAGTAGTGTATTAATACACTGAAAAGACCACAATAATCTAAATAACAAATCAGTACCATTTCCTACTCTACGACGATAAAGTACAGAAGTTTGAAAATGCAAAAATGAAATTTCACTTATTGCATGCCCCCAAAGACGCTTATTATTTTTATGCTTGAAGCTTGGGTTTTCATCCACCGTATCCTTACCTAGGATGTTATGTAGTTTTATCGTGTTGCTCAGAACTTATTAGAATCAACTTCTCTCAGCTTATTGTTTTACCGATCAATTTGTACCCTCGTTGTTGTAGACGATGGTATACATAAAAGAAAATACAACAAAAATTACAATAAATAACAAATGTTGTACCATATATGTGTTTCTGGCCAGACAGTATGGGCGCACACGTAGTGATGTTTTTGTATGTTTGTGTGTCGTATGTGAGTGTGTGTATACTTGTGCTGTTAATAATACATCGTAAGATCACATAAGGCTACACATAACATATTAACTACCACTTCTTATCTTAGGTGAGTACTGTTATTCTTGAAACTGTATAGTTTTGCCATATGGAAATGCTCGAGATATAAACCACCGTGGAATGTCGGTATAGACATAAAATAAATTAGGAACAGATCGGTGTGAAGCACCTTAATCTTTTACAATTCCGAATATTAGAGGGTTGTGATTAAATATCCTTTCATTCTAATAATAATTTATACTTTCGTGGGTTCGCATGTAGGAACACCTTTTGCATGGTACACTCTTTATTAATTCAAAGCTTATAACTTTCTTAATTATGAAAATCTCGCCACTTCAACAAAAGACAGCAGTGAAGCGGCAACAACAGGAATGTTTAATATCGATACGACACTTTCTAATATGAATGAAATTAACTTTATTTCAGCATGTTTACTCAAATTAACATGTAAATCCTCTCCATTTTTCCTTACGCCATTTAATATTGGACTGAACAAGAATCTGCCGTCTTTCAAATGGCGGCCAACAATACAACTCACGCTCTAGTGCACGTCATTAATCTCTGAAAAACATAAATTTAAATTTTCACACATGTAGGGATGCTACCTATACTGAAATAAGTGGTCTGGTTGTAAATAACAGCATATATTTACCGGAATTGAGCTACAAGATACATACGTCTCCATCAACGTCTCCCTCATATAAATATATAAACAAAATTGAGATAATTCTGAAAATTGTTACACTGTTCTAAAACCACATGCAGCATCGATACTGCTTTTAATATACATCACAATGAGATAATTAATACTTTTTGTCGAATCAATTTGCACACAAAATAAGAGTTCATTTAAACGTGTCACGTCAATCATAAATAAATATTTCTCGTTCTCAGAGGACCAGTACAATCACTGGACCAAAATTATATAAAGTTTTGTGGGCAGGAATTTCCCACGTACTGTCCATTAATTCGTCTCATCACAGTTTATCACAATGCACACATAAAAACAAAAAGGCAAGTTAACAATGCTTTGTTATGTGAATACTCAGTTGTTGCTTCGTAATCGTATTTGTTTTAACTAGTTATTAAGTAATCAGCTCATACATCGTTTTTCAAATACATATTTTAGCATTTACAGTGTGTTTGCAATCATATCTGCTTTAAGTAGTTATTAACCTCTCAGTTCATCAAGCATCGTTAGTTACACACGATTACATTGGTTATGAGTTCAAAATTGACTTTAAAATAAAGTCATCAGTTAGTATTTAGCGATAGCTATTATACAGAGCTATTACAAATGATTGAAGCGATTTCATAAATTCACTGTAGCTCCATTCATTGACATATGGTCACGACACACTACAGATACGTAGAAAAACTCATAAAGTTTTGTTCGGCTGAAGCCGCACGTCAGGTTTCTGCCGCCAGAGCGCTCGAGAGCGCAGTGAGACAAAATGACGACAGGAGCCGAGAAAGCGTATGTCGTGCTTGAAATGCACTCACATCAGTCCAGTCATAACAGTGCAACGACACTTCAGGACGAAGTTCAACACAGATCCACCAACTGCTAACTCCATTCGGCGATGGTATGCGCAGTTTAAATCTTCTGGATGCCTCTGTAAGGGGAAATCAACGGGTCGGCCTGCAGTGAGCGAAGAAACGGTTGAACGCGTGCGGGCAAGTTTCACGCGTAGCCCGCGGAAGTCGACGAATAAAGCAAGCAGGGAGCTAAACGTACCACAGCCGACGGTTTGGAAAATCTTACGGAAATGGCTAAAGCAGAAGCCTTACCGTTTACAATTGCTACAAGCCCTGACACCCGATGACAAAGTCAAACGCTTTGAATTTTCGGCGCGGTTGCAACAGCTCATGGAAGAGGATGCGTTCAGTGCGAAACTTGTTTTCAGTGATGAAGCAATATTTTTTCTTAATGGTGAAGTGAACAGACACAATGTGCGAATCTGGGCGGTAGAAAATCCTCACGGATTCGTGCAGCAAATTCGCAATTCACCAAAAGTTAACGTGTTTTGTGCAATCTCACGGTTTAAAGTTTACGGCCCCTTTTTCTTCTGCGAAAAAAACGTTACAGGACACGTGTATCTGGACATGCTGGAAAATTGGCTCATGCCACAACTGGAGACCGACAGCGCCGACTTCATCTTTCAACAGGATGGTGCTCCACCGCACTTCCATCATGATGTTCGGCATTTCTTAAACAGGAGATTGGAAAACAGATGGATCGGTCGAGGTGGAGATCATGATCAGCAATTCATGTCATGGCCTCCACGCTCTCCCGACTTAACCCCATGCGATTTCTTTCTGTGAGGTTATGTGAAAGATTCAGTGTTTAAACCTCCTCTACCAAGAAACGTGCCAGAACTGCGAGCTCACATCAACGATGCTTTCGAACTCATTGATGGGGACATGCTGCGCCGAGTGTGGGAGGAACTTGATTATCGGCTTGATGTCTGCCGAATCACTGAAGGGGCACATATCGAACATTTGTGAATGCCTAAAAAAATTGTTTGAGTTTTTGTATGTGTGTGCAAAGCATTGTGAAAATATCTCAAATAATAAAGTTATTGTAGAGCTGTGAAATCGCTTCAATCATTTGTAATAACCCTGTATAAGGCTTTTTGTACTGTTATATATAATCACTTGGGCACTATGTTAAGGACTTTTTCCCATTTCTCACTACCCTATTGCAATCAGTCAAAACAGTCTGGTAAAGTTGTACATTACCTGGAAAGGTGTTTGTTATCTACCCCATTTGGGGTTAGAAGCAGTGGGGAAAAAACGAGAACGACATAAAAATAGCCTGGAGTCTTTAGATTGTTCCCATCTGAGCATTTACACAATAATTAGCAATTTAGCTACCAACTAGGCTCTTCAAGTTATAAACCATGGTTTTTTTCTCTGAATTCATTCTATGAAGATTTTAAAATATCAGTACGTATACACGTTGTTAAAGGAAGTCGTTGCAACAACTTTCATTATATTGCTCTTTGGGTCTCAAGCAACAGTCTTTGAGAAAGTAATGGGTAAACTGTTCATGTGTAACAAAATACGTTGGAGAATTGGTTTTCTACAATTTTGCAGCGACCTACATAAAGGGTTTCTTCTTCGTGTACCAGCGTCGGCAATGTTGACGCAAGTTACAGGAAAAGACGCTCGTAGATGTGCGTGGGTTGGCCAGCGAGCTGCGATGAAGCGGCTACAGGGCCACGCCCCATCCGTGTTCAGCTGTTGCAACACCACCGGGTCAGTCAGCTGTTTATGCGGCGTGAACGCGTGAAAGTGAAATGTTACCAACACAGCATTAATACACTTAGAAGCATTGCAGATTTAGCTGAAAAGAGTGATGATTGGTTTCCACTCATCCCGCAGTTATTCCTGCGTGTGTGGATAATGTTTTTGTGTGTACTGTGAAGCAGTACACACAAATCTAGTACATTTCTGGGTGGTATCATTAACTGTTCTGATCGACCTGCAGTGAGCATTACTTTCTAGTATGGCACTGCACTTCAAGAGCCTGCACTGTCTGCAGGCACTATGGTGAGCGTTCATTACAGTCGTAACAGGTTTGTCGTGCTTTCCGAATTCGCAAGTGGCATACCTGTCGTCGCTACGTTCAGAGGCCACAATATGAACTGCAACTGGCCGCTTCGCGAGTGAACATAGTCTGTTTTAACTCGTATAGCATAGTCCCAGTATTCATTTATATCTATAGACATTTGATGGGACGTTAAACCTAAGTAAACTGTACATCTACATCTACATTTATACTCGGCAAACGGTGTGTGGCGGAGGGCACTTTACGTGCCTCTGTCATTACCTCCCTTTCCTGTTCCAGTCGCGTATGGTTTGCGGGTAGAACGACTGCCGGAAAGCCTCCGTGTGCGCTCGAGTCTCTCTAATTTTTCATTCGTGACATCCTCTGGAGGTATAAGTAGGGGGAAGCAATATATTCGATACCTCATCCAGAAACGCACCCTCTCGAAACCTGGACAGCAAGTTTCACCGCGATGCAGAGCGCCTCTCTTGCAGAGTCTGCCACTTGAGTTTGCTAAACGTCTCCGTAACGATATCACTCTTACCAAATAAGCTCGTGAATTACAATATGGATATCGCTGATTAATGCATCAGTCACACACTTGCTGTGATTACGCAATTTATGTTCCTTAGCGCCACTCACAGACCAATCACTCGCACCGAGCGTTCTTGTAGTTTTATCACAGGTTTTATTTTTTCATACTTAGAATGTCCTCGTCCATCGTACATGATGAAAAGAAACACTATTAAGTATTTTCTTCTCTAAGTATGATTTACACACACAGAACGTAACTTACATCTGAGTGTCACTTTTTCTTTCATTTACAAATTGCTGTTTATTGTTACTTTTGACCACTTCAGAAAATAACTAGGCATCTCTCCTTGTTCCAAAGCCACAGATTATCGTGCAGTATCGATACTATCAGGTCAATCATAAATAAAATGTCTCGTTCCCAGATGACCAGCACAGAGGATATGGTAGTAACATTGAAAAAAATGAAACAAATGTCAAGAACGCAGTAGATTTAAATCAGGGGATGATGAGGTTTTGCTATTTGGACAGTAAGCTATCTATAGCTAACGATAGCCACAGTAAAGAGCATATAACATGTGTACTGGCAATGACAAGAAAACCATTCTGAAGAAGAGAAATTTGCTAATATCGAATATAGATTTAATTGTTAGGAAGCCCATTCTGAAGGTATTTGTTTTGGGCGTAGCATTGTGTGAAACTGAAATGGAGACGATAAAGAGTTCAGAGAGAAGGTGAAGAGGCTTGCTCAAGATAGAGAAACATGGAGAGTTGTGTAAAATCAGCCTTTGGACTGAAGACCACAACGGCCACAATCTCTGTGCTCTAAAATATTTGTGGGCCTATGCAGTGTATCAGTAGTCTACGGGTGGTCTGAATATCTTCAGTGATCTGCACTGCTGGAACTGTTACGGGTTAGTATTGCACATGTGGTTCTGTATCAGTGGAACAGCAGAAGATCCTTTAACTGTCGGATCTACAGTTACGTTTAGCTGTGTTGAGAAATCTTCTACAGTGGTGTTTATTTCGTTTACACACATCCTGATGGTGCTAAATGCTTTGAAATGAATGGTTATAGTGATTTAGCTTAATTTATTCATGTATGAAAATGCCTACTGATTTAAGGAAAGTAATTTGTGGTCTGTTGAGGTAAGACGTGTTGTTCGGCTTGGGCTATTGATACCTGAAGTGTCTCGTTCTACTGGTATTGACTGCCTGTTGCTTGTGTTTCGTTCTAAGGCCTTGCGGAATTATTACGCTGTTCTTTATGTGTGTTTGTGGGAGACTCTGAGTTTCTTGGAGACTTGTTTTAGTTCATACCTGATTCTTACGCACGCTGCTGGTTCTTGAGAAACAATATCCGATACATCTGCTTTATGTTTTTGCCTTCGTGGTCCTATACAGAGATTTTGGTGGTAGAGAGGAAGGTGACTGAGTTATCGTTCTTTGTATTTAGTGTTCTTTGTATGTCTGGTGTGATTGTTAAGGAAATATATTGTGTTAATGTAAGTGGAGATACCGGTGATTTCAAAGTGGTGATATTAATCCACCAGCAGCTGTGAAGTTTTTTAAGATAGTCTGTAGCTCCTACTACCTGCAACATCCAAGTTGGACACCAGAATGTTGTTTCAGCTCCGGAAACCATTCTTGATCGTAATAAATGTGGTATTGGTATCTATAGAAGAGAAATTTCAAACTAGTTTAAAAGCACAAACTGAGAAGTTAGATGTTAGTCATGAAGAACAGGAAGCTCGTACAGAGGAATTCAAAGAACAATTAAGGTTTGCTAATGATGCGTTATAAGAGCGATTAGGAAATGTGAATAATAAGTACAATAAGGCACAGAAGGGAAACATATGTTGTACAAGGGAATTAAAGAAACAAATTCAAAATTTTGCAAAGTAAATTTGAATCTTCATTTCTTAAGACAGGAATTCTACCACAGTAGAAGTTATTGACTATTCAGATTTGACACAAATTGCAATTATGGAAACGTCTTGATCGCATGTTACTCATTTCGAAAACTCGTCGTTAGACATAATCTGTGGGGTAATATACAAATTAAGAAAAATAAGTAACACATACCAGTCTAATGCATAATCATGATAAATGCTGTATGCACAAGTATTTAAGTACTTGCATGTATATGTACTTTTTGGCTCAAGAAACTGAGTACTTTGGCTATGTACGGGGATAGCAGATATAAGAGTAGGTATTTCTACTGGTGACTGAGGACAGTGTACTGAACAACGTGACATCAGTATTTACATCGTTTATAGACTAATAACTGTAGTGACTAGGACTAGCAAAAAGGGCTTTCCTGGCCAAGAGAAGTCTACTAGTATCAAACATAGGTCTTAATTTAAGGAATAAATTTATGAGAATTTACGTTAGAGGACAGCACTGTATGGTAGTGAAACGTGGACTATGGGAAAACCGGAACAGAAGAGAATGGAAGCATTTGAGGTGTGGTGCTACAGAGGAATTTTGAAAATTAGGTGGACTGATAAGATAAGGAATGAGGAGGTTGTGTGCAGAATCGGACAGGAAAGGAATATGTGGAAACACGGACAGGGTGAAGGGACAGGATAATAGGACATCTGTTAAGACATGAGGGAATGCCTTCCATGGTACTATAGGGAGCTGTAGAGCTCAAAAACTGCAGAGGAAGGCAGAGACTGGATACCTCCAGCAAATAATTGAGGACGTAGGTTGCAAGTGCTACTCGGAGATGAAGAGGTTGCCACAGGAGAGGAATTCGTGGCGGGCCGCATCAAACCAATCAGAAGACTGACGACCCAAAAAAAATTATAGCTATGACAAGTTGTATGTTTTCAGGTTGGTTAGTACCTCCGACTATGTTTGTTTTCCTCTAGACAGCAGGTCAGATATTGAAGTGTTACACCCGGTACCGTAAAACAGTTCTCATTTCACAAATACTGCATATGGCAGTACAATTTCTGTTGGGGAGGTTATTCAAGCAGATTTAATGAACTCACGAATCAGAGCTCACATATCAAAAGACGTTATAGCTACAATCTTAATACGTTGCGTGAATTTATACTGTGGAGAACAGCCTTTTTGGACTCAGGTTAAATTAAGGAAGTAGTGGATAATCAGAATAAAACACTGGGAGGCGATTAAAGTGCCTTGATAAAGAAATATAGAGAGAAGACAGAATTTTTAGATAGATTCGATGCTGTTCGAAGTCAGATTAAAGGGCAAGTGTCTGGTCATGCAGCAAAACCTTTAGCAAAAAATAAACATACTCAAGGTAACTACAGAAAAGTAAGTTCCAGAAACGAAAGGGTACCACAAGTGTTGACGAAGTGGCAAGTGCAGTATCTCAGCTGACTGTTAATATAAAGTGAAGTTCAGATGGAAAAATGCCAATAATGTAGATGATTCAGAGGAAGTTAGATCGCTTTTAAGATTTAAAAAGTGTCATATGGAAATCAATAGAAGGAGATGAGAGCTAGCTCAAGAGTTGCAAGAAAGGATTTCTAAGACTGAGCATAAAAATAGGTTAATTTGTCTCCACATATCATTTTTATGTTAGAAGTCAGATGGCTAATGAAGAGTCTGATTCAGGTTGCGGCGCTCCTTTCACTAATTTTAGCCAGTTTCGTATTTTAAGCCGATGTTTGCCATTAAGTATGTTAAACAAAGGTGTAAAGTGTTTGAAGTATATGGAAAAAAGCATAAGATATTTATTTATTTGGGTTCCAGTAGCTAACAGCCGTTTAGTCTGCTTTTAGGCTAAGTTCAGTGTCCAATCTTCCTACATTGATTGAAATAAAGCTTAATGAGAAGCTCAGACAGGCAGGTCCTAGAGATGTTAAAATATCACAAGATTCTCATAACAGTACAGTGAATAATAACGTTAATTCAAAAATAATCATCCACTGCAGGCGCAGGTGACAAAGAGACTAATATTATTCATCTTACGTTTATTTATATTGTTAGTATCAACGGAGATTGACAGACCCCTTATTCGGTGGCAATAGTCACATAATAAGCTCACAATTGTATAGTACAACAGAACTTTTATCAAACCAAGTGTCTGGATATTAACTGAATTCAGGAAGTAATTGTAATTATAAGGAAATAAACACTTTCTTGTTGTTACACAAAAATATTATTTAATTTGTTTCATTTCTTTGACTATCAACAGATAATAATTAACTGCTGAAACTGCAGATAAAATAAAATGACGCAGATGGAATAATTATATAATATAAATATAGTCACATTTAAAATTGTGAAGGTTACCTTTTACATTTTAGAAATCGATTTTACTATTATAATTACGTGGTTCTTTCATATGCACATAAATGAAAATTGGTTTAACTTGCAGGAAAACTGGTAGTATTTTTCTTCATTTAAAACCAAGATAAAATTTTATGTGATTAACAATTAAATAAAGAAAATCAGCAGACGACAATCAATGAATCGGAAGTCTGGAAGAAGCGTAAAAAAGTTATGAGTGAATGAAAGGAGTCTTATAGAGGGATGAATAAGACAGGCATTGGAATTCAAGACACGTCATAGTAATATTTACCAAATTCAGCAAATGATCTTCTTCTTTGATTTCAGTTTCCATATTCCCATAGCTTTCATACCTGATACCAGGGCTGCTTAGTGGTAAAAGCGTAGACGTTTTTGCTGTGAACGACAGCAGCTTATGAAATGTATAGTCTAATAATGTTTAATAATAATATTGTGCAGGAAATAAACTGAGGTGTCCGAAACTTATACTTAAATCTCTAATTGCAAGAAAGGAAAAATATGAGTGAGTGATAGAAGAAACGAAAAATGTGTGAAAGCGGGTAAATTTCGCTACAGGAAACTCAGAGGTCATGCCACACATGAAAGAATTCAAATACTAGGCTACATAGAAACAGTCACTGCCACATAACACGTATAAACCACGAAAACAATAATTTAATTGAAATGAATGTTAAACAATCAATATGAGAAAACCCTCTCAACGTGTATGGTCAGTAAGCAATTAGTATTGGAGCGCGAGTTAATCAGTTGTAAAGTACAAGTACCATTTCACAAAACATACACATACATAGAAACATATGAAGTGTACAACCACATGGAAATCCAGCGGTTTGAAACAGCTCTTATTCTTTTGCATGGTTACCAACTTGATTTTGCAGAATTACTAAAGTTCTTAATTTTTTGGATGACAGCTCATTAATAGTTAGGCAGTTCATGAGCTGATAAATCATTTCTGAAGAAAAACACTGATGTGCTTGCTGCACGATGGCAGAAACGTGATTTCTATCATTACAGGCAACATGCTTTCTGCACCGCTGGATTCTAGCTTATGTTTCCTCAATATATGTCAGTTGTTGAAGAATGAATGTTAGCTGATTAGAGGTAAGTCAGAACAATTTCTTCTCTTCAACACTATTACTTCGTTCTTTGCATAACAATTTCATGTTGTATCTTTTGGCACCTTAGGGCACAGTTAAAAACAATGGGTTCCACAAGACTCTTCCAGAGACTGAAACAGTAGCATAGAGCACGATATCAGCCAAAAGATGCACTATTTATAATTTGATCGTTCTTCTGATTATTATAACACTCTCTTGCACCAAATTGCTTAAGGAAGGCGTAGCACCTTACACTGACTGAATGTTCCCCATACTAACCGCTACGCCCAGAATAACGGGTGCCGAGAATAAACTTCGACTTAGTTGACACCTTCCCCTTTCCTCCTGGGAGGAAAAATTCTCATCACTGCTTACGCTATATGTTTGTTTATTGAGATAATTCGATTTTACTATGGAATAAAAGGTACACATTTCAGTATTTCATTTTTATCAAAGAAATAAAAACATGAAAAACATATTGTTCAAACAGGTATTGCTTACAAAAGTACCGTATTCTCTTTTTCATTGTGTGATAAGCTATCTAAACAAAATCGTAACAAACGAACACAAAGCACATTGCAAATGTATTTACGGGATTTGCTCAGTGATATTGTGAAAAGTCCCACAACATTATATCGGAGCAACTGTTAAACATCTTAAGATGGTTACGTAAGTTACTGGCGCAAAACGCAACTAATATTGGCATAGCGACGTCGGAATTTACCGGTACCACGAGCAGAATACCTCTTACAGTTGGACGAATGTAGCAGCCATTGCAGCTAAAGTGCGCTCTGGTGCGTAACTGTGAACCTTGGGTAACACACGAAATACTTGAACTGATTGACGAAGTAAGGATGTACAAAGATGTTCAGGGAGAAACCGAAATACAGCAACATAAGTCGCTTAGGAATGAAATAAACAGGACGTGCAGGGAAACCAAGGCGCAAATGGCTGCAGGAAAAATACGAAGAAATCGGAAAATGTGACTCAGCGTATGGAAAAATCAAAACAATGCTTGGTGAAGTTAAAAGAAAGGTCGTCAACATTAAGAGTGCAATGGAAATTTCACTGTTAAACATAGAGCAGAGAGTATATTGAAGGCCTCCACGAGAGGGAGGACACACAATGACGTGATAGGAGCAAAATACGAGTCAAGAGGGAAGAGATGGTGGATTCAGTATTAAAGTAAAAATTTGAAAGATCTTTCGACGATCAGCGATCAAATAAGGTAGAAGGGATAGATAATATTCCTTACTAAAAGAACTGGGAAGAAAACCGTCCACACAATTCTAAAGATAGAAATGGCAGATATGTGAGAGAACTACTGCAGAAATGTAAATGTCATGTGACTCGGGTCTCCCGTCGGGTACGCCTCAGCGTAACGTCTCAGGCATCCAATCTGATGATAAGAAAGGAAAATAAAATAGATTAGCTGCCAGATACGGTTAGTTTAGCTTTCGGGAAGGTAAAGGCACCAGAAAGACAGTTCTGACATTGAGATTGCTAATGGAAACAAGAAATAAGAAAACTCAAGATACGTTCATTGGATCTGTAGTCCAGAAGAACCGTTTTACAATGCAAAATGGCGCAATTCTGAGACGAATAGGAATCATCCACAGAGAAAAGCAGGTAACGGTTAATTTATACAAGAACCAAGAGGGAACAATAAGAGCGGAAGACAAAGAAAAAAGTGCTCGGATTAACAAGGTTGTAAGACAGGGATGTAGTCTTTCACACCTAATTTTCAGTCTATACATCGAAGAAACAATGACGGAAACATATTAAGAAAGGTTCAAGAATAGGATTAAAATTCAGGTGATAAGATCTCAAAAGAGTCGTTGATGACATTTTTATCTTCCGTGGAAGAAGAATTACAAGACCTGTTGAATTGAATGAACAGTCTGATGAGTACAAAATATGGATTGAGAGTAAACCGAAGAAGAAAGTAACGAATAGTAGCAGAAATCAGGTTAGCGATAAACTTAACATCAAAACTGGCGATCAAGTAAAGGAATTCGGGTATATTGGAAGGAAAATAACACATGACGAACGAAGCAAGGAGAACAGAAAGAGACTAGCGCAGATAAAGAAACGTTGCCTGGTAAAGAAATGACTGATAGTGTGATACAATGGCGTTAGTCTGAGGAAGAATTTTAGAGAATCTACATTCGGAACTCAGAATTATATGACAGTGAAACGTGGTCTGTTGGAAAATTGGAAAAGAAGACAATAGAAGCATTAGGAATATGGTGAATAAGCGTATATGGTGAGTAAGCGTATTGATAGGGTAGGAAATGAGGAGGTTCGCATCGGAATCAGTGAAGAAAGGAACACATGGACAACACTGAGCAGAAACCGGGCAGGGTGGTAAGACGTGCGTTAAGACATCAGGGAATAACTCCTATGGTACCAGAGGCAGCTGTAGAGGGTGAAAACTATGGGGGACGACGGAAATTGGAGTACATTCGTTAAATAATTGAGGATTTTAGGATATAGGTGGTGCTCTCATATGAAGAGGTTGGCAGAAGAGAGAAATTCGTGGTGGGCCGCATCAAAGCAGTCACAAGAATGAGGGGAAAAAACGAAACACAGTGGCCGCTGGAGTGAGCCGTGTTGGGACCTGCTGCACGTGCACCGTGAGCTAGGAATGTCGAACAGTTGATTAGCTGAAATATTATGTGAATTACACAGTATTATCCATCGGCCAATGCGAAATGTACATTTTTGTACTTGTTGAATTATTAGACTAAGTTTACTTGCAGTAAAAATCGATGGAAATCTCGGGGGGATATATTGTACAGAATTTTTCAGTAGCTAACAGTTGATCATTACTGAACTATGTGAGTATATCAATGTCTTCCATCATCAGACATCCCAACTGTTTCTAGTTATGAATCGTTCCTCTACAATAAGTTCAATGGCCGTATCGGTTCCTATCCACAGAAAAATGAACGATTTAAGCCCTGAATTAAAGAGAGAGATCTTAATCTAAAACTGCACAAAGTAACGCTAACTCGGTACAGAAGACGACTACAAGATCTTTGATGTCACTAGTACCTTTCTCAATTGTACTACCGGCTACAGATAGATGGGATGGCGAACTGGTAAGCTACAAGAAGCATTCCTAACTACAACATTTGTGACATTATCTTGACCAACTGACATGGAATTTGACAGTAAAAGAAAGGAGATTTACTTTGTCTAATTGTCCCGTATGCATTCGCAACTGAGTGGAATCTAAGTGAAAGAAAGGTCAGCATGCTGCCCACTCTGTACACTGAGGAAGGGGGTTATTTAACAGGAAGAAACAAAGAAATTTTGATTGCTGGTGACTTTAATACAGATTTTCTAATGCAATCTTCTAGTAAACATTTACTGCAGTTAGTAATGTTGTCTTTCAATCTAACTCACACTGTAAACTTTCCAACTAGGATCAATAAATCCTCAAGGACAGCCATTGATAACATTTTTATAGACAAATCAAAGGAACAAAATCATATCATAAAATCTGTAATAAATGGACTATCAGATCATGACATGCAGCTTCTTGTTTTAGATGTAAATTCTAAGCAGATTATCAAGACTGCTAAATCTGAGTACAGGTAGTAGTCAATCAACCAAAAATTGAGTGTTTGAGAAAACTGCTCAAAGATATGAACTGGAAAGATGTTTATAGTGGTCATGACATGAATGAAAAATATAACACATTCATGAACAATGTCAGTACCATGTTTGGAAACTGTTTTCCTCTGAAAGTTACTCAAATTAAACAGAAGTCTATAATAAAACCATGTATTACACAAGGAATAAAGATTTCCTGTAAGACAAAAAGGAAAATGTATCTGTGGACCAAGAATAGCTCCAATGCTGATGATTTAGCTAAGTACAAGGAATACTGTAAAATATTAAAAAAAGTAATTCAGACATCTAAACAAATGCACTAAGAGAAGAAGATAGCAATGTCAGGGAAGAAAATAAAAACAATATGGGATATAGTGAAAGAGGAGACTGTTAGAACCAGAAAGGAACAGGAGCAAATAGCACTAAGGGTAGATGACACATTAGTAACCGATGGGCATAGTGTGGCAAATCTATTTAACAAGTACTTTATATCCGTTACTGATAGAATGGGATTGTCAGGATCAGTAAATAATGCCCTTGAATATCTGAAACTAGCCTTTACAAATAGCTTCAGGTACATGAATATGTCACCCACTTCACCAAAAGAAATTACTTCCATAATAAAATCTTTAAAAACAAAGCATTCTAGTGGTTATGATGAAATATCAACGAAGTTAATTAAGGCATGTTCTTGTGAGTTTAGTACAATTCTAAGTTACTTGTGTAACCAGTCAATTATAACTGGGACATTTCCTGACTGGCTAAAATATGCAGATGTTAAGCCTCTATTCAAGAAAGGGGATAAAGAGATACCATCAACATACAGACCGATTTCACTTTTGCCAGCATTCTCAAAAATTTTAGAAAAAGTAATGTACAGGCAGCTTCTCAACCATCTGACCACAAACAACATATTATCAAGAACACAGTTTGGATTTCTGAAGGATTCTGTTATCGAGAAGGCTATTTACACCTACAATGAAAATGTACTTAATTCATTAAATAACAAGTTACAAGCAGCAGGTATTTTCTGTGATTTGTCAAAGGCATTCGATTGTGTGAACCACAACATCCTTTTAAATAAATTAGAATTCTATGGTGTCACAGGCAGTGCTGCAAAATGGTTCAAGCCATACCTCACTAACAGGAAACAAAGGGTGTCAGTGCAAGGGACTAGTGAATTAAATCATCAGTCATCATCAGAATGGGAAGAAATTACATGTGGTGTCCCACAAGGATCCATCTTAGGGTCATTGCTTTTTCTTGTGTACATTAATGATCTCTCATCAGTTACACTGCCAGAAGCAGAGTTCGTTTTGTTTGCAGATGACACAAGTATTGCAATAAATAGTATGTCAAGTGTAGTTCTAGAAAGATCTGCTAACGATATTTTCATGGATATTAATAAATGGTTTAAAACCAACTCACTGACAATGGATTTCGAAAAGACTCACATATGCAATTCAGAACCTGTAAGAGGTTTCCGCCCAGCATATGCATAAAGTATGAAGAAGAGCAGATAGAAGAGGTTGACAGTCTTAATTTCCTGGGATTACAACTTGATAATAAATTCAGTTGGGAGGAGCACACCACAGAACTGCAGAAATGCCTTAACAAATCTGTATTTGCAATTTGAGTGCTAGCAGACATAGGCGACATAGAAATGAAAAAGCTTGGATACTTTGCCTACTTTCATTCCATAATGTCATGTGGTATAATATTTTCGGGTAACTTTTCAAGTCAAACAAAAGTTTTCAGAGTCCAAAAGCGGGTAATACGTATTGTTTGTGGAGTAAATTCACGGACGTCCTGTAGAAACCTCTTCAAAGAACTGGGTATACTAACTACTGCCTCTCAGTATATTTACTCCTTAATGAAATTTGTCCTAAATAATATATCTCTTTTTCCAACAAACAGCTCAGTTCATATACACAATACCAGGAACAAAAATGATTTGCACAAGGACTTAAAAGCACTTACTTTAGTTCAAAAACGGGTCCACTACTCAGGAACACTCATATTCAATAATTTGCCAGCAAACATAAGAAAATTTAGTTATAAATAAAGATCAGTTTAAAAGGAGTCTGATAGACTTACTAGTGGCCAACTCCTTCTACTCTATTGACGAATTTTTTAACAGAAACAAATGATGTATGTATTCATACTATTAGTATTGTTATTTCAGCTTGGAAAAATTGACATGTTCCATATCCCCGAGGATCTTCTCAGCACGGATCTATGGAACGAAAAACTAATCTAATCTAATCTAATCACTACATTGGATAGGATATTAATCATGCAAGCACGAGACATGCTTCGTTAAAGGAACCTATGGAAACCGAAAACGAACACTAGAACTTCAATAAAGAGAACTATAGAACAAGTACGAGACACACAGAGGGAGGCTAGAGCTCCGCTAATTAACACTTCGGTAGTTAATAACAGTATGAACCATTTTGGAACCAAGTCCGTCTGAAAGAACAAGCTGGACACTCAACCGAACTGAAAGAACGATTTTAAATCACCTCATCGTTTAACAGGAAAGACGAAATACTGACGAAGCTGTCAGTTACTCTGTAGACTACTACTAATCGCTAACCACGCTTATAATTTCGTGTTTTTCACACTTTCAGCGTACAGGGTGGACCAGCTCCGTATGGCAGCAACCTCTGCTGCCTTCCATTACCCATCTACTGCATCCGACAAGGGTACGATTTGTGCTGCGTCCAAAGCTTATCTGACAATCTCAGCATTGAATTTACTGCCAGTTATCCCCCCTCCCCCCCTCCTTTTGACCGAACTTCATACTATTACACATTTATTTTACTTCACTTGCACAAACCCCAAAGCTATCTCGACTGTACTTCTTCAATCCCGAGAGTGATCTTGTCTGTACTCCTCGTGTCCCCAAAGCTATCTCAACTGTACTCCTCGCACCCCCCGAAAGCTATCTGCCTACACTCCAGCGACAAAGATGACAAGCTGCCCAACTTTTTTCACAGTCATCAGCGACCAACTCCCTGTCATGCTTTTCTGCGCGACGGTACACACCAATCAAACTCCGAGAAACGTGAGTAGGAATACAAATTATTTGGCGCCGTTCTGCCAAGAGAAGGCTACCAGAAGCTTCTATAAGCCTCTCGTGAGAAATCTGACGAGATAATGAAACGTCTCTCCTGAAAAGTCCGTTTCTCCAACGGCACATGGCCTACGAGTCACGTAGAGCGCTCCTCCACAATTTTTAACGCGTCCATCGCGCAATAGCTCCACGAAAGTTAAGGGACACTCTCAGTCCTGCTTCACCAAGGCAGGGCAGAAATCTGTCCTACCACTGAGTTAAAGTTACCGTGTCATGCGCTACTGTCAGACGGAACACAGCTGGAATTTGCTGATCAGCAAGGGCACTTAATTAAAATAAAATGCATGTTACGTGGGCTTCAGTATTACCCAATAAGGCAAAAGCGTAACATGGTATCAGGTTAAATTAATCCATCGTAGCACCAGTGAAAGAGGTACGAAGATGACTTACGTCTTACACAACATATCCACCGAAAAAGCATGAAAAGTCACACAAAATATGCTCTTTAAATTTTAGTTGTACTGGCTTACTTGCCATAACGAGAGTTTCTCTATATAGTAGACGAAAGGGATTAAGTAGGAATAATTAATATTTGTCATGTTGGAAATAATAGTGGTAGCAGGGAATGTCTGCACCAAAGTATTGTTGACAAGAGAGACCGCAAAATGATATAATTTTAAAAAGGGCGGGAGAGACCGCGTATGGATACATTTTAAGAAAAGAGCGGGAAAGACCGCGCATTGATACATTTTGTAATGGTAGCAGGGATTGTCTGCACCAGAAAGCATTGTTGGCAGGAGAGACCGCACTTTAGAGTTCGTAGGAAGTCAGTAGTAAGCAAGATGTGAAGCGAGTCGGTAGCAGGTCTGAAGCGATAGGTTGAGAGGAGCGGTGTGCCTGCCAGCCACTAGCTATGATTTACAAGAGATTATAAACGGATGTACAGAGACATCAGCTAACTATTATCATAAGAAGAACTAATATTATTGAATTAATTTTTTTAGAAACTCAAGAATACTGAAGGTATGTTTGCGCATTGCTACTTGTAGGATTATTGTAAAAAGTAAGTCCCATTTGAACGTTTGTAAAATCATTTCATTCAAAATATAATTAGTTTTAGCCATCAATATTGCATTTCTAATTATAATCCATCCCAAAAACCATCAACGTAAAATTTTGCAAAATTTCATTGTTGTCAAGAAAAAGTTTAACTATGAATTACGTAACTTCAGTCAAATTAATTAAAGAATAACGTCAGCTTTGCTGTTAAAGAATAACGTCGGCTTTGGTAATAAATACAGCCACTTATTACGAAAGCCCACCACCAGCTAATAGAGTATAGTAAAATAGAGTAAGTATATTCATGTCGCAGTTCGATGTAGCAGTCATATGGCGATCCAGTAACAAGAGAAAAGGTAAGGAACAGTTTTGGGTTATTGCAGATAACGACTGAGGGCCACACGACGACGACACATTCTATGTTTCGTCGAAATAATCCGAAAATCACTTTTAAAAAGCAGCAATTAAATTTGTATGCGAAGATTGAGAAAGAGAATAAATTTCAAAGGGAAGATTTCATTTGTTATTATTAAGCAAGAGATAGAAATCCTAAGGGAAGGTTACATAGGTTACTGTAAAAGGGAAGGTTATCATTAACAAAAGAGGTATAGAGGAGCCGGGAAGGTTTCAACGTTTCACAGTGCATGTCCATGGAAACAGCGCCCTTGGCACTCACACGGCTGTCATATCCTAGTTACTGTACTAGCTACGTCGTCACTACAGTTCTCGGTTATTTGCCGTCAAAATGAAGCTGGATGGTGTTAGGTATGGAATAACTTAAGTGAGGTGTGCAGTGTCGTGCTATTTATTTTGGCACTTGCCAGTTAATCAAGAGAGATCTGACCCAGTATTACCAAGTACGTAATGGTAGCGCAGAGACTGGACATCAGCAGTCTGCGGTCGATCGTCAAGAAACCGGCAGCCTTGAAACTGAGAGGCCGAGTAGCCATCACTTGCGGCAGCAGAGCCCCCATGTCTGTCCAGACGGCCTGACGTTGTCTCAACGTGTCAGCCCTAACCACCAGAACTCGAGTGCGCTCCGCTTCATCTGCTGTGGCCGAACAGGAGAGCACGACGGCGACGGCGCCTAGCAGGTGCGAAGCCACCCACACCACGGAGTACAGGATGGAGCTGCTCAGCACGATGCCGTGGCTCTTGTCTGAACCAACCCAAAGCATCAGGATCTCGTAGGAGCCGTACAGGGGACTAGAGTAAGCTGTTATTATTTGCAGAGCCACAGTGAAGCCGAAGTCCCGCTGTAGCAGCTCTGCTGCGCGATGGAGAACGGCGTGTGCGTGGTGCAGCTGGTTCACTGCTGGTTGGAAGAACTCCTCTGATGGTCAGCTGTGGTCCAACAGGATGTGCGACAAGCGCTTGTCGCTGTGAAGAGCGGTTGTCATGAGGATAAAATCGTTGATGGCCTGGAACCTCACGCGCAGCTCGAGAACGAGCAGGGTGAACTGCAACACTAAAAGAATGTCCACAGCTCTGTACACCATGAACAGTGTCCAGAAAAGGATACGACTGCCGTCAACTTCACGCCGAGCGTAAGGAAGAGACAAAGCACTTTCTGCTACTACCACAAACGCAAGTTAACAGTATTCCAGGCATTTTGTCTCTCTGCCGCTCTTCGTGAAGCACACATTCGTCAAAGTATTCAAGAGCTTCAAGATACGTCCTCAAGTCTGTCAACGTGCACACAGTATTACGTGCAAGGGCCCATAATACTTTAGAATAGACGAGCAGTCTCACTGGAATATCAACAAAAATAGTAACTGTCGATAATTTCTGATAAAGAGCGAGTGTTGTATGGATGTCCACCATTAGAGTGGCAGATGCCAAAAGCTACCAGGCAGTGGAATTCGATTTTATCACTTTACATACTATTGCTGATTCTTGTTGACACTGAAGTGGTCGTTTGGATGGCATTAAACCCACTATTTTCCACAAAGTATGTAGATGTTCACTGGCAGCATAAAAAGTATTTCTTGACATTTTATTAGAGCCACTTTGTTGCATTTAAAATTCCTCCTGTAGACATATTAATTGCAGATTGTGCAGTACGAGCTGCTGAATGAAACTTTGGGGACTTACTTTCACCTCCGTGTCCTCTTATACTAGTATTTGGTAGCTCTGTACAGTAAATCATTAGCTTAATTGACCCTGTTTTGGATCGACTTGTGACTCTCCTAGCGTTACGAACACTGTTCGTGTCAGACAGCGCACTCCTATTATCTGTTGTTCCCGACGGCGGCCGTTAATCTTGATATTACATTTCCGGCGTGCATTTCTCCACGTAACATCTTATTAAATTTCTGAGCCACCAAATTCCGCTTTTCCTCCTTCTATTAGTAGTACGCTGATTTTCTCTTATTTATGCACGTCTCACATCACATACAAAGTCTTCTACTACAGATTTTACTTCAATCCTAATTACGGCCATCAGTCTCTATAACATTTAATCGAATATGTCCCCCTATTCCGTGTCTGATGACTTTACCGAATAAAATGGAGCAGCGGTAACACACTGGACCATCATTCGGAAGGACAGTCATCTTGAATTATGGTATTTCAGTGTTTTCCTTAAATAGCTTAAGGCGAATGTCGATACGGTTTCTTTGAAAAGGACTCGGCCAATTTCCTTCCGTATATCTCCCCAATACAAGCTTTTGCTTCGTCCCAAGTGACCTTTTCGTCGATGGAACATAAAACTTTAATCTTCCTTTCATTTTTTTACAACTTGTAGGTATTACCCCCGAGACTTGTTTAAGGTCAAAGCAGAGGTAACTTTTACTAGAAACCTAAAACGGATAAATGTGGAAGGTAAGTCTCTTAGTATAGCGGGACCCTGCCATTGCCCTATACCACAGTCAGTTAAAATGGTGGCTTCATTAAAGTTAGTTATTTTTTCTAAAAGCTTCGTTACATTACACAACCTGGTGCCTCCAAGTTCAGTTGTACCCTCACCGTAGCTCTCTATGAAAGATAAAGGTAATGGGAGTGTACTGCGCACAGTGCAGAGGTATTTATTTGCACAATGGACTGCTTGCTTCTCTTCGAATATACTTTGAAGGGACAGAAAATTCCTCAACAAGGGGAAAAAAAGGTGAAAGCGTCATTTTTGGGAGCAGGGATGGTCCTGTTGCACAACAGTCAACGAGACAGGAAGATCTCCATGACCATTTCATTGGAGATGCTATTAAATTTGAAAATCTTAGCGAAGATAGAAGCAGCAAATAGTCCACGACAGTGTCATAAGGGACGAAGCACACATTGGGAAAGGAAATCAGTCCGCCTTCTCCAACGGAATACAGCGGCATTTGTCTTGTGGTTCTGGACAGCTGAACATGGATTTTAACCTCCATCCTCCTGAGTGCAAGTCGAACGTCTTAATCACTGGGCCACCGATATACAACAACTTCGCGAAGAAGACGCCGGTGTTGATTGTTTTAGGATATGAACTCTGATGTTCCTGAACAAATTTTATATTTCAGTGTAATCTAAAAATTGTAACCTCAGACCTGGAGTTGTTCTTTGGTTAATGTTTGTAAATAAAATACAACTGTATATATTTATATAATTTTTTTGGACATGTCTAGAACTTGAAAAAATCTGCTTTCAGCAATAACAGCAAAAATTGTGAAATAAAGTATTTCTCAATTGACAAACGCATAAAATTAACAGTAAATGCGTTTCTGGTATGTGTGGCTGCGTGACTAGTGGTCGAAAAAATAGAAAGGAGGCAGCCACTCTAACCTACATCCACACTCCGCAAGCTACCTTACGGTGTATGGTGGAGGGTACTTTGTCCACAGATCGCCGTGCCACACCAAAGCCGTCAATGCATATCGATACCACAAACATTAGCGGCGGCTCGTCGCAATCCGCAAGAAGCAGTGGGAGGCACTCCAGAACACCAGGCCTCTCTTCTCAGCACTGCAGCGCCCTCATACTGAGGTCAATATAGACGTAAGTGTGGTAGAGCTGTGGCCCATTTCGTGACCTCCTCTGAAGGAGTTGACAGCATTGTGCAGGACCAATGAGTTGTTAATGTTTCTGATGAACTTGTACTTTAGTAAATGTTGAATATTGTAGCTCAAGAGAACAGTTCGTTAATTAGTGCATCAAGTGATGCTTTGTGCCTCGCGGAGTGGCCGCGCGGATAGAGGCGCCATGTCACGGATTGCGAGGCGCCTCCCGCCGGAGGTTCGAGTCCCCCCTCGGGAATGTTGTGTGTGTGTTGTTCTTAGCATAAGTTAATTTAAGTTAGAGTAAGTAGTGTGTAAGCCTAGGAACAGATAAGCTCAGCAGTTTGGTCCCATAGGAATTTACACACATTTGAACATTTGTTTGATGCTTTGTTAGTCAAATGGCTCTGAGCACTATGGGACTTAACTTCTGAAGTCATCAGTCCCCTAGAACTTAGAACAACTTAAACCTAACTAACCTAAGGACATCACACTCATCCATGCCCGATGCAGGATTCGAATCTGTGACCTTAGCAGTCACGCGGTTCCAGACTGTAGCGTCTAGAACCGCTCGGTCACCCCGGCCGGCTGTTAATCAATGACAGTTGTGAATTATCCAGTACTCCCGCGGCAAAGAAGAGTGTCCAAGTTAAGTAAACCTTTTATTCAGTAATGTAGAAAAAATGAATTAATATTACATGAGTCGCAGTTGCTATTTGCCATCTCACCGACCAATCAAAGAACCCACAGTTATGACCGGACAAAGTAGTTTCGTCTATCATTACGCCGTTTCCTATTCCTGTCAAGAATGGATTATGGTAAGAGCGATTGTTGGTGATGCTCCGTGGGTACTTGAAAATCTGTAATTTTAACTTCATCGTCGTTTCGCGAGATATACGTAGGAGGAAACAACATATTTGTTGATTCTACTTGGAACATAAAGCTTGTAATTTTAACAGTAAACGACACCGTGAAGCAGAACGCCCCTCTTGCATCGTCTGTCTCTGGCGTTGGTCGAGCATCTCTGAGACGCTTTAGCACATACTAAATAAACTTGTAACTAAACGTGCTGCTCTACTAAAGATTTTCTCTGTTTCCTGTCGCAGACTGGGAAACGATATTCTAGATCAAGTCGAAAAATGGTGTTTTAAAACTATGACGTATATATGCAGACTGAAGCGACACATGGAAATTTGTACCAAGGCCAGGATTTGAAACTGGGTCTCTTGCCCACTAGCCATTTGCCCTAACCACTACGACACCCTGGCACAGTGGCTTTGCAGATCTACACGGGCTACCCTACCACTCCTACCTCTTAATTCAAATTCCCATTCACGCCTCAGCCTATTGTTGTTTCCCCACAAACTCGAACAGCATTGCACAGGCTCTCCAACTGTATTGGAATACCACCTTAGCATCGAACGAAATAGGGGATCCCGCCTGAAACCCAGGTGTGAATGGGAATTTGGATTAAGGAGGGAGATATGCAATGACAGCCTGTGCGGCTGTACAAAGCCACCGTGCCAGGGTACTGTAATGGTTACCGCATGTGCCTACCTAATAGGAGACCTGTGTTCGAATTTCTAGCGTTGGTCCAATTTTTATTCGTCGCTTCATTCTGTGTATATGCATCATAGATGTTTGAGACTTTAAAAAGACCTCTGGAACCACGTAGCTCCGTTTAACCAAAGCACTTATCTCTATAGTCGACATTATTGTCTCGGGGGATTCAGCAAATGTTTAGATAATTAAGATAATTCTCATTTATTCTTTCACCTTAGTTGCACATTTTTAATTAAATTACATCTTTCGAACATTCTGGATCTTCAGATCTAAGTAGTTCGACAGCAATCCCTCTTGTCTACTCAGAATCACAATCAGAGTCCTCTCATACGTGATTCTACTGACGTAAGTACGGAGGTCCGAAGATGATCCGGAATTCTCGAAACACGTAATCTAATTAAAAATGTGCAACTGAGACGGACCAATAAACGAGAATTATCTCAGTAAAGTACCTATGCCCGGGTTTCAGGCAGGATTCAGTGACGATTCGTCCAATGAATCTCAGTTTCTGTCTTGCTGTGATTTGCTATATGTGGTCGTTCCAATTTACTTTCCTCGTATTTTATGGCTGTGACGGCTTCTAGTGCTTGTTCTGCAATAGTGTAGTCGTTGCGACTTCTCTGTATACAACTTTACCCTTCTCGAAAAGCATGAAGTAGTCGGCCTTTAACACTCCCTTATGATAAACCAGAACTTACTTTTACGTCTGAAGATTTCTCTGTGCTAGGAATGACATACTTGTTCTGTTTGCTAAAAACTTTTCAGTCAAATCATATAGTTGATTTGCTAATCTGTACCCTCTTATTTTGTTTATTTGGCGGAAAAGCGGAAGTAACTGAAGCGCCAAAGAAACTGGTATAGGCATGCGTATTCAAATACAGAGATATGTAAACAAGCAGAATACAGCGCTGCGGTCGGCAGCGCCTATACAAGACTACAAGTGTGTGGCACAGTTGTTAGATCGGTTACTGCTGCTACAATGGCAGGTTATCAAGATTTAGGGTGAGTTTGAACATGGTGTTATAGTCGGCGCACGAGCTATGGGACACAGCGTCCAGGAGGTAGCGATGAAGTGAGGATTTTCCCGTACGACCATTTCACGAGTGTACCGTGAATATCAGGAATCCGGTAAAACATCAAATCTCCAACATCGCTACGGCTGAAAAAAATCCTACAGGAATGGGACCACTGACGACTGAAAAGAGTCGTTCAAGGTGACATAAGTGCAACCATTCTGCATATTGCTGCTGATTTAAATGCTGGGCCATCAATAAGTGTCAGCGTGCGCGATATTCAACGAAACATTATCGATTTTGGCTTTCGGAGCCGAAGGTCCACTCGTGTACCATTGATGATTGTACGACACAATGCTTTACGCCTCGCCTAGGGCCTGTCAAAACCGACATTAGGCTGTTAATGACTGGAACCATGTTGCATGGTCATGTGAGCCTCGTTTCACATGCATCGAGCGGATGGACGTGAATGGCTATGGAGAAGACATCATGAATCCGTGGACCCTGCATGTATGCAGGGGACTGTTCAAGCTGGTGGAGGCTCTGAAATGTTGTGGGCGTGTGCAGTGGGAGTGATATGGGGCCCCTGATACGTCTAGGTACAACTCTGACAGGTGACACATATGTAGGCATCCTGTCTGATCACCTGCATCCATTCGTGTCCGTTGTGCATTCCGACGGACGTGGGCAATTCCAGCAGGACAATGCGACACACCCTCCTCCTCCTCACCCCCCCCCCCCCAGGTCCAGAATTGCTACAGGGTGGCTCCAGAAATACTATTCTGAGTTAAAACACTTCCGCTGGCCACCAAACTCTCCAGACATGAACATTATTGAGCATATCTGGGATTCCTTGCAATTTGCTGTTCAGCAGAGATCTCAGCCCCCTCGTACTCTTACGAATTTCTGGACAGCCCTGCACGATTCATGGTGCCAATTCCCTCCAGCACTACTTCAGACATTAGTCGAGTCCATGCCACGTCATGTTACGGCACTTCTACGTGCTCGCAGGGGTCCTACACATTATTAGTCAAGTGTACCAGTTTCTTTGGTTCTTCAGTGTATATGGAACGTCTTCTGGAAGTTAAAGAGTACGGCATAAACCTGGGCTCCGGTATCTACAGCTTTCTGTGTCTTGTGGACGAACAGAGCGACCTTAGTTTCACACGATCGTTGTTTTCGGAACCCATGTTGCTTCCTACAGAGATCTCCAGACATACAACACTCGAACATAAAACATCTTCCAAAACTATACAACACACCTAAGTCAGAGATATGGCTCTCTATTGTCCTGTGCGCCTGTTCGACGTACGTTCGTTTCGTTGATTCAGTTTTTTGCAGTCACTAGGAACGCTTCACTTCAACGCACTTCGGTACGCTGCTGATAGAAGGGGAGCAACTTCTTTCGCATACTCTATACAGAAACTTACTGGTATCCCACCAAGTCCAGATGCCTTTCAAGTGTAAAGTGATATCGGTTTCTTTTCTATCGCATGATCTCTTACTTCGATATGTGTCATTTACGTGCGTGCAAATGTTTGAAGGAGAAACCACAGTAATATATTCCTTGCTAAAAAGTGTTATGCAAAAGGCGTTCAGTATCACTGCATTCTCCTTCTGATCTTCCGTTTCGATACCGGTATTGTCAAAAAGTGTATGGACCGACGACTTCCATCCTATAGTACTTTAATGTCAGACTGAAACTTCTTAACGTTTTCTGTTGAGTCGGTAGATACAATTTTACTCTCACTTTGGCTCTCCTTACGCTAATTTTGGCTTCGCGCAGTGTTTTGTTTGTCTAGTAGGTTTGACTACGTTTAACTTTGCAGTCCTAGGAGCTTTCTAATATGGCTGTCGAACCGAGGCGTTTTTTTTTCCATTCCTCAGAACTCTGCTAGGCACACACCTTTGTAAGGCGAATTGTACAATACTGTTGAACTTCGTCAATTTATGTTATACATTTTCGGTAACAGAGAGGAATTTTTCATGTTAACTCCCCAGACAACCCGATTTTTTTTTTTCGCGCTTGCTGTGCAGAAATATCTTCCTACCCGTCTTTACAGTCTTAGTTACCGACGTATTCAGTTATGCTGTAACGGCTTTAAAATAACTGATTCCTTGTTCTACGCTCAAACTTTAATCTCAGGTCTGTTGGTGACTGGGAAATCTAATATGTTACCTTCAGGTGCCATTTCCCTGACTAGCTGCTCAAGATGATTTTCGGATAAGGTACTTACAAGGGAACCTCCCCATCACACCCCCCTCAGATTTAGATATAACATGGCACAGTGAATAGGCCTTGATAAACTGAACACAGATCAATTGAGAAAACAGGAAGAAGTTGTGTGGAACTGCGAAAAAATAAGCAAAATATACCAACTGAGTAGTCCTTGGGCCATATAGGCAACATCAAGGATAACGTGAGCTCAGGAGTGCTGTGGTCCCGTGGTAGCGTGAGCAGTTGCAGAAGAAGAGGTCCTTGGTTCAAGTCTTCCCTCCAGTGAAAATTTTACTTTCTTTATTTTTGCATAGTTATTATCTGTCCGTTCGTTCATTGACGTCTCTGTTCACTGTAATAAGTTTAGTGTCTGTGTTTTGCGACCGCATCGCAAAACCGTACGATTAGTAGACGAAAGGACGTGCCTCTCCAATCGGCACCGAAAACATTTGATCGCAAGGTCATAGGTCAACCGATTCCTCCACAGGAAAACACATCTGATATATTCTATACGACACTGGTGACGGCATGTGCGTCACATGACAGGAATATGTTGTCGACCCACCTAACTTGTACACTTGGCGAATGAGTAAAAAGATTCTTCTACCTTGCCCGATATAGGTTTTCTTGTGGATGTGATAATCACTCCCAAAAAAGTGATGAAAACATAAGAGTTTGTCACATAAACTGAAAATAAAAAATTAAACATTCCACTCGATGGAAGATTTGAACCAAGGACCTTTCGTTCCGCAGCTGCTCACGTTACCACCAGACCACGGCGCTCCCGCGTTCCCAGTATCCTAGATGTTGCCTATCTTCCCATGAACTACTCAGTTTGTATATTTTGCTTATTTTTTCACAGTTCCACACAACTTCTTCCTGTTTTCCCAATTGATCTGTGTTCAGTTTTTCAAGGCCTATCCTCTGTGCCAACTTATAACTAAATCTGAGGGGGGTGCGATGGGGAGGTTCCCTTGTTAGAACGATTTCACATGATTCCCTGTCCCTATTACGCGTCTCAGTCACTTGAGTCTCCCACTGTACATCTAGTAGTTAAGATCTCTTATTAATAATGTGATGTGATCAGGATACATCCGCAAAATATTCCTTAAGTTGCCCACTTATCTTCCCCGAATTATTTGCATACGAAGTCAGTAATAATCTCACTAGATATTATCTTATTATTTACAGCTATAAACACGCCTCCCTCCCGGTGTTCACTATACCATAGCGATTTACATTTCAGCCACACTTTTAAAATTTTACTGATATTAACATCTGGTTTCAGCCAACATTCTGTCCTTAGTGCTATATGGGCATCACTATCATTTATAAGCCAATATGCACTGAGGCGAGGCGCCAAAAGGGGTCATTAAATAGCGATATGGAGATATGTAGTTGGCGATAGTACCACGTACACAGGGTATAAAAGGGCGGTGCATTGGTGGAGTTTTCATTTGTACTCGGGTCATTCATGTGAAAAGGTAATTATGAAATCACGACGGGAATGAACACACTTTGAACGTGAAATGGTAGCTGGAACTAGACGCATGGGATCTTTCATTTTGGAAATCGTTAGGGAATTTCTATATTCCGATATCAACAGTGTCAACAGTGTGCCGAGAATACTAAATTTCAGGCATTACCTCTCACCAAGGACAATACAGTGGTCGACGGCCTTCACTTAATGACAGGGAGCAGCGGCGGTTACGTACAGTTGCCTGTGCTAACAGACAAGCAACACTGCGTGCAATAACAGCAGAAATCAATGTGCCACGTACGAAGAACGTATCCGTTAACACAGTGTGGCGAAATCTGAGGTTAAGCGGCTATGGCAGCAGACAACCAACCCGAGAGTCTTTGCTAACAGCACGACATCGTCTGCAGCGCCTTTCCTGGTTGGACCGAAGACGACTGGTCAGATGAGTGCAGCTTTCAGTTGGCAAGAGCTGATGGTAGGGTTCGAGTATGGCGCAGACCCCACCCATGGACCTAAGTTGTCAACAAGGCACTGTGCAAACTGATGGGGGCTAGTCCAACTGTATTGATCGTTGACTGGAATAGTTATGTTCGACTACTTAGAGACCATTTGCAGCCATTCACGGATTTCATGTTTCCAAATAACGATGTAATGTAACTGGGCCACAATCGATCGTGATTGGTTTGAAAAATATTTTGTACAATTCGAGCGAATGATCTGGCTACCAGATAGTCCAAGATGAATGTTTATGGCATATAATCGAGAGGTCAGGTCGTGCTTGAAATTCTGCACTGGCAACACTTCCGCAGCTGTGGGGAGATACAGAGGCAACAAGGCTCAATATTTCTGCAGCGGACTTCCAACGGCTTATTGAGACCATGTCATGTCGAGTTGCTGCACTACTCCTGGGAAAAGGAGATCTGACACCAGATTAGGAGGTATCTCATGACTTTTATGAGCTCAGTGTAGTTCTGGGACGTTTCTGCAGACACTCTTAGAGTATCTACTAATATTATATTAACTTTTTTTCCCAATCTGCAACGATGAATGCTATATTATTTAATTAATGAGTACGGTGTTCCTTTCTGACCGAAATCAGAACGTATAAGCTTGGGCCGTAAGGGACAACATGTTCGCATCACATGTATTGTGCTACCGTTGAAGCTGCTTCCTGTGCGTAGTACATGATTAACATATCAATGGAGCAAAGGTTGATAAAATTAACCCACATCCAAGATCGGTACACAATCATCTCAGGCTGTGGTTTTAGCCTCCCAGTCGTCTCCAAACCAGAGGACTGTAATCAGCTCTGGGAACAGTCCAGCTAAATGCTATCCCTAGGCTGGCTTCACCAAACCAACCAGCCGTATGTGGAAATCGAGGTTGACATCCGAACCCAGGCAGCATGCGTCATTCGTACTGACTGAGCCACAATTTTCAGCTGTGTTCACCCAGTGCACTCAATCGCTGCCGACAAAGGCTTCTTCAGGTTTCGGACGTGACTCTTCAGAAAGCAAACAGACACTGGTGTTCTCTCCTGGTCATCCTGCTACTTATCTGTGGGACTTCCTTACCCACCTAATGTTTGATCTGCCAATGACCACCCTCTGCACTTGTCTGGACCTTCCAGGAAGATCGGCCCCAGTACCGATATACGAGGGGTTCTGTGCTGGCTCATACATAATTTCAGCGATGGATAATACCTCAAAACTGTTGTTAACGTGTAAGGGGCAATCCTTTGGCAAGTATCCACTTTCGCTTTCCGACCAGGTGATTCGCGATTTTGCAACTGCTCATCATTTACCGTCAGGTGTGTGTCGATCGGACAGTATGAGCAAATGGGAAGGCACTGCGACACAAAGCATACTTTCTATCAGTCATCAGTACTCTGAGTGATTTTATGTGCAGCTCCGCGAAGTCCTTTCTTGTGTCACCTCTTCATCTCTGAATGGCATATGCACCCTACAGAATCAGTTACCTGCTGGATGTATTCCAATCAGCCGGCCGAAGTGGCCGTGCGGTTAAAGGCGCTGCAGTCTGGAACCGCAAGACCGCTACGGTCGCAGGTTCGAATCCTGCCTCGGGCATGGATGTTTGTGATGTCCTTAGGTTAGTTAGGTTTAACTAGTTCTAAGTTCTAGGGGACTAATGACCTCAGCAGTTGAGTCCTATAGTGCTCAGAGCCATTTGAACCATTTGTATTCCAATCTCTGTCTTTCCCTGAAGTGTTTAACCTCGTTCAGCTCCTTCTAATATGAAGGAAGTTGTTCCTCGATGTCTTAACACATGTCCTAGCATCATGTACCTCCTTCTTGTAAATGTTTTCCATGCGTTCTTTTATTCGTCGATTCAGTAGAGAACCTAATTGTCCAAAAATGGTTCAAATGGCTCTGAGCACTATGGGACTTAACATCTGAGGTCATCAGTCCCCTAGAACTTAGAACTACTTAAGCCTAACTAACCTAAGGACATCACACACATCCACGCCCGAGGCAGGATTCGAACCTGCGACCGTAGCGGTCGCGCGGTTCCAGACTGAAGCGCCACACCGGCCGGCTGTCAACATCCTTCTCTAGCATCTTATGTCAAATGCTTCTGTTCTCTTCTTCTCCTGTTTTCCCACTGACCAACATTATGTTACAATACTGTGCTTCAGTGCACATTCTCAGAAATTTCTGCCTCATATTATCGTCTGCGTTTGACACTAGTAGACTTATTTCGGCAGCGAAAGTTGTAACCTCCCAACAGTAAAAATATATATAATTATACTTATAACATTCACATTTAGCGTAACCTCTCAACAGTTTATTATTACGTAACCTCGCAATAATAACGTGACTAACCTCCCAATAGAAAATGTGACTCATATATAACCTTTCCATCAACAAAAGCAAAACGAGGATAATGGAATGTAGTCGAATTAAGTCGGGTGATGCTGAGAGTATTAGATTAGGAAATGAGACACTTAAAGTAGCAAAGGAGTTTTGCTATTTGGGGAGCGAAATAACTGATGATGGTCGAAGTAGAGAGGATTTAAAATGTAGACTGGCAATGCCAAGGAAAGCGTTTCTGAAGAAGAAAATTTGTTAACATCGAGTATAGATTTAAGTGCCAGGAAGTCGTTTCTGAAAGTATTTGTATGGAGTGTAGCCATGTATGGAAGTGAAACATGGATGATAGATAGTGTGGACAAGAAGAGAATAGAAGCTTTCGAAACGTGGTGCTACAGAAGAATTGCTGCTTAGTGGTGCATGTGGAGCGGTGTACGCAGGAGTGTTTTATTTATTTATTTACACGTCAAGTTCCGTAGGACCAAATTGAGGAGCAAATTTCCAAGGTCATGGAACTGGTCAGTACATGAAATTACAACATAAAATGAATAACAGATGAAAATAAAATGTTTATGAACCTGAAGAAAGTCAGTCCATAAGTTTAAGTAGACGCAATTAACAATACAACGAGAATCAGCTCAATTTTTCAAGCAACTCCTCGACAGAATAGAAGGAGTGACCCATGAGGAAAGTCTTTAGTTTCGATTTGAAAGCGCGTGGATTACTGTTAAGATTTTTGAATTCGAGTGGTATCTTACTGAAAATGGAAGCAGCAGTATACTGCACACCTTTCTGCACAAGAGTTAAGTACGATCCAAATGAAGATTTGATTTCTGCCGAGCATTAACTGAGTGAAAGTTCCTTATTCTTGGGAATAAGCTAATATTGTTAACAAGAAATGACAGTAAAGAACATATATATTGAGAGAGTGTCAAAATACCCAGACTCGTGAACAGGGGTCGACAATAGGTTTGTGATCTTACACAACTTATTGCCCGAAACGCCCATTTAAGAACCAAAAATATCCTTTTAGAAAGGGAAGAGTTACCCCAAAATATAATACCATACGTCATAAGCCAATGAAAATAAGCAAAGTAGACTAACTTTCGTGTCGAACGATCACTCACTTCAGATACCTTTCGAATAGTAAAACTGTCACCATCATGTCTTTGAACAAGATCCTGAACGTGGGCTTTCCACGACAGTTTACTATCTATCTGAACACCTAGAAATTTGAACTGTTCAGTTTCACTAATCATATGCCCATTCTGTGAAATTAATACTACAGGTTTTGTTTAATTGTGTATTAGAAACTGTAAAACCTGAGTCTTACTGTGATTTAGCGTAGGTTTATTTTCTACAAGCCACGAACTTAGGTCATGAACTGCACAGATACCATCTTCATATAGTTAAGGCTAACCGGCCATTGACGTCCTTCTTCTATGCGGATGCACACGTATTGCCCGAACTCTTACGGGACTCGGTAAGATTGTCAGCCGCGAGTAATGACTGTAATGGGCAGGGGCACTACGAATGTAGTGTGTGGACATTAAAGTTGGGTATGTGGGTCTCACGGGGAGCGTGCAAGGGATAAGTCCCTGCAGTCGCCATATCCTCTGTGCCGTTAGTGGCTCACATGGAGGAGCCGGCACGATAGCTAAGCGTGTTCGGTCAGAGGGCTTGCATGCTCTCTGTAACAAACAAACTGTCTAGGAATCAACAATCAACTTCAACGGATGTCTTGTGACGTCCGCCCAGACCAAACTCAACGAACTATATCGAAAAAAAAATGAATAGAACGTCTGCCATCTAAGAAGGAGATCCCGGGTTCGAGTCCCGCTCGGGACACACATTTTCAACTGTCCCCGTTGATATATATCAACGCCTGCTGGCAGCGTAGGGTATTGACTTAATTATCATTTTATTCCGTAATGGTCCAACGTCCGGAGCAATATTTCCAAAAATACGCCTAGCGTTCGAAACCTTTCGTTTAACCCATCCAGTACCTCATAGAGAAAAGAGAATATAGCATTTTCAGTTGTTAAACGGCTTCTAAAGCCGAACTGTACATTGATCATGCAATATAAAATGATCAACTATCCTTTTCAATAACTTTAGCAAACACTGATGGCATAGAAATAGGTCTAAAATTGTCTACATTATCCCCTTCACCCTTTTCATCAAGCGGCTGTACTACTAAGTACTTTAATCGTTCAGGAAACTCACCATTCCTAAAGGAAAACTTACAAAATGGATAAATACATGGCTAACATGTGCAGCACAGTATTTCAATATTCTGCTAGGGAATCCATCATACCCATGAGAGTCCTTTGTCTCCAGTGATTTAATTATTGACTTAATAATGAGTGTGCATTTACATATCGTGATACTAATGAAGCTATACATTATACAACTTTACAACTTTTCTTTTTACATCTCAGAGATGCCCGTATTCTTCCTCAGCGCACAGGTTATCTGTATATATAATTTAATCGATGTCACAGTTATTATACAGGGTGAACATTTTATACCGACAAACTGCAGGGACTGATTGCTGACTGGAAATGGAGGAAAGAAGGTCCTGTGAACAGGTGTCCAGAAATGGACAGTGTGTGTGAAGTAACAACAATTTGTCTCAGAACACAGTACAGAGCAACATCACATTTGCATCATAACAGATATTCAAAGTGGCCTTCATGGATTGCAGATGATAGCAGCAGTTTTCATGCAGGATGCATATAATCGTACTTTGGCTTACAACATATTGCCGGGGCATTTTCCTTGAGGTTGTACTACGGTATGTCTCTGTATCCTGTAGAATCAGGTTTTCCGAATCTGGTGTACGCGTAGTGCGCCGCCTCCCTGCACATTCGTCTGTCTGAAAGGATCCATGATCACAAAAACACCAAAAAGGACTTGAAATGTGGTTGGTGTCTGTGAATGTACTTGTTTTGGTATAGTCTTGGTGCCTCTCGACCGTCTGAATTTGTTTTGCAGTCCACAAACACCAGCTCGGCTTTTCCCCGACATGAATACCTGACCCCGGACCATTCTGCTGTGTACAGTACGTTGGGTCATCACACAGCCTGTAACCCAAGGAACACATGGTACATGGTCAGAGGAATTGTCATTCGTCAGTGCCATCTACCGTAGCAACGATGCATTTCTGGGCACACGTTCGTAGGACTTTTTTTCCTCCGTTTCCAGTCGTCACTCCGTCCCTGCCGTTTGACAGTTTTGTTAATGCTCACTCTGTATTACAGTATGAAAGAATGGATTAAACATGTTCAGGATTGTCTATACAATGTATTCACCGCGTTTGCTATGCTATGTAGAACATATCAACGAATAAAAGCATTTTCACAAATATTATAAAGTTCAAAGGACAAACAGTACTGCTTTTTCAAAGAGTAAATAGTTTTCCCCAATTCGCTTACTATTCTTCAAATCTTTAAATACAATGGGCGTTCAAAAAGCTTTGCACGGTCGTCTCTAATTTTTTTTATTTTTTGCAGGAGGAGAATGAATTTTTTTGCGAACGTACTTGGAACATTTGGATATAAGATGGTACATAAAAGTACTTTCTTTTATTTACAGGTGAGCCATAATGGACTCTGAAGTAGATGTCAGGTTGCGACAACAGTCGGTGATGGAGTTGTAATGTCATCCTAATGCGGTGAATAGCAGTTAAAGCTTTCAGGAATGTACTCATCACGTGACATCCACAGCAGCCTCCACATTTCGAGATACACCATGTGATCAAAAGTATCCGGATACCTGGCTGAAAATGAGTTACAAGTTCATGGCGCCCTCCATCGGTAATGCTGGATTTGAATATGGTGTTGGCCCACCCTTAGCCTTGATGGTAGCTTCCACTCTCACATGCATACGTTCAGTCACTCCGCTGCAGAGTGAAAATCTCATTCTGGAAACATCCCCCAGGCTGTGGCTAAGCCATGTCTCCGCAATATCCTTTCTTTCAGGAGTGCTAGTTCTGCAAGGTTCGCAGGAGAGCTTCTGTAAAGTTTGGAAGGTAGGAGACGAGGTACTGGTAGAAGTAAAGCTGTGAGTACCGGGCGTGAGTCGTGCTTCGGTTGCTCAGTTGGTAGAGCACTTGCCCGCGAAAGGCAAAGGTCCCGAGTTCGAGTCTCGGTCGGGCACACAGTTTTAATCTGCCAGGAAGTTTCAAGTGCTGGAAAGTTTCTTGGGGAATGGCAGGACATTCTTCACGGAGTGCTGCACTGGCGACAGGTATCGATGTCGGTGGGTGAGACCCAACACGAAGTCGGCGTTCCAAAACATCCCAAAGATGTTCTATAGGATTCAGGTCAGGACTCCGTGCAGGCCAGTCCATTACAGGGATGTTATTGTCGTGTAACCACTCCGCCAAAGGCCGTGCAGTGTGACCAGATGCTCGATAGTGTTGAAAGAGGCAATTGCCATCCCCGAATTGTTCTTCAACAGTGGGAAGCAAGAAGGTGCTTAACACATCAATGTAAGCCTGTGCTGTGATAGTGCCACGCAATACAAGAAGGGGTGCAAGAACCCTCCATGAAAACCACGACCACACCTTAACACCACCGCCTCCGAATTTTACTACTGGCACCACACACGCTAGCAGATGACGTTCACCGGGCATTCGCCATATCCACACCCTGCCATCGGTTCACCACATTGTGTACCGTGATTCGTCACTCCACACAATATTTTTCCACTGTTCGGTCGTCCATTGTTTACGTTCATTACACCAAGCGATGAGTCGTATTGCATTTACAGGCTTGATGTGTGGCTTATGAGCAGCGGCTCGACCATGAAATCCAAGTTTTCTCACCTCCCGCCTAACTGACATGGTACTTGCAGTGGATCCTGATGCAGTTGAGAGTTCCTGCGTGATGGTCTAGACACATGCCTGCCTATTACACATTACGACCCTCTTCAACTGTCGGCGGTCTGTGTCAGTCAACAGACGAGGTCGGCCTGTACGCTTTTGTGTTGTATGTGTCCCTTCACGTTTCCACTTCACTGTCACATCAGAAACAGTGGACCTATGGATGTTTAGGTGAAAGGGTCCTGTAGCCACCTTTCATTGCCAACTCTCGTAGTGGTCAAGTCGGCAAAGAGGTTTCCGCTACTTGTGAGAAATCCACCTGCGTTAGGTTGGTGGCGGAAATGGCATCCTGGGGTTTTCCGGTCCACGCGGAGCGTGGAAGAGGCTGGAGAAGCGGGAGGCAGTCTGCCGCCGGTACGGGAAGCGTACACAGCTGTGTGATAGCTGAAATAGCCACGCGCACTTTGAATAAGAAAATGCTATTTGACACTGAAATCAATATAAAAGATAGGGTCGCCACCGACTCTAGCCACACGACAAAGAAGAGGTAGCACTGAGTCGGAAAATTACTTAATTTATTAATAAGAAAAACTCACAAAAGAACATTCATTGTAAAGTCATTGATAAAGAATGGGATGTAATTATTAATATGGTCCAGGCATTCTTTCCGTGAATCAAATATTGAGTAAAGTAAAGAGGGCGTGAACACCATGCGTAAGTGCAGCCTGCAGCAAGATTCGTGAAAACACGATCTACTCCAGAGCATTTGTTTCAGATAAAAAAAAAAGGGACACTAATCACTACACCTGTGCACATGGAAACGCTATAGATGGGCCAACAAGGAAAACTACAAGGTAAATGGCGAAAGTATCGGCGACGTAACATCGGTACACAAGATAAGATTGAAGGCAAGATTATTTATTCCTTAAAACATGGATGTAGTGCATCTATAGACTGCTGTTGCATGCTAATTATGTACAATTGCTTGTGAAATACTATACGTTTCATAACAGACTCGCGTGCCCACTCGGTCCGCGGAGACAATTTCTATGGACCGTGGCCAAATTTTAATCACATGAGACAAAGAAAATTCACAAATACACAAAAATTACCAAGATCCGGAAGAGATTAGAAGCATACACACACAGTTGTAGGCACATAAACATTCACACTGAACCGAGGGCACTTCAACATATGCAACTCCTTTGTGCTGCGTTCCTCTCACGGATCAAAGTCAAGACTGCATTGGGAATCAAACTGAAAGTCTACAAAAGCCTTGCATTCCCTGCTGCAACCCAGCAAATAAATCTTTATAAGACGAAATTCGAGACCAAAAGCTAAAAGCTCCCCTCTCTATGTGACAACGCGCCACGCGGTCAGTCCAACTCACCCTTCTTCGACTGGAGCACAGCTGTGTACGCTTCCCGTACCGGCGGCAGACTGCCTCCCGCTTCTCCAGCCTCTTCCACGCTCCGCGTGGACCGGGAAACCCCAGGATGCCATTTCCGCCACCAACCTAACGCAGGTGGATTTCTCACAAGTAGCGGAAACCTCTTTGCCGACTTGACCACTACGAGAGTTGGCAATGAAAGGTGGCTACAGGACCCTTTCATAGGAGTGTAGAAATCTCGCGTACAGACATATGTCACAAGTGACACCCAATCACCTGACCACTTTCAAAGCTCGTGAGTTCCGCGGAGCGCCCCATTCTGCTCTCTCACGATGTCTAATGACTACTGAGGTCGCTGATATGGAGTACCTGACAGTAGGTGGCAGCACAATGCACCTAATATGAAAAACGTATGTTTTGGGGGGTGTCCGGATAGTTTCGATCACACAGTGTATAATTTGAAATGATCATGAGACATTAATCACTCGACTTAGCATGTCCTCAGGTGGTTTCTTATTGGTTGACTTATCAACTAAATTTCACATCTGATTGTGTAACACAGGTGTCCCTGGTTATATCACACCAAGCAATACATATCATTTGACGTTCAAATCAGATTACTATTTTGAATGTCTGTAAAGTTCAGTTAACAACACCCCTTCCCCCCTCCTCCAACAGACACTTCAATGGTACATTTATTTAAGAATTAGGTGGTAATCTACTCACTACATACATGCTGTTGAGGGGCCAAGACAAACACATGTTCACACACAGCTCGTGGCCGTTCACTAGTCCTAAGGGTGGCATCTGAAGCCTAATTCCGAAAACTTTATAACCAAAACAACCAGAAATACCACTAACGCCCCCTCGTATCTAATGTTACAGTCAATAAATTATCATTCTTCCGAATTCAAATCACGTTTGGATCACTGGTAAGGTAACTACATGGAAAACTGATTCACTAAAAAATCAGCAACCATGTACTGATCCTAGCTGCTAACTGAAGATTCTCATAGATTAATAGTAAAAAACACTTTATTGTAGCTAGTAGGCTGTAGCAATCTGACTAAGTAATACTAAATATTCTCCTATTTTGAATCGATCATACAGTTCTGAGTCTTACTCGTAAAACTAAGTCAACTGGACACTTACATTTACACATATTATATATACACCAAAGTAAATAGTCTTTTCATACATGGAGCCTATTTGAAAATAATAAGAAAATTACTCAGTTCGTATCACTTAAAGTTAAACGCAATAGCTCAATGCTCTACACTTCCTTGAGATTGTGAGCGAATGTGTAAGAGTAGTTAGTATCTCTTTAGGTTCATATGCGGATAAAGTCCTCTGTTTCTATCACTCATCGGGTATCCCAAAAGATAAGCACCAGGATGTGGGACGTTATTATCTTGAACGGTACCGTACACAGTAATGAGAATTTCTTGTTCTGGTTTTTTGCAACGACGATTTAGGATGATTTGGGACAAGTACTTTCGTGTTAACTTCGTTGTACTTTTCGTAGACCTTTATCATATAATAGCTTTCTTTGTGCGATCTGGAGCTCAGTGTAGTTATTGCCTCCCTGATTTTTCGTTCCCACGACTCATTATTAGTTGGAATTTGGAGCAATCTATCCAGCCATTTATTCTTCTCCGGCGTTCTGAACATCAGCTGAGACGGAGTTGCATTTTTTTTTAATTTTCTGGTTAGTGGCAGATCTAAGTGCCCAAGAACTTCGTAGTGGCTGTAGCAGTAGGTACGATGAGATTTCGTATTTAGATCACAAACATATCCACTAATTATGCCAGGTTTTTCCTCAGAGACCTGAGCGTATTTCATGAAAGTCCCGATAGATCAGTCTGCTCCAAAGGCGATAAGGCAGATGATTCATCAGTCTCGGCTCTAACTTGCTCTCGTATCGTCAATGTCTCCGTGACAACAGGCAACTGTTTTAATTTATCCGAAGTAGCTTGACCTATCCATCTGTCAATCCTTGGCGGTATTTTCCCCGGTAGTGTTCCTTTGGAAACAGGCTAACTACGACGGAGACTCCTTCGTTCGTAAATTTCAGCTTGTCTGAAGAAAAGGCTATCGCTGAGTCCGTTCAGTTCAGCACCATCAAGCACGTGCTTAATGTAGCTACATTACCCAGTATTATTTTCAGTCGCTTCTGCCATTTTACAATTGCAAAACTTTCTCCAAGAGCACGCACTATGTGACAGTTCGCTACACTCAAGAGTGGGTAATCTATCTCTTTCCTGAATCCTTCGGAATAGTGCCAATTAAACTGCACTGATACATCCTCCTGCTTCCGTTATAGCATTAACAACTAGGCGTGGTATTTCAATACGAACCGCAGATTGTGGTCTTTTAGTGCGGTTGAATTTGCATGGATGTCGATCCTGCACAAGTTATTAACGTATATCTTGGCCATCATTATACTGTAGCATCAGTAAAATACTACTACCGGAGCCCCTATACCAGTTCTCGACCAAGATATTTGGGCGAGATATAGTCGCATTTAGTTTAACGTCGGTTGTGGTCTGGTAGGACTTTTGTCCTCCACCATTTCTGTTGTAATCGGTGGATTATTCCGCCAGTCGTTGTTTAGGTTAGCTGTTGCAGGCTGGTTGCATCCTCAGTTTTTTTTATAAGCAGCCCCCCCCCCCCCCCGCCCTTTCGTGCCTTTTATTCTGTAAGCAGTTATAATTTGGCTTTACTGTACATGTTGCTCACAGTAGAATTCAGCGAATTTGGTCCATTTCCATTTCGATACAGTCTACGTCCGGCGGTGAACTGAATCTGCAATAGTTGTTCGGATTAGTGGAATGGTTCAAATGGTTCTGAGCACTATTCGACTTAACTTCTGAGGTCATCAGTCGCCTAGAACTTAGAACTAATTAAACCCAACTAACCTAAGGACATCACACACATCCATGCCCGAAGCAGGATTCGAACCTGCGACCGTAGCGTCGGATTAGTGGAGCTCACGTGATTGTTAGGTGTTGCAGACTCGCCCTCGAGTCCTCGTACAACACATGTGGAGTGTCTAACACAGATAAGAACTCTTCTATACTCGAGTAGTTCACGTGTATTAAGTTTTCTATGATTTAAAATGGCTACTGAGTCTTGAGAATCCATAATAAATCTTTATTCGCCATTGGTTCCGTCGAGTATCTAGTTTTATTAGTGTATTTTTCGAAATATTTGCGTAAATTTTCCTGCCATATATTAGAATGCTCGGGTTCAAATACTTCTCGACGCAAAAGCCCCTGTATCGCATTTCACCAGTATTTTGCAATAAACGGTTTCTTGAATTCGTCATAGGTATGGCATGACCCAGTTGCCTGGTGCACTGTCACCGTGTACGAAACCACCCACGTAACCGATATGTTTTGCTTCAGTCCACATTTGTGACAAGGCACCTTTAAATGCACGAACTGAGATGACGGAATGAATTATCTTTTTGTCGGGACTGAATACTGGAAATTGCCGGTGTTTAATGAGTTTCTCCTCCATTGTAAGAGTGATGAATTCATTTCCTGCCTCCCGCATTGTTTGCAATTAGGATGACAGTTTCGGATCGGTAGATATCGGTTGATACTGTAGAACAAATGGAATGTTGCAAATTTCCTCTTTCTTTGTCACTGATAACAGATTGGTTATCGTATAACTCTCGCTTTACACTGGCTAATTCGCAGCTCACTGTTTCTACTTGTATACATTGATTTACTTTAGTACTTCATTGAAGAACATTGTCTCTGAGCTGTGTTTTGACTTCTTTTAAATCATCCGTAATCTCTTACGTCAAATTATCTTTCTGGGATGTAATTGTCTCTACAACCACACGGATTTCTTCCTGTGCTTTTACAGGTAATTGATTGTCCTTACATCTCAGTCAGGTATGGAAGTTAGCATCGAATTTGTCTTCCTGTACCGTATACCTTTCGGTTATAGCCTGGTCTTGCTCATGGGACAACTTTGAAACTTGGGTAGTTAATCATTCAACAGTAACAACTAGGGCTTAATGACCTTCCTTTAATTCCGAAACTTCTTCATATAAATTATCAACAACTTCAGGCAATTTCTTACGTGTCTCCCTAAATTCAGCAATATCATTATGTAAAGACGAATGGGACTGTGAAATTTCTATATTCTACCCAGAAAGGCAGAATCGGGTGGTTAGCTCCTTGCGGACTGTAGCTCGTACTTTTTCGATCTCAGAATGTAAGGACGTCTGAATTTCTTGTATTTGCTTGGATATTGCCTGCTTTAAACTCTCAGATAAATCTTGTTTTATAGTTCCCAATTAGTTGGACAGTTCCTGTTTCAAACATTCCGGTAACTCCCTTTTCTGGTAGTGGAACATCAATTAAATTTTACGAGTATTTAACATTTGCGTATTAGGATCCAGGGCCTGTTCTCCGCTCGCAGCCTGCTCCTCACTTTCCACCACCTGCTGAATATTCGTTTCGAACATGTGTGCTAATTTAAACTGTTGCCGGGTTCTAACCATAACACATTGATCTTACTCATAATGCCTAAGAATTACCTCTTACTTGCTAAAAATAAATCCTGCAAAAGTGAACCACTGTTGTGGAAAAACAGTTGTATTAAATATAACGCAGAATTACGTTCAACAAAAACAAACCTACAGTGCAAAAGTTGAACATGTGCTGCACACATTTGAAGACAATTTCTAACGAAGACTAGCTGAAGAACTAAAATGGCACATGTACTCACTGACTCATACCAATAAAAGACCCTGATACTAGTGAAGCATGAAGGGACCTGTGTATATACACTGACCCGCAGATGTACCGCTGCGCAACCTTTGGTATCACAAGTTCAGGTCTCTTTCAGACGCAGCTCAAATTTCGTTTTCTAATAACCAGTAATGAAAAAACCTGTATGGTTAGCGTACTGCACTACAGAAAACAAATACAAAGAAAAAACTACAAAATTCTTATTTTACGACACATCCTGTTACAGTCACCTAATGAATTATCTTTTACGTTATTTTTCGTTACTCTGATTATTAATGAGTTATTATATTGAAGTTAAGTTTCAAATTTCGTTTATGGTTTAGTTCACAAGCTTAAACAGGAAGTCCAGGTACATTGGCAGCTCCTGGAAACGAAGGTTAGTCGACAACTGGAAGGGTTCCTCTAAGTGCAATGGGGGCCCGAATAGTAAGCTGGAAGCTCTTTTAACGGAGGCATGAAATAGTGTTTGCCGTGTCGCAGGCTCATCCGCAGCATCTAAAATTCCTATTAGAACTGTACCGTAGTAACTGGAACCTGGATGATAGATAAACAAAATAAGTAGTCGATACAATTTTCTTATGTGACTCTAGCCAGCGATCTTGTATTTGACTGCTTCCTCTTGCCAGTACCTTTGCTACTCAAGTAACATGTATTTCAACTGACTTCCATATCTCGTTAACATTGTTCTCCAAGAATTTTTGGTACCGTATAGATACAAAGCCAAAAACTCACAATCCCATACATGGATATCTCACAGTGCTCTCTAGCAAAGAATAATCAGACAATAGAGCGCATATTAAATTTACGATATAATACACATATAATCGTTGATCAGCAAGTGGCGCACTAACAATAAACTTAACTGCCACTGTCAGTAGTTTGACATAGACACACTGAACCGTCAGACTGGGCGTCAACAATTGCCAGAAACCATGTACGCTACGCAGAATGCTTTTCTCTGGTGCCTTCAGTTCTTGCACACTATGAATACGACATGCATGAAATTTTAACTACTGCATCGCTTCATGGGCAATACTGCACTAAATCTGAGATTGGACAGACAGCCTCCTCACACTTTTTGAAGATGAACGCAGAAATATGTTCTTCAAATCAGCCTCTTTAGCAGGGCTACTATAAGTGATTCGTTCGTTCTGTCGGGTGGTTATAATTTAAGTGCAGCTACTCATAGATGTCCAGTGTGGGTTGTAGTTATCGTATAGCAACGAACCATGGTAGATATTCTAATGCGTTAATGCGGAACTGAGTTATGCTGGAAAAAACTAGTTCTAATTTTGGTCACCAGTTGCAAATCTGGCGCTGTTCAGCATCCCGTCGACGTCTCCGATGCTGATAGTGAACGAATTGTGTAACCGGCGCTTAATAATAATCTTAACATCATGCCTTTCTTACTAGTTTGATCTTTTCTGCCCATATACCGTTCCTAATCCACTACATATGGATACATACCTCTACGTCCTCACAGCGCCAGATTTGCATTCGCTGGCAAGAATTGGAAGTAATTTTTCCCGGTGTAAATCAGTTACATTATAATGCATTAGCACGCCTATCGAGTTTCACTGCCTTACGATAATTACATCCCATACTGGGCCTTTATGAGTAGCCGCACTTTAATTATAACCACCCGATATATTTTCCAAAGTATTACATGTACAAATATGACTGGTGCATGAAAATAACAGTAAACACACCGAGTCTGCATTATGTCGACCAGCTGACACTAAGAGTGTAGTGCCTTGACAAAATGACGACGAAGCAAGAAATGAGTTTTGTGTGATGGCATAGGCGGAATATTTATCTGTTACAATAGTGCAACATGCAATCGAAAGGAATTATAGAAGAGAAACGTCGTATAAACAGTGCATTGTGCCTTGGTATCGACAGTTTAGGAACATTGGTTGCCTCTGTAAACGGAAAAGTGCTGGTCTACCATGTGCATCCGATGAAACTGTGGGAATTGAAAGGGGAAGTTTTGTACGCAGTCCAAAAAGTCAACGGTTCGCGCAAGCCACGACCTTGGAATATCGCAGAAAACTGAGTAGAGGATTTTGTGACGGCGGTTAGATTTCGAAGCGTGCAACAATTAAAACCGGAAGATTATGGCCGGCGCCTGCAATTTTGCACCACAACGCAGGAAGTACTTGATGATGAACACTTCACCTCCAGGCCGATATTCAGCGGTGAGGCAACCTTCTATTTATCTGGCAAGATTAATTGACACAATTTGTTTACTGAAAATCTTCAAGAAATTGTGGCACATGAACTAGATTCGCCCAAGGTTGATGTTTTCTGTGTAATGTCACAGACGAAGCTGTATGGGTCTGTTTCGGATAACTCTTACCTCGATATCTTGCAGTTGTGGTTGTTTCCACAAATAACAGCCGATTCCGAGAACTTTATCTTCCAATAAGACGGGGTACCCCCTCACTGGAGCGGCGATGTTTGTCGCAAACTGAACGATGAACTTCCGCATCGCTTGACTGGGCGAAGGGGTGAACATGATGTGGTCTTCAGGTCGCCTGAGCTAACGCCTTGCGATTTTCTCCTTTGAGGGTACATTACAAACAGTGTTTATGTACCACCATTGCCAAGAACACTGGAATAGCGCAGAGAATGCATCAGTGCCGCTGCGATGACTATTGATAGAATGCTGCTACATAAAGCGTCGAACGGAGTTGACCACCGCTTGGACCTGTGTCTTGAGACCAGAGAACTTTGTAGAGTGCAAAATGCGAACTTGGTGAGCCTATGGCTTCATCCACGCATCAAGCACATTTTCATTTAATACTGTATAATGCAGAGCTTTGAAAACGAATGAATAAATTATATTTGCCCTATCCCTGTACTGTTGAAAAGTGAAAAAACGTCTCTCTCTTGCTAAAACGCGTGTACCAGGAAATAAACTGCACGATACTACAGACGTCAAGTGACCTGTACACGTTACATTGGCGTCCTTGTTTATTGTCGATAATACTTGTAGAAGTATCTTCCTTGGCTGATCGAACGAATGTAATGCACTTCCTATTTACAGACACATTTGTTTCATGTGCACAACTCGTCGATCGCACTTTATTATCGTGTGATATCACTCGGATCTGTTTCTACTATTAATTATGAAAGAGCCTATCGAAAGAATCACGTGGAATAGCTCAACACCATTACTTCTTCTCCGGTGAACATGTGGAGAACATGTTGGATATACGTATGTTACATTATGGACTGAGAGCAGCATCTCTTGTTCAGTTGCGACAGTGGGTAAAACTTGGATTGAACACTGGCAGGATGATATCCGGCATCTCTATACTGAACTCTATTCACAATAATTGCAAAAGTTCATCGCAGCTATAAGGAGCCACACATCGAAAGCATTTTTCAGGCAGATCTTTGCGTAACCATATACTTCGACCGCAGTTACTGAAGATGAAGTTGGTATGGAAAGCCATATGTAATAGTCATCATCTACTTGCAAGTGATGTACGACTGGCAACGCATCTCGCTTCTCGTTTTCCACTTCTTCCAATCGTGTCAGGCGCCTTCTTATACTACTGTGGAATCCATCGCGTCGCAGACTTCTCGACTCTAGCTCCTCCTAGGGCGTCCACACTTTCGTCTTTCTGGTGGTGTTCACTGCCACACTTGCTTTGGCCATCGGCTATCGCCTATCCTTTCCAGATGTCCATACTATTTTAGGTGTTTCATCCCTTTGGTGTTTGCTATTGATTTATCGATATCCATGGCGTCTCTTATGTTGGTATTTGGTACATGGACCAGCCTGGAGAAGCCACAACTTAGTCTCTAAAATTCCATCTCTAGTGCAAGCAACTTGTTCCTCTAACGCTTGTTTTTCATTCACGTTCTGCTCCATCCATAGCTATGTTTTCAACAACTGAACGATATACATAACGTGTTAACAATTAGCAACCAGTGCTGTACAATCGCAATGAAGTCATGAGATGTTCAGTTGACTCTTTTATTAGAACATGTTACGCGTTTCGGGATTACACCCATCTTCAGACATCTGTTACAAAAAAGTACAAAACATAAGTGAACAGCACACTCAACACGTCTCAACGTTACAAAAAATGAGATCTGGTCATATGAGTTGCATACCACAAACGTCAACTACTTCCTAACCAACCAGGCGTACAGCCTTGATAACTCAAAGAGAGTGTCGAATAACATATGACTGCTACACAAGCAGTGTTGAAGCAGAGCGTATACTGACGCTAAACAAGTCAACTAGCAGCGAAGCGCCTCGGTAGGGGGCGCTGCATGGTCATGTGCTCCATGCGTTCACATGTAATTTAATAATAATATACTCATCATATAACAGCTAACAGGGTTTAATTACGACTAGAAATTGAATTAGTATTTCCATACACGTTAACACTAAAGGATTTTTTAATTTTTTTTAAACTCCAAAATGTTTTACATTGCCATACTATGCCTACAGCCAGTAGTGGCACTAAGCACAACTCAAACAATATGTCAATATGGGGGGAGAGGAGATCCTTCTTGAATAAACCTTTCAACCTTTCAAATCTCTAAAAGAATACCACCAAATTAATACAACCAACATTATCCGTCATAAACTAAAACCCTGTGATCAGCTCGCGTACGCAAACGTCTTAGGAACTATCTGTTAAAGCCAACGGCAACCACATGGGCGGCAGCCATCTGCCTATCGAATTACAGCGAACTTATGTTTTGTACTTTTTTGTAACAGATATCTGAAGATGGTTGTAATCCCGAAACGCGTAACATGTTCTAATAAAAGAGTCAACTGAACACCTCATAATTGTATTGCGACTGTACAGCATTGGTTGCCAATTATTAACATAAAGATGATCCCAGGCCTCAGAAGGGATTTTATGTCCTGTTTATCACACATAACGTGGTTGGTCCTTTCTTTTAGTTTGTTATTCCAAAGAACCGAGTTCAGTTGTCATACAGCTCTCCTTCGCTGCCCTATTTTGTTATTTATGTCATCTTCACTTTTTCCGTTTGATGACATCACAACATCCAGTACTTAAAAAAGTTACATCCACTGCTCTTACTGGCTTCAACCTACAAATCCTCTATGGTACTGTAGTCAACCTTCAGATGCTCTTTTTTTTTTTGTAACGCCTGTTGCGAGACCCCAGCTTTCATAATCCTCTTTTAACTTCCGAAGCATTTATTCAGCACCATGTTGGTCTCCTGCTATCCTGCTACGATGACCTGGTTGTCAGTGAAGAGAAGTGTGTACAAGATTTCATCACCCACAGAGACTCCCATGTTTCCACATTTGTTCCTCCGTACTTTAAGGGCTTCCTCCGTATAGATTTTAAGTAGCTTCGGTGTTATAGCACTCCCTTGGCGTAGCCCTTTTGTCACATCAGACTCCGGTGAGACTGATCTTCCTGCTTTGACGGCAATCACACTGTTCGTATAGAACAGTTTAACTGTTCTGAGGCCGGCCGGTGTGGCCGAGTGGTTCTAAGCGCTTCAGTCTGGAACCGTGCGACCGCTACGGTCGCAGGTTCGAATCCTGCCTCGGGCATGGATGTGTGTGATGTCCTTAGGTTAGTTAGGTTTAAGTAGTTCTACGTTCTAGGGGACTGATGACCTAAGATGTTAAGTCCCATAGTGCTCAGAGCCATTTGAACCATTTTTGAACTGTTCTGATGTAAATAGTTGACACGCCACTACTCTTCACAGTTGCCCATATATTGTTTTGTGGTACGGTATCGTAGACCTGCAGATCCACGAAGGTTAATTGGGTCTCTATGTCTCTCACAATTCTCTTCTCTGCTAGATTCCTTAATGTGAATATCCAGGCAATACATGAGCGCCCTGGTCTAAAACCGTTCTGTTTTTCAGATATTATAGCCTCCATCTTCATTATGATTCTCCCATATAACCGGGCTACTGATGGAATCATACTTAGGTATGAGTACTGAAATAAAAGTTTTATCTGCGCGAAAAATGCCAAGCATAAATCAACTTCACTACTACTGCACTACTATTTTAGTTTTTATAGCCATGTGACTGACATTTAACATTTTGTTACTCATGGGTTTTGTTTTTATTAAAGCCTTTCTGCACAACATTACTAAAAGAATCTGCTACGTACAATGCCTGTTCTTGAATTCTAAATAACATTGTTCTCATGTTAGAATAATGTGTCTTGATCTGTTCTGCAGGCCTGACTGAACTGACGATTTTGGAGCGTGCCAATAATATGCTCTGTTTTACTTGTATCATGGCGACAAACGTGGTTGAGGTGATATTCGTGAGAAGATGATTGTATTAAGAAAGAAGCTAATGTACTCGTTTTTGAGCTACGAGTTGTTATTAATTTCTGAAATTCTCAGCATTAAATGTTAATGCACACGGCTAGCATCGATTCCACCATTTTTGGCGATCACTTCGGCAAACATCAAGATGGACACAGGCTTAACATATTATTTGCTCGTGATAACCGCGCTTTTCTGGTATCCTCGACATGATTTTTATAGTCGTTATTATTTGTCAATCCTGTGCACACAGTCGCTACCTTCACTGCACACCATTCACTACTACACCTCCGGCGTATCTCTGTGTCTGTCGCAACCCCCGGACTGCCAAACAGGCTGCTCCACCCCACAGTCAGTCTCTGATAACGTGAATACGGTGCAAGTGTTCGCACTAGCAGTACGTGCGTTATCTCGTGATAGAGTGACGAGCACAATTCTTATCTGAATAATTCTTTTTTTTCACGGTATTTTCGTAACGAAAGATTCAAATCAAACGGGCAAATTCATACACTAATTAAGTATTAAAATTAATAAAATTTTTGTTAGTAAAATGTGAGATGATATCTGAGGTGTCCAAGAATATGATCAACCTAAGGTGCTTACGACTAAATACAGTGTGAACTGAGAAGAAGACATGGGATGGCGGTATGCATATAAGCAGATGGCGGTATCGTGTATACAGGCGTAAAAGGGCAGTGCATTGACGTTCGTTTGTACTCAGGTGGTTCATGCGAGAAGGTCAAGTGTGTGCCAAGACCACAATATTCCAGGCTTTACCTCTCACCTACAGGAAATCCGTGGCCTGGTCAGATGAGTCCAGATCTCAGGTTGTAAGTGCTGGTGATAGGCTTCGAGTTTGGCGCAGATTCCACGAAGCTGTGGCCTCCAAGTTGTCAACAAGGCACTGCCGAAGCTGATGGTTGATCCATTATTGTGTGGGCTATATTTACATCGAATGTACAGGTCCTCCAGTACAAATGAAGGGATCATTGACCGGAAATGGTTACGTTCGTCTTTTTGGAGACCATTTTCGGACCTTCAACGATGGAAGTTTTATAGATGACAATGCACCATCTAACTGGGCCACAACTGTTCACGATTGATTTAAAGAACATTGTGAACAGTTCTAGCGAATGTTTGGTCACCTATAACGCACGATATGAATCCCATCGAACATTTATGGGACATATTCGGGAGGTCAGTTGCACAGTTGCTTGGGGCTTTCAAAGATTTGTTGAGTTCAAGCCACGTCGAGTTGCTGCACTACGACGGGCAAAAGGAGGTCCAATATAATTTTAGGAGGTATCTAATTTCTTGTGTCACCTCAGTGTAATATCCATACAAATTATAAACCCGGCCGATGTGACCGAGCGGTCTAGGCGCTTCAGTCTGGAACCGCACGACTGCTACGGTCGCAAGTCCGAATCCTGCCTCGGGCATGGATGTGTGTGATGTCCTTAGGTTAGTTAGGTTTAAGTAGTTCTAAGTTATAGGGGACTGATGACCTCAGATATTAAATCCCATAGTGCTCAGAGCCAGCCAAATTATAAAAATGTATGTATGTTCCACATTTCCTCCTAAACCACTGGACCGTTTTCAACCAAGCTTGGTATAGATATCACTTCCTGTCTGGAAATCATTGCTGTTGGGGTAAGAAACACCTACCTACCAAAGGGGTGTGGTGGAGGTGAAATAGCAGTGCAGCGTAACACGAGCGAATACACGTCCTTTAGTCACCCAGTATTCGAGAATGACAGCACTTGTAACAAACTTTAAACGTAATTTCAAACCTTTACGAAACTTTATATCGCTGACGACCCCCACAAAATAATGAAAGAAAAAAAGTTTATCCCTTACTGCATTTTGGCTGTTCATACAGTAAAACTACCACATCAGAGGTTTTAAATTAATACTTCTTTACCACTGAGTATATTCGAAAAACGTCTTGCAGATAGTATTTACATTTACCGGTGAATGTGTCTGCAAAAGTATATCACTGCATGACACAAAGTTCAGGAGTACAACGTCATAAACATTGAGCTGCGTGAAAACGAAATTGCAGGGCGAGATTCGCTAGAGATACACGTGAACCATCAGTACAGGTATGAGTGAAATATGTTAAATATATATGACAAGTGCGTATGGGACAAATCCACCAGTAAAAAGCTCCTCGTAATCGTCTGGATCGATTTAACTAAACTTGGGAGACATAGTAGTTACCACCTGAGAAAAAGTACAGTAACGGTAAGAACCAGCAACCATTTATTGGGATGGTGTGATAATGTGGGGAGCGAAGGGGGACGAAATGGACATTGATAGGAGGAAGGAGGAGATGGGCAGAGAAAGGGGATGGTAGAAATGGATAGAAAAAGAGAGGAGTTGGACGGAAAGAAGGGGAGTAGGAGTTGGACAGCGGGAGGGGATGGAGGAGATAAAGAGTGAGGAAGAGAAGATGGATACAAAGGAGAGGAGGAGCAGATAAACAGAGATAGGAAAGAGGAGAAGATGGAAAGAGAGAAGGTGAGGAGGAGATGGACGGAGAGACGGGAGATGAGGAAATGGATTTACAGGGGGTAAGGAGGAGGTAGAGGAGGGAGGAGGAGATAAGAGGGGGGAATAAGATGGGCGAAGGGAGGAAGGAGCACATGGACGGAAGGGGGAGGTGCTGATGAACAGAGAGAGGGGAGAGGAGTGGATGGACAGAGAGAGGGGAGAGAAGGAGATGGACAGTGAAAGGGGGGAAGGAGAGAAAGGGCTAATGGAAGACTGAAATAAATAAATACCCGGGTAACGCCGGGTACTTAGCTAGTATTATGATATAACGAGCTTCAGTCCCTCCGTACTTCTGTCCTCCCAGGTTCTAACAAGCTGAGTGTGCGTCGTCACTCGTTTCAACATTGTAAACAGAAAAATAAAAACTCCGACTGCTACTCTCAAAAATCTCTCTCTTACCACACGTCTCGAACAGGCATTGGCAGATTGAAAATGGAGAATCGGGCGATACGTATTTCTGAACGAGACAAGGATGTTGTGACTGTGTCTCAGAGGACCTGAGTCGCCCTTTTTGTAACGAATTACCAGCCGCCACTCTGTATCACATCGGCTGATTTCTTACATAAATGCACCTTTATGTTTGTGATGTGCGCGCTTGACAACACGTACGTGGCGGTGCGATAATACATGCAGCGATATGAAGCTGATTCACAGTTCCGAAACCACCGATAATGGCACCGTAATCTATAGACATGGTGAAAAAATAGACGATCGCCTGTATACAGAACCAATCGTACTGGTCACAGAAATTCCTGTGTGCACCTAACAACATGCGATTTATTTCTGTTATATGAAAGAAAATCATTTACGGTGGAATACAAGTCTGAAGAAAGACGCATGGCGCAAAAATCATGGTGTTCTCATCTGTCGATTTACTCGTAGATGAGGAATTATCTCGTTCAACACCAGAGTTCAAGCTTTAAGCGTAATTTAGACGATGGAGCACGCCAACTGATCAAGGTATAGGAAGGTTACGGAGCTAGATTAATCACGAGACACTTTGAAGGGAACAGTGTTCAAAACGTACAAAACAGAGGAGAGGCACATAAAACAGGACAATAATGAAAATTAATAATAAAAGTAATAGCGTGTGGTGATCTATATCTACACCGTTTTATCTACAGTGAGCGGGATATCATTCCTAAAGCCAAACTGATCATCATCTAACACATCCTCAGTTATCTTTTCCACTCGTCTGTATATTATTCTTGTCAGCAACTTAGGGCCGCACGGGGTAGCCACGTGGTGTGAGGCGCCTTGCCACGGTTCGCGCGGCTCCCCCCTGTCGGAGATTCGAGTCTTCCCTCAGGCATGGGCGTGTGTATTGTCCTTAGCGTAAGTTAGCTTAAGGACCGATGAGCTCAGCAGTTTGGTCCCATAGGAACTTACCAAAAATATCCAAAATTTTCAGCGACTTGGATACATGGGCTGTTAAGCTGATTGTGCGATAATTCTCGCATTTGTCAGCTCTTGCAGTCTTCGGAAGTGTGTGGATGATATTTTTCCGAAAGTCAGATGATGTGCCGCCAGACTCATACATTCTACACACCAACGTGAACAGTCGTTTTGTTGCTGCTTCCCCCAATGATTTTAGCAATTCTGATCCATTCTGCCTTATTTGAGATCTTTTAAATTCTAATTGTAATTCTGTATCCCCTATCTCTTCTAAATCGACTCCTGTTTGTTCTTCAATCACATCAGACAGGTCCTCCCCCTCACAGCGACCTTCAATGCACTCTTACCACCTATTCCCTCTCCCCTCTGCATTTAACAGTGGAATTCCCGTTGCACCTTTGATGTCAGCATCCTTGCTTTTAATTTCACCGAAGGTTGTTTTGACTTTCCTGTATGCTGATCAGTCCTTCCGACATCATTTATTTTCTGATTTCTTCATGTTTTTGATGCAGCCTTAGCTTCTCCGCACTTCGCATTTAGACTCACGTTCAGAAAAAAACAGAACACCATGAATGACTAGAGATGGGACATTTATATTCACATGACACGTACATTAGTGTGTTGTGCAGAAATGGTTAACATTTAAACCATGTCAGTCTGCGGGTTGAAGGTCAACATCGATATCGCGTCGCAAAACCACCTACTCGTAAAATGTGCCTTTCGTTGTCGCTATAACCCGAAGATAATGGATGCCACGCTGACGTATGAGTGAACCGTACCGTCAAATCAGTGAGTTTGAAAGAGGGCCCATTATTGGCATGAGTGAACGTGGTGCATCCCTCCGTTAAATTGCTGCTCTTGTGGGACGCTGTATTTCGGCAGTGCAACTGGCGTGTCCAGAAAGGTTCATGGAAGGCAGTAGAACACGACGAGATGGGTCAGGTCGCACCACCCAGAACAGCCCCCAAGAAGATTGACCTCTCATCCGAATGGCGCTGCAGGATACTTATGCGTACTTTTCGGGTCTGGCGCAACAGTGGAACAATTTAAGACCTCGTGCACTATCAGGGATGACAGTCCGTAGCCGTTTATTACGGCATGGGTTACGTGCGGGTCGTTCACTTCCCCTTCTACCTTTGACGAATATGCAGAAACGTGCTAGAGGGCAATGGTGTATGGAACGACGTCACTGGTGACAGGAATGGCATCAGATAGTATTTTAGGACGAATCCAGGTTCTGTTGGTTTCAAAATGATGGCCGCATTTTGGTTCGTCACAGACAGGGGAAGCGACATCACAGCGACTGCAATCGAACAAGACATAAAGCGCGCACTCAAGGCTTTATGGTGTGCGGTGCTATTTTGTGCAATCACATATCAACACTGTAACTAGTGTGACCTACGTGAATGACACTCTGCGACCCGTAGCCTTACCCTTTCTGCAGAACACCCTCTACGCCATTTTTCAGCACGACAAGGCACGACCACATGTTGATGCACAGACATGTCCCTTCTTGGTGTTACAGGATGTGAGCCTTTAGTCCTGGCCCGCCAGACCACTAGACGTGTGGGGTATCTCTAGTCGTTCAAGGTGTTCTGTTTTTTTCTGATCATGAGTGCATTTCATTTCTCATCGACTTGTATTGCTGTATTCCTGAATTTCCCCGAACACTTATGTACTTCCTTCCTCCCTCGACCATCTGAAGTATTTCTTCTGTTACCCATAGATTCTTCGCAGTTATCTTCTTTGTATCTATGTTTTTCTTCCCAACTTCTGTGATTGTTCATTTTAGAGATGTCCATTCCTCTTTAGCTGAACTGCCTACTGAGCTAGTCCTTATTGCTATATCTATTACCTTAGAGAACGTCAAGCGCATCTCGTCATTCCTTAATACTTCTATACTTCTGTATCCAACTTCTTTGTGTACTGATTCTTCCTGACTAATCTCTTAAGCCTCAGCTTACTTTTCATCACTACTACTTTGTGATCTGCATCTATACCTGCTCCTAGGTTCACCTCACAATCCAGTAATCGATATCGGAATCTCTGCCTGACCACGACGTAATCTAACTGAAACCTTCCTGTATCACCCGATCTTTTCCAAGTATACTTCCGCCTCTTGTGATCCTTTGACAGAGAATTCGCTATTACTAGCTTAAATTTATTATAAAACTCAATTAGCGTTTCTCCTCTCCCTCATTCCTTGTACCAAGCCGATATTCTCCCGTAATTCTTTCTTCTACTCCTTCCCCTACAACTGCATTCAGGTCCCCCATGACTATAAGATTTTCATTTCACATTTCATATTGCATTTCCCGTTAACTATTCTCATATACTTTCTCTATCTCTTGCGGCGTCGGCATTTGTACCTCAACCATCGTTGTCGGTGTTGGTTTGCTGTCAATTCTGATGAGAACACCCCTATCACCGAAGTGTTCACAGTATCACACACTCTGCCCTACCTTCCTATTCATAAAGATTCCTACTCCCGGTATTCCATTTTGTGCTGCTGTTGATATTACTCTATAATCATCTGACCAGAAATGCTTGTGTTCCTTCCATTTCACTTTGCTGACCCCTAATATATCTAGGTTGAGCATATGCATTTCCCTTTTCAGATTTTCTAGCTTCCCTACCACGTTCAAGCTTCATACATTCCAAGCCCCGACTCGTAGAACGTTATCCTTTCGTTGTTCACTCAATCTTTTTCTCACGGTCATCTCAACCTTGGCAGTCTCCTACTGAAGTTCCGAATAAGGGGCTATTTGGGAATCTTTTGCCAATGGAGAGATCACCATGTCATTTTTTCAATTACAGACCAAATGTCCTGTGGATACACGTTATGTTTCTTTAATGCAGTAGTTTCCATTGTCTTCTGCAACATCATGCCTTTGGTCAATGCTGATTCTTCCGTCGTTAGGGGTAGTTTCCCACCCCAAGGGCAAGAGAGTGCTCTGACCCCGTTTGACAAGGCTGTTGGCAGAACGAAGGGACTTCTTATGCCGGAAGTCTTCGGCCACCAATGCTGATTATTAATGAAAATTTTAGCGATGGCAGGGTTTGAACTCGGGACCGAGGACGTAGACCACGGGTGCTTACTGTTTTCATACCTGGATCTCTCTCTACAGCTTTTACTCCCTACACTTCTCTCCATTACCAAATTGACTCTTCCTTGCTGCCTTAGAATGTGTCAGTGGACCCCTTATTTTAGTCGTGCCATTACTTTACTTTTTCTCCTTTTCGATTCTGTACCTCCTCGTTAGTTATTCTAATTACCTATGCAATCTTCAGCATTCGCTTGTAGCACAAGGTTTCAAAATCTTCTATTTCAGTCTTGTTTGAACTATTTGGCGTCCACGTTTCAGTGCTGTACAGGGCTATACTGCAGACAGATATTTTCAGAAAAGGTTTTTTAACATTTATGTCCATATTAGACGTTAACAATTTCCTCTTTTGTGGAGAAGCTTTTCATACTGTTGCCAGTCGGCCTTTTATATGCTCTCTACTTCGTCCATGATCAGTTATTTTGCTCCTCTAATAAAAGAAAACTCATCTAGTACTGTAAGTATATCATTTCTCAATCACATCCACTTGACTACGTTCCATTGCCATTGTTTTGTTTTTTCTGATATTCGTTTTGTAATTGCTGTTCCTTTTACGTCTCTGAGAGAGTTGCAACCTCAATGATTTTATTTGTTCTTCCTGAATATTAATTCCCTCTGCGGATTTTTCTTTGGTTTCGTTTACTGCTTGCTTAATGTACAGATTAAACAGCACCTGGAATAGACTACGTCACTGTTTCAGGATCATCTCAACTACGGCTTCCTTTTCATATCCTTCGACTTAATAACTGAATTCTCGTTTCTGTACAAATTACCAACGACCTTTCGGTCTCTGTGTTATACTCCACTAGAGCCAAAATTTCAATGACTGTAGTCCAGTCAACATTGTCGAAAAATTTCTCCAAAACTTCAAAAGTATCAGGGATGAGTTATAGGTCAGTAGTGGAATCAAGCAGATTTGAAACTTCCTGGGAGAATAAAACTGTTTGACAGACCGGGACTCGAACATAGGATTTTTGCTATAAATGTAGACTTGATTTCCTGGTTTGTCTTCTGAGATCAGAGATGTCTGCATTGCCTCGCATGTTCCCGTATTTCGTGCAGAGTAAGAAATGAAGACACCAGACAATCTACCAAAATACATTCAGAATTCGTGCACGCCCAGGAAAGGCAGCTGGCGATACATACTTGATATACAAACAATAGACGGTGTGGCCCGTCAGTCTGTTAATATTTGGAAATTCACTAATTCATGGACTAATGTAGGTACAGAGGTAAAAATTGACACACATGCCTGAAATGATACAGATTTTTTATTGAAACCAAAAATAGTGCACAAACTGGCCAACAGATGGCGCTGGACAACAACACCTGATTGACGCTGCATGAGAATCGTGTATACTCGTAAAATGAGTTGTAGTGACAGTGGATGCCAGATCATCCTTACCGTGGCTAATAGAGACCTGCTGGAAGACACGACTTTCATAAAGGATGCCGCTCCACCCCGTCTCTTGCGCACATCGTTCCTTGAATATAGCGTGTTGCGCCGCCACGTACGTCCCCAGACCTGTGATTATTGGTTGTGGGGTTACCTGAAGTCGTTAAGTCTACTACGATTATCCGGCCTCATTACGGATGCTAAAAGACAATATCTGACGGCAATTTATCACCGTACCAACCTGGTAAACTGAATAGTGCTGTTTAAAAATCGTCCCTCGACTACAGATAATGTTGATGAATGATGGCTGACATGCCGAACATTTGTTGTAAAGAACATCGTCTTTGTTACCAATCACTTCTTACACTGATTATTGCTTTTGTATCATATGAAGCGCCATCTGGTAATCAATTATGCACTTTTTTTTGTTATTCGGTTTCAAAAAAAAACATGGCTTTTCAGGCATGTGTGTCAATTTTTTTACCTCTCTACCTACATTATTGCGTGAAATAGTGAATTTTCAAACGTTAACAGGCTTTTGGCTCACTCTGTATGTTAGCAGACAACATTGGAAGGACTCTTCAGATGGTTCAAATGGCTCTGAGCACTATGGGACTTAACTGCTGAGGTCAACAGTCCCTTAGAACTTAGAACTACTTAAACCTAACTAACCTAAGGACATCACACACATCCATGCCCGGGGCAGGATTCGAACCTGGGAAGGACTCTAATGCAGAACTTCAAAGGTAAGAAAGAGAACTGATGAAACGTATTTGGCGACACACACACACACACACACACACGAATAGATATTATCAGAGTAATGGACCGTTTAGTGCAACATCTGTTTAAAAAAAAACTGTTAAAACACTGAAGTTTTATTTTACGTAAGAGCTTATACCTGTCTGCTTTGCAGGGCAAAAAAGACAATTTTATTAAATGCAGTAAATGTAACTACCGCAGAAAGTGGCTACGTCCCCATATAGTTCTGTAGGAATTGTGAAATCGGTTACGGAAGTATGCGCAGAAGCAAATTTATATATAGCATCAGACGATCATTATCAGCATTTGTCTTGTGAATATCGGTGGTGAAGAAGCCGAGGGAAGCTTCAAAAAAATTGAAAGAATGATGACTGAAAAATGATGGAGTCAATTACTCACTGTGTGACATACTTGTCCACAAATAAAATAATGCTATAAGTGGGAAGATAAGTTGCGAACATTCTAGAAACGTATAGTGAGTATGACTCGCCGGTGTTGGCGCGTCTTATCGCGCCGGTGTGCTTGTGTTAGCAGTCACCATGACGCTGCACTTCCAGCGTTATAAAGCGGGCGGTAGCCACACATCCAGTTTTAGACGCCGTGAGGTACCCGAAGCAGCGCTACGTCCAGCTAACCGCAGATACATCTGGTATGTAATGCGCCAACATTAAACTTCTTTTCTGCATAACATGAATAATTACGTGTTTCAAGAACAGAAACTTGTCTCAACGTGGCCTTAAATCTAGCATTTAAAGAAATATCTGTGCCTGTTCAGTATTAACAAATATGTATTCATCCAGTGATTATACGCTTACCTGTAGAGGAAGTTTAAAATTAGTGTTCAAAGCAGCGCCGCTGACGATATAATTAAAAACGGAGCCGTTGAGGTATCGCACTTAGTAGCTCTTTTTTTACCGAATCATGTTATTAGTAGGAAAGAAGATTCGCTGCAAAAGTGTAATGTCATTTAACGTGATACGGCTTCCCAGACAACAAAATCGTATGACCGTGCGTTCGCATAATGAAATTCATTGTAAATGCACTACAGTTTCGAAGCCGAGCTTTTGCAATTATTATCGAGAGAGGTGGCGCATTGGTTAGCGCTCGGGACTCGCAATCGGGAGGACGCCTGTTCAACTACCCGTGCGGCCAACCAGATTTAAGTTCTGCATGAGTTCCCTAAATCGCTGCAGGCAAATGCCGGGATGGCTCCTTCGAAAAAGGCACGATCGATTTCCTTCCTCATCCTTTCGACTTCCGAGCTTGTGTTTCGTGTTTAGTGACTTCACTGTAGAGGGGACGTTAAATTTTTAATCTTCCTTCCTTCCTTTTTGCAATTATTCATTTCTAGAAATCGTGAATGTCGACTAATAAACTCAATTACATTTTAAAAAGAAATTTTCAACCTAATCCTCGTGGGTCTCAATTTGTGTTATACAACAACATTTCAATATTTGTGACCCCACTGCAAGAAATGTGTTTCTAGCATTGCATAATACCTGTTTACTGACCTGTTTAATGACTTCACTGTAGACGGGACGTTAAATTTTTAGTCTTTCTTCCTTTCTTTTTGCAATTATTCATTTCTAGAAAATCGTGAATGTCGACTAATAAACTCAATTACATTTTAAAAAGAAATTTTCAGCCTAATCCTCGTGGGTCTCAATTTGTGTTATACAACAACATTTCAATATTTGTGACCCCACAGCAAGAAATGTGTTTCTAGCATTGCATAATACCTGTTTGCTTCGAAGATATCCTTTGCAATGAACGAAATGATCTCTCTTCCAAACAATTATTTGAGATAAGAATATGTAAAGGAATAGTAAGTCCAATTCTGGGGGGAAAAAAAATGTGGGAATTTTTTCAAACGCTTTGTTGCAATCTCTACGCCCCATGTGTGAACAGGCTCAACGTTCTGAAGCTCTCCACATTACACTGAGGTGACAAACGTCATGGGATAACCTCCAAAAATCGTGTCGAACCTCCTTTTGCCCATCGTAGTGCAAAATGGCATGGTTCAAATGGCTCTGAGCACTATGGGACTTAACATCTGAGGTCATCAGTCCCCTAGAACTTAGAACTACTTAAACCTAACTAACCTAAGGACATCACACACATCCATGCCCGAGGCAGGATTCGAACCTGCGACCGTAGCGGTCGCGCGGTTCCAGACTGTAGCGCCTAGAACCGCTCGGCCACTACGGCCGCAACATGGCATGGACTCAACAAGTCGTTAAAGTCCCCTGCAGAAATATTAAGCGATGCTGTCTCTGTAGCAATCCATAATTTCGAAAGTGTTGCCAGTGTAAGATTTTGTGTACCAACTGACCTCTCTGTTATGTCACATGGGATTCACGTCGGGCAATCTGGGTTGCCAAGTGATTCGCCCAAATTGTCCAGAATGTTCTTCAAACAAATCACCAACAACTGTGCCGTAGTGACATGGCTTATTGTCATCCATAAAAAATTCCGTTGTTGTTCGGAAGCATGAAGTTCATTAATGCTACAAATGTTGTCCAAGTGGTTGAACCTACCAATTTCCAGTCAATGATCGGTTCATTCGAACCAGAGAATCCAGTCCATTCCATGTAAACACAGCCCACACCATTATGGAGCCACAGCCAGCTTGCACAATGCCTCGATGACGACTTGGGTCCACGGTTTCGTGAGGTCTGCGCCACATTCCAGCCCTGCATCAACTCTTACCACATGAAACCCCGATTCACTGACCAGGCCACAGCTTTGAAGTCGTCTGTGGTGCAGCTGGTAAGGTCACGAGCCCAGGAGAGACGGTTCAGGTCATGTCGTGCTGTTAGCAAAGGCACTTAGGTTGGTCGCCTGCTGCCATTAACCCGAAATTCCGCCGCACTGTCCTAACGGATACATTCGTCGCACGTCCCGCATTGATTTCTCCGGTTATTTCACATAGTGTTACTTGTCTATTAGCACTGACAACTCTACACCAAAGCCGCCGCTCTCGGTCGTTAAGTGAAGGCCGTCAACCACTGCGTTGTCCGTGGTGAGAGGTAATGCCTGAAATTTGGTATTCTCGGCACACTGCTGACACCGTGGATCTCGGAATATTGACTTCCCTAATGATTTCAGAAATGGATTGTCCCATGCGTCTAGCTCCAACTACCATTCCGCGTTCAACGACTGTTAATTCTAGTCGTGTGGGCAAAATCACGTCAGAAACGTTGTCGCATGAATCATTTGAGTACAAATGACAGGTCCAGCAATGCAGTCCCCTTTTAGACCTTGTGTACATGATATTACCGCCATCTGCATATGTGCGTATCGCTGTCCCATGACTTTTGTCACCTCATTGTATATAATTAGTCCAGTAGCATTGAATAAAGGGCGTCTGTCATATTTTACCCATTTTCAAATACGCAGTCTTGTGAGCTAAATAAAAGAAGAAGAACATTGTCTTTATTGTTCTCTGTTTTCGTATGACTTTCGTCAGTCCACACGGTCGGGAACTAACTTGACATTTTTGTCTTCTGCGTGTAATCGTGGATCCACGAGTCGTCAACAGTCACGTAATGATACCACAAGTCCTACGGATTATGCTTCAATTTAAGCAAACACAAATTCCTATCTTCGAACGAGTTTGGTCTCGAGTCAGCAACTACAGAACCATTGCGCTCTCGGCTTTTCCACACGTAGATTTTCTTTCCCGATAGTGCGTGCCCATAGTTCGAAATGCCTTCTACATACAATGAATATTAATACGAGAATTTCCTTTCACTTTATCCATCATATAGTGCTCACGGTAATAGTGCTATAACAGTCCATATGGTTATGGCCTAAGCTGATTTCATAACTGAAGAGGTCGTCTCCTGTAGACCGATGTCGCCTTACGGGACAGATTTCGCTGTTTTTATTAAATACGAAACATGCTGAGCGTCATAAACCGTACAGAAAAAATAAAATTTGAAAAGAGTTGCAATACTCTGACTGGTAAAAAGCTTTTCAGGTGGCGGTTTTGCTAAAATGAATTCAAAGAAGAGAATATCAGCTGTCATAAAACTCTCTTTGGAAACAGTCTTTGCGTTTATTCGCAGTACTTGTCACTGTGCTGCCAAAAATGAGCTTGTCACAAGCATGCGTGTCTCTGAAAGATTCAAGGAACGTCATTAGTTGCCCTCTTCAGATGTACGAATGAATACTTTCCTTAACCTGCTAACACAATTAAAGATAGGTAGTTGAGCTCGTCGCTTCTTCACACATGTAACTATAATAAATAACGGAGCTTCTAGCTGAAAAACTATAATTAATGGCAAATAAAACGGGTCTCACCATTAATGGACTTTATGCCGGTACTTACGTAGGAGGTGAAACACGCAATTAAGATACACAACAAGTGGGTTTATTGCAAACTTTGTATCATACAAAAGATCGTCATAATAAAACTCGAACGATGTTTAAACAATTTATAGATCGGCGTACAGACGATGAACGACCATCTGTATAAACTTTTTTAGCAGTAGGACGAAACAGTATGACCTCACATGCATTCTTGTTGTGAGTTCATGAGGTTCGGGACGATCAACAAAGGTAGTAAAATCTCGTGGCACAAAAGCTCGTTTAATTTCTCATTTTGTAATTATTATCTTTCCGGCTAGCTGACGTGTCAACTATTCTCAAATAATCCAAACATATAGTATAATAGGTACAGGCAGACATTGCAAACATTATTGCTGACATCCCTCAGACAGAGGCTCTAAGTGTTCCTCAAAATTTGATAAATCGAACTCAAGACGTCATCGAAGTCAACAATGAATATTTCAAGCATCTTCTGCAAAGAACAATTCTCCGGTTAACTGCCTAGGATAATTTACGGCCGGCCAGAGTGGCCGAGCGGTTCTAGGCGCTACAGTCTGGAACCGCGCGACCGCTACGGTCGCAGGTTCGAATCCTGCCTCGGGCATGGATGTGTGTGATGTCCTTAGGTTAGTTAGGTTTAAGTAGTTCTAAGTTCTAGGGGACTGATGACCCGAGAAGTTAAGTCCCATAGTGCTCAGAGCCATTTGAACCATTTTGATAATTTACGTACTGTCAGACTTTCTAGCGTATCAGACTAACAAGCGTTGGGAGGGCAATTTTGTTTTAGCTACTCTGTATCTTCAAACTATCGTGAAAGGAAATACTAAGTACCATGCTGCTTAACTGTATTTCTTTTACGTTCGCTGACAGAAAAATGTAAAGAAAGGATTGCTCGTACGTATGTCAAAACTCGTCTATGAGGCCTTGTGTGATGTGTATTTTGTAGGCAGCCGTATTGTGGTGTGCCTTTTTGTCATATGTCATGTGTCAGCTCAAATTCAGGCTAAGGTGTCAGTCATCGTAATACTAACCATTTTCCCGGCAGTTGTGTAGTGGGATCTAGATTTCCAGGCAGTTCACACAGATCGAGAATAAGAGTCGTTATCTGAATATCTGATGCTCTCTGCCCTTCTACATGTTATGTTTTCTTAAGTTAAGAAAACCTCGATGCATGGCACTTTAAGGAACTATGCCTACAGCATTTATTTTTTACATTTAAAAAATCGTGACTCTCTTGGATTCGTTCGTCCTCGATTTCTCATCATTTCAGCAACGTGTAAAGAAAGTTTTTCCAAATTTGCACAGATTTTGAGAACGTTTTGATTACTTGACGTACGCATCACACCATTCGTCAATTCACCACAGATTTGTCAGACTGCTACATAGACACTAGCCCAATGGAAAACCGGTAGTCTACAGAAACTCTTCAGTAAGTACCGACAGTTGTTCTGTAAGGTCAATGAAATTCAGTCAGTTTAAATTTTAATCAAGTACTCCATACAGCAACGGCGGGTTGGAAGGTGAGAATGACTTGTTACATCATTTGTGTGTAGTCAGAGCAAATAGTCGTAACAAAGGTACACGTACAATCTCAGAGATAATGCAGATACGCTTATCTCTAGCAAATATTTGGATTATCTGCTATTTTGTTGTGTGGCCGTAAGGAGAGAGGCGTCATTTCCTTTCTATCTAAACCTTCTAATTACTCTCGCTTTAATTTTTATAGAAGTCGCAAAGGACGTACATTTATAGGTATTTCTGTAGGGTGACTTAGATTCGTGTGTTTAGACGGTAGAGTTCTGTGGACGAACTTGTACATTAGAGCGTGCAAGAGACATTTCTAGCAAGTGATGGAGCGACTCAGCCTCTGAAATCGGAGTTTAGGTGGGCAGGTCAACGGATATGCGGAGTTGCGACACAGACGTTTTTCAGTGAAGTACTTTTGAGGTCGTCGTTGTGATTCTAGAATACATTTAAGAATAAATGCGAGTAAATAGAAAAAAAGAAATCGGTGTTCTACAGTTTGATACGAAAAAGAAAAATCAGGCTGTAGTTCGAGTGTCAAACACTTGCAATACGATAAGGGTAAAAATAACTTTTCCGTTTTGTTCATTACTTCGAGTCTAAGAAAAAGTGCAACATCGTGCTACCCATACACTAAGATGCACTTTGTCTGAGAAGACACATCAGGTACAGATATACGGGTGTGTTTCCTAAGAGTCGTCGAGCGCATTTTCACTAATTTTTCGACAGATATTTGTCATTTCGTTTTTGCGTTGTGTAGCTGGAGTCAGCCCAAACAGTTGCTTTCTATGCGACTGACAACAAAACGCGTCGGTTTGTTTCGCATCATATTATTTGTAAACAGAAGACAAGTGTAATATGTTCGAATAAATGCTTCTGATACGATCAGCAATTCATTTTCCCCTGTTGACATTTTATGTCTATGCTATAATCTTCTGAAAAGTAATAATAAGTAACAAATATACTTCACTAAACAGTAAAAATATGATACCTCGGAAATTATTTGTTCAGCCATTTCAAAACATTGTTACACACAGCATTTCAACCACCACATCTAATAAATGTTTAACCTTTAAGAACATTATAAGGAAAACGTAATATTGCGGAGACGGTTACATGCAGATTTTATTTTTTGTCGTCTTTCTGTGGAAGACCTTTAATACTTACTAAATCATATTTTTTGAAGCGGAATGTTTAAGATACATAGCATATAAAGGAACTGATTTTAGAAACTAAATTTTAGGCGGTATTCTTTCAAACACATCAAGAAGTGTTTTTCACCATATTTCTATACTTCGCTGTCACTATCTGCTCCAAGATGAAGAATAGTTTTCTTGCAAGACGTGTTTAGTTTACGTTTATAAATCCGTGCATGCTCTACAGAGAGTACTATCTTACAGTAATTCCACTAATGTTATTTTTTAAGTATGTGAGGACAGAACGACTGTAAAATTTGCTACAACCACTACTTAAGCAATTATTTTGTTATAGCATTCCATGAGGTGCTTGTATCATAAGGCCTATAAAATTTAAGAGACCCTCACGTGCTGTCCTAGTAAATAGTTCTCATATTAATGTATTGGGTAAATTTTTATTTGTATTAATTTATCTTTGTAATTTCCAGAGTAACTCGGGTTTGTTGTTCAAGTACTTTAATAAACAGATGCCGTTTTTATCAAATGAACTTAGTTTCACGGGGTATGGATTGTTACATCATTTGTGTTAATTATCAAATTAGCTCATTCAGGAGACTACCCTATTAATGTAGACAATTCAGCATAAGGAAGTGGCCTACCTGGATGGAGGTAGACATTGCGAACGGTGATTGCCGGAGTTGTTTGCACTCTAACCACCACTGCTTCCAAGTTAAATGCCCACTGTGCATTGCAAAAGATCAATCTTAGTGTGATGTTTGTCAAGAAAGTCTGCCCGACAATCAATGAACAACCACGTTCGAAGGAACAGATACCATACACATATAAGTTAATATATCCTTTGTTAGAGTGTTAAGATCATTGCATATCGCATGACTAATACTTCAGAAACCGTATGGCTTTAACAGTATAGCATTTTTATGAGCAGAACTCTGTAATCGTCAGAACGTCAGACCACAATAAATTTCACGAAGCTGCTGTACAGTTCTTTTTTCACGCACGTATTACTATAACGCATCAGGTATCAGATTTTACGTGCCAGATTAATCTCAAACTTCCTTTTATCACTTTTCGCTTACATTATTGAAATCATGTTCTGCCGCAGTTAAAATCTACCTTAAGATTAAATTAAACTATTGCTTGGAAAAAGGTATTCTTAGAGAAGAACATGTTTACTAACTCAGCATAATATTCAAGTTGTTGTTTCTCAATGAGACGTACACAAAGCATACTTTTGTGTGTATGTCCCACAATTGATGCAGTGCTACTGACTTTAAGATTTTTTAACAAAATAATTTATCCGAAGTTAGTGTGTAGCAGGCAGGCACTCCGTCTTTAGGCCACAAGTGACCCATCGGGACCATCCGAGCGCCGTGTCATCCTCAGTTGAGGATGCAGATAGGAGGGGGGTGTGGTCGACCACCGCTCTCCCGGTCGTTACGATGGTTTTCTTTGACCGGAGCCGTTACGATTCGGTCGAGTAGCTCCTCAACTGGCTTCACGAAGCTGAGTGCACCCCGAAAATGGCAACAGCTCATGCTGGCCAGCATGGTCACCCATCCAAGTGCCGGCCACGCACGACACCGCTTAACTTCAGTGATCCGACGGGAACCGGTGTATCCACTGCAGTAAGGCAGTTGCCGAAGTTAGGGTATAGTTAGAGGTTATTCGCTTATCGCTATTGGACGGAAGATACTGAGATTTATGTCAAACAGAAAATTTGTCCACAATTAATGATTCCTCTACAAGCTACACCACATAGCATCAGACCTTAGTTTTCATTTTTTTAACAGGATCACTATTTTTATTCTTCTCTTTACCACACAAATATACAAAACTTGCAAATTTTCTGAGGAATTTGGCTACTGTTGTGGAAATTACTTATTTAATGTTCAATTTATTTTTAGGTACGACAATGGCTCCCCCGACTCTTCATAACAACCCTTTGAGTCCTCCATGTCGTCTTGTACGTTTGGTGGCTGGTATCATCGGAGTTGACCTGAAACTAGTGAATGGCACTGACATGAAGTCGCCTGAAATGTTGAAGGTAATGTATGAGTTAACTGATAACAAAATTATATGCTTCTAGAGCGCAAAAATATTTTGACATAAACTGAAAAACTGTATAAAAGCAAACTACTTTATTTTCTTTAGATGAGAAAATAAATACTGGGAAGGCTTTGTTATGGCTCCAGTGAGCCCATGAGCGCTATCGCCAGATGTGACACCAGTGGTCCGATTTTCGTGCTGCCATGAGAGGTGTATTCCAGATATGTAGAGTCGGGTGATGATTTTATGCTTCCCATTGTGTTGATTTTAAAGTATCAGTGAAACAATAGAAATCTTTGCTCAAGTTCAGGAGTCCCTTGACTACAGATGCAATTCGCATTGGACACTGAAAGAGGAAATGCGAGGCCATTGCTATTGTAACAATCATGATGACGATTTTTGGTTTGTTGGCCGCTCAAAGGCTTGGTTATCAGCGCCCATACAAATTCCCAGTCAATAAACATTCCAGTCTTCCAGTTCCCGAATTATGATGAAATGATGACAACACGAACGCCCAGTCCCCGGGCGGAGAAACTTCCCGACCTATCAAGGACCCGTTGTTAACTGTGAGTTAGTAATAGGAAAGTGTCGCAGTGGTTCAATGGGTAACTATTAGACTAAAAGTCCACACGTCTGTGATTCAACCCAGACACGACACTGGGATTTTTTTCTCGCTTCTTTAGCATTTGACAACGATACGTGTACGTGAAAAATTCCATATTGCCCCTTGGTTAGTGTCCGCGAAAATTGTATCCCCACCAAATCTGTGTAAGTCAGTTCGAAGGCAGGACATGCCAACTCCAAAAGGACCTTCCCTGGTTAAGTATTGCCTCAAATTTCGTATTGTGGACGGTACTGCTTACTTACTTCAAGCACTTTCTATCACAATAACATAACAATCTCTGACCTCTGCTTTCTTAGCTATAGTTGTTTGTTTACTTGTATTTTTAATTGCTAGAAGTCTGAAAACGTAAATTTCATTGCTCTATGTATGTAGTAAACAGTACTGGTGAGATCCACATTTTTGCATTATTCTTTTTCTTATCTTTACATTCATTTTGTGTCTGTCTAGAATTTCTGATTTGTTTTTGTTTCAGTAGTGAATTAGTCTTCTGTCTCTGTAATCTGCCTTAAGGTATCTGAGGGTTCGAACCAGAGTATCTCATTTTATATTACCAAATGCTTCCTCAGTGTCAATGAAAGCAATTAGTAGTACTCTGTACACACTTGGCGTATTCTCATATCTGTGTCTCGTATCTTCCAAACTTGAACAAGTCATCTGGCAGCTGTTATACTCATCCTTCCAAATAGCGTATAATTATATTTCGTTAATACTTGGGAGCGTGGGATATAATATTCGATGTAGAGCAGTTTTTTTTCCAGTATGAAACCTACACCGTTGTATCCTTGAACGTTAACTCCTCTGTTTGGTCAGTTCACTTCGCCGATTCCTAACACGTCAGTTATTTATCTTTCCAGTTCTGTCCTCACATTCTTCAGTGTTCTACTTTGCAGTTATCTCAGAGTCTATGTCTCTAGTTGATATGCTATTTTTCTTGTTTTAAATTTTTGTATTAAATTTTCTTTATTGCTGTCCTCGTCATAGAGTCGGGTAGGTGATTACTCCACATGATTTCACGTAAGAAGAATACACTATGGAAAATCATAAGCTGTTATTGTTGTTGTGATCTTCGGTCCAGAGATTGGTTTGATGCGGCTCTCCATGATATTCTATCTTGTGCGAGGCTCTTCATCTCCGAATAACTGTTGCAACTTACATCCTTCTGAATCTGCTTAGTGTGTTCATCTCTTGGTCACCCTCTACGATTTTTACCCTCCACGCATCCCCCCAATACTACAATGGTGATCTGTTGAAGCCTCAGAACGTGACCTACCAACTGATCCCACCTTCTAGTCAGGTCGTGCCACAAATTCCTCTTCTTCCCAAGTCTATTCATTACCCCCTCATTAGTTACGTGATCTGCCCACCTAATCTTCAGTATTCTTCTGTAGCACCTCATTTCGAAAGCTTCCATTCTCTTCTTGTCTAACCTGTTTACAGCCCATGCTTCACTTCCAGACATGACTACACTCCATACAAACACTTTCAGAAAAGACTTCCTGACACTTAAATCTATACTCGATGTTAACAAATTTCTCTTCTTCAGAAACGCTTTCCTTGCCGAAACCAGTCTACAACTTATATCCTCCCTACTTCGACCATCATCAGCTATTTCGCTTCCCAAATACCATAACTCATTTACTACTTTAAGTGTCTCATTTCCTAATCTAATTCCCTCAGCATCACCTAATTTAATTCAACTACATTCCATTATCCTCGTTTTGCTTTTGTTCATGTTCTTCTTATGTCCTCCTTTCAAGACACGGCTCATTCCGTTCAGTTGCTCTTTCAGGTCATGCGCTGTCTCTGACAGAATTACAATATCGTCGGCAAACCTCAAAGTTTTATTTGCTCTCCGTGGATTTTAATTCCTACTCCAAATTTTTCTTTTGTTTCCTTTACTGCTTGCTCAAATACAGATTGAATAACATCGGAGATAGGCTTCAACCCTGTCTCACTCCCTTCTCAACCAGTGCTTCCCTTTCATGCCCCTTGACTCTTTGTAACTGCCGTCAGGTTTCAGTACAAATTGTAAATAGTATTTCGCTCCCTGTATTTTACCCCTGCCACCTTCAGAATTTGAGAGAGTATTCTAGTCAACATTGCCAAAAGCTTTCTCTAAGTCTACAAATGCTAGAAACGTAGTTTTGCCTTTCCTTAATCTATCTTCTAAGATAAGTCGTAGGGTCAGTATTATATGGTTTAACGTTTTAATGGTAGAAAGAAGAAATGAGGACAACACCATGAGTGGTTTACATAGGAAGGGACCGAGCAACTACCACGATAAGGAGTCATGCCTCTGCCAGGTACCAATGACCTCTCTATAGCCTGAACGAACGCATTTCCATAACAGTGTCTATCTCTAACTAATACAGGATCAGTATCATCAGTATGAAAAGCAGCTGACCTGCTCCGTTACCCACAATTCGAGAAATGAGAATATTAACATTTTTCACCACTGAAGGTTCAAATTAATGATACCTACTTTTTCTGTGTGACCATGTTACTTTTATTTATGATGCCTATCGGATTTGAATATCAAAGAATCGGTGGGCTTCCAGGGATAGCAATCAGGTTTCTGTTCGTTCTCAACCCATCAACATCGGATTGAAATTGCGGTAAAATTGTAGCTCGACTCGAGAGATGGTGTTTTAAATAACAAAGAAGCTACCCTTCAAGCGCAGGTTATTTGATAAGATCGGTGTCTATTCCTCATCAGTTCCCTGTCTCCATTAATTGCCCCAAATTGTCGTTCTCCAACATTCAGACAGAAGAATATTCACAACTACAATAGCATTTTGTGCAAATCAATTATTTTTCCAGGAAATTTTACTCTTTTGAGTACAAAGGTGTGAGCAGACTGACTGGACAGTGCACCAACGGCCTCACAAGCACTCACCCGCACCTCCTCACGAAGAACTGACCAACCAGTGCGCGCACCGCTGCAGCGCTTTCACTGTACATTGCCTTTTCAGATTTGGAACGAACATGTATGTGCCCAGTAACAAGAAAGAATTCATTAAAAAAGATAACAACTACCTTCCTCGGGATTTGTAAACACTCACTGCAGTTTTATCCCACATAAACACTCGCTGCTTTAAAATACTACGAGGTCGGCCACCTCACTGTTTTATGGACGTACTCATAGGCCGCCGTCACCCTGTACCAAAACGTAACGTAACTATCATCCACTCATTTCTCATGTTGTAGTGTCAAGTCTTCATTTCTGAATGCAACGATTCACTGATTAAAAAAAGTATCAGGACCATGTTAGTGGTCGTCAGTGGACGCTTTCAGTGAGGCGTCTGAATGTCTGTGTAGGAGTGCCAGCCTAATCTTCCTCAACAGCCAAAACTGGAGAAGACGGTGTTGTTGGATGCTAGGGTCTGCATCGAAGTCTACTTTCCTTCTCATTCCAAAGGTGTTCCACTTGCTTCGCTTCGGGGCTCTGATCAGGGCAGTCCATTTCAGAAACGTTATTGTCCACGAACCACTGGCTCACAGTAGTGGATTTATGGCGGGGTGCATTGTCATGCCGATAGAAACAACTAACGTCTCCCAACTGTTACTCAACAATAAAATGCGTTCACATTCTTCGGAATTTAGTGTTTTCTTAAGCGCAACTATGAGTCCACAACCTAACCCAAAAAAGGAGCCCCATACTGTAACAACGCCTCCTCTACATTTCACTGTACCACTGTACACGATGGCAGGTAACGTTCTCCAGGCATTCGCCAAACGCTAAGCCTTCCATCGGATTACCACTCCAAGTCATTCGTTTTCATACATCCACCGTTCAGTGGCGTCGGTCTTAACACCACCTCAACTGTCTCTTAGCACTGACTTCAGGAATGTGTGGTCTTTCTGGATCTGCTCGCTCATTGTAGCTCGTACTTCTTTACTCCCTACGCACGCTCGCTGCGGCAGATGGACTGTTGTTAGCACTTTGAAACTCACGAGTGATTCCTTCTGCTGATATGTTGGATTTTTTTACAACCACTCTCAGCAATGCTGCTTGGTTTCTGTCCCTGAGAACGAGAGGTCCTGGTCGTAGTTTAACTGTGGTTGTTCCTTCGCGTTTCCAGTCCAAAGTCACATCACCAGTGGTCGATCTCGACAGCCTTAGAAGCGTCGAAATGACCCTGATCCATTTGTTACTCAGATATGTGTTGATTAATCCATTTTTGATGTCCCTAAACTCTCCTGACCAGCCCATTCTACTGTTAGTGCTTCTCTGCTGGCAACACAGTACTGCTGGCCTCCTTTTATAATGGAGGGGCCTTCTCTCGTGACATCTGGTGGTCGATTCCGCTTTATACGCGGGTGTCTGATAATTTGCAAACACATGCAGACTCTGCGAAGCGGTCTGGTCAGCGCAGGCTAACACTAAACGGATATTGAAAGGGTTCTACTCAAGTACAAAACCATAAGCCAATTTAGTCCACAGTACGCGGGTAAAGTGTTGCAAAGTCTAACACTCGTATGCTGTCTCAACAGTCGAGATTCCTAGTAATGCTCTAGTCGAAGCAATGGAAACTTTCAATCCAGCTGTGAACTGCCAGCTACATTTCTTTGCTTTATTGTTATCTCCCCACGAAGACGCGGGCTGGCAGGGGATAAAAGCACTCATCAGCCAAAGGTCCCAAGGGGTGAACGTGGCTGGCAGTGGAATCATACTCTGCTCTTTCACCAAACGAATTTGGATACAAAGATGGGATGTAGATTTTAAAAGCATGAATTGTGTATAATTTTCTTAAATACATGTAAGGACATTTTTCACTGATCACATTTGCAATAGCACAGGAAAGCTGTGTACGAAATTTTAAAAAAATGAGTTGCGAGAAAGTTAAAATCAATAATGTACTGTATTAGACTTTTATGGGAGAGACCTGCAATTAGAAGGAGTAATAGGGAGGGAGAAGGTGGCTTGGTCCTTTTGGGTAGTTAGTTTTGATGCGGCTGCTGGGTACAGGTGGGTTGGTTTGGGGGGATAAGGATAATGTGGGACAATGGTACGAAAATATTGGGAATAGATAGTTTGACGAAGGTATTTCAAGGTCAAGAGGAGGAGAGAAAAGAGGGGGATGGGCCTGGAGGGATGGAAAAATCGCCAGGGGATAGGTAGGAGCCGGCTAAATGTGGTAGGAGGGAATGTGTCAGGTCGGATTTAGTTGTCAAAGAGTGGGATGCTATTGAAACTGCCCTGGGAAATGACCAGTTTCGTCTGGCCACCTCACTTGTATCGGACTTTTCTGCATTGTGGGATGTGCCCACGTGGTACAAGCGGTGAACCTTTCAGTGGCGTCATTGCAGACCTACTTCTTCGTAACATCGATAAGTGTTCTGATGCAGTGGTTACCTCTGGCTGGACGCTACCTGGGAATTTCCATCATTTCGCAGTCGGCGTCTGAGCCACTGTCATCTTGGCTGGATACAAGATTTCTGGCGTTGGAAAGTTTAGCAGGAAGGCACCTGTAATTTAAAGTGTGGTAGTGGTGGTGGTGGTAGACTGAATTTCGATGTTCACTGTCAGAGAATTTAAGAATTAGTTGTTGGTCAGTAGCTCATGTATCTGTCTTTACAAATAAAATTTTACCGTGGCTGCAACCATGGAATAAGTGTTGTTTTGGCAACATCATTTCATCCTGACAGCAACGACTTCCTTGAGGTCCAGGTACTCATGGCATACTAGTGATCTGCTGCCTGTCAAATACTCAGGGCCTATGTGACTGTGGAGATTAAGTGTGATATAAATTTCGCTTCGATAATACTGCCGCCATAAAATGTGCTGAAATATCGTTTATTACCTTATCTATGTGGGATATCATGCAAATGACTTTTAGGTCGATTGACATCTCTAGCTACAGTTTTCTCTTCAACAAGACTGCTACATAAGTCCCGTTGCTCATACTTCTATCATAAGAAAATGAATAACGTGTCTCATAATCTACCGTGGCATTTGGAGCTCACTTCTCATTTGCCAGTATAACATTCTGCCATTTATGAAGATCACAAATGCAGCAATGAATATACAAACCAGAAATTGTCCTTAAGTGAACTTTATCCACAGTGGATGCTGTTGAACTCCATGATTCTTCCTTTATAAGGAGTAGAAAAATTTCCGCTATCAGTCACAATAAAATATTATTTATTCGTTATCTATACACCTACTACGCCTAAGTTCTTTGACCATAGCCCACACGTTCCTACGTAAACACAGTGTATATCACAAGTGCACGTCGCAATAGTGAAATATGCAGATAAATTTTATAAAAATGAAAAATGGACGTGAAAGTGATAAAAAATGTGCAACTAAGTGGAAAAACTGTCACCACACCGTAATTATAATAATGATGCTTCATCTTTATGTAAGTACAGATGTATTTTCGATAAGTGCTGCCTTGCCACTTACAATTGTTCCACGTGTATCTGTTTATTCACCAGCAAATAATTTTCTTTGTATTTATACAGTGATCTCCAGCAATATAAACATGTACATGAATGTATAAACACTGGAGGATGGGCACAAACCCGAAACTGGTCGTGTGACGAATAAGTAATCTTTTATTGTAACTGGTAGCGGAAATTTTCCTACACCGGAAATTGTCATTGTTGTGTTTTCATTTCCTGATACATATTTCACGTAAAGGTTATACGAATATCTGAATCGTATGTTTTATTTATTCGTTCATACTTTAGTGTCAGTGTCATCTCAGATGTTGCTTACACAAATTTGAGGTACTACGTGTTTCTCGATCATTTCAGAAAGTTCCTCAGCACACTGTTCCCGCATTGGAAGACAATGGCCTGTATCTTGCTGAAAGGTAAGCACTGATTATGGGTTACAATTACGTGTAAAATTTTTACTGACTGTTACATAATGATCGACTTGGATGGAGCAAAACAATAAAAGCTTTCTGCGAAGTGGATCTTATACTGATGAAAACTAACATGAAACTGAAAAAATAAGTTTATGTCTGTTTTAGCTTTTCAGTAATAAAGTTAGCGGTGTAGTAGTTGTTCAGTCTAGCAAGTACATTGGAAGAAGTCATTTACGGCCTTTAGAGCTCACAACGTTTCACTAAAATAGTTACGTGTGACCAAAGGGGAACTACAATCACATTACAAAACGTGAATATGTAAACGGTGTCGATAAATTGACGTAGCAGGTACTGTACAAGCTCCATGTTTTTTAACAGTTCTGGAAACAAGTAAAGTACTTAGTAAACAGTCTCCTGGCTCGCAAAACAGAGAGATTTATAAAGAACAATATACGGTACATTAAAGCGAAACAGGGGCAAAAATAAGCTCGAAGAACTTAAATCTTAACTCCGGTTTCGTTATGCTCTATCAACACAAAGAAAACTGTTCCATTACAACGGAAGGAACTGAGAGCGGTCACGTATGTTAAAATTAGTCTAAATGAAAAGAAGTGAAACAAGTTTTATGAGAAAGAAACCTGACCTTTGCTACTATCGTGACTGCATGTACTAATTTCAGATATAGATGAGATTCCAAATCACCCCTTGCCTTGCTAAAGAACAACAACGCGAGAAAGATGTGTAGTAACACTACTGAAAAAAGTCCGAAGCAATAAACGCATAGTCAAAGTATATTTGATTAATGGTCACTGTGGGATGAATGGAAACTAAACATCAGATAGTCTGTCCAAACTGCCAACATATGAGGGCAAAAAAAACATACTTAAGTACCGGCTGACGTCTTTCTACAAAAATATAGACGACTAATATCAGATGAGCGGAACAAAGAACGGGCACAGTGCTCGAAAGCAAGAGATCGTCATTATGCCTGCATATCACCATGTAACACGACGCAAACCTTGGTGCACGAAGACCTTTTATGGCAGAAAGTTTGTATCCACTATAGCACAAATGACCTTCAATCCTGCATGCTTCAGACAGCATCTAAACCGCAGTTAGGTGTAACTGATTCTTCGACGACCTATGCAGCAAGTATATTCTGTCAGTTAAGTAAATCAATTAATTATCTAGTTATGTGGTGTGTACTTTCTGTTTCGGTTTTATCTCTATTTTGTTTTAACTGACCAAACGTCTTACCACATACTGTCTAGTTTTGAACGTTCTTTTCTAATTAGCTATATCTCTCCATGTACCTAAGCAAAAAATTTTTATTCGACCCACCTAAACCAGCCAAAACGTAATACGCAGTTTTCAGAATTGAGAATTAAAGATTAAAAGTAGAATGTAGATGGCTGTACTGGTAGCGACCTACAAGCCAATAAATAACACAAAGAAAATTATAGAAACGTAGTAATGATACTATGGTTGCAGTTCTTACATCTACGAAATCGTGACAATATAATTAGTCATATCTAAATGAAACTTGACTATCAAGAGTGACGTCTTGCAACATATAATTTTTTTTAAACTTATGAAAAGTGACGAAGACGATGATGAATGTCTTCCCAGATATAACTATCACATATGCGATGGATGTAGGAGCATGTGTTTCCTGAAAAATTGGAACTTTGTGGTAAGGTCTTATGGAACCAAACTGCTGAGGTCATCGGTCCCTAAGCCTACACACTACTTTATCTAAGTTTAACTTACGCTACGGACAACATACACACCCATGCCCGAGGGAGGACTCGAATCTCCGACGTGGGGAGCAGCACGGATGGTGACAAAGCGCCCTAGACCACACGGCTACCCCGCGCGGCTGTCTTTCCTGAGACTGTGGTTAAATATGTATATAGGAATACACAGTACTACAAATCTGTAGCAATTTGCCCACCATTTGGTCGACCTGTATCTTCACCTACTTAATAACGAACATTTTTTGCTGGTTACACATCAAACACATACACACACACATACACGTCCAATAAACATGCAGAAAAATTAATTTTATTTTGCTTTAGTGTCAAGTAAGAAGAAGACACATGAATTAAGTTTGATGAATAACGTCAGGAGAACGTTTGTACACCATTCCAATTATCGCCAACACTGGTCATAAGACACACCGTTCTGTAGGTGCATTGTTCTCTGAGGTTTCTATGCATTGTCTTTGATTAAAACTCCCACGCCTACCACATCTGAGGGGTCTAAAACCAGAATCCCTTCAGTTGCCTAACAGTATCTCAACTAAATATTACAGGGAGCTGCAAGTGTGTGTCTGCTCCAGTTTTATAAAGCCGTCGTGCCTTCCTGGCTCGATTAAAAGTGCTACGTGAGTGGATCCACCGAGAGATTCGCGTCATCAGAGCATTCACGCCTGAAAACAGGCAGAGTCTAGCTACTGGCCATCTCGTCCTCTGGGAGCAACCACACAGGTCTTTGTTTAATCCAATGTCACAGGCATCCCATGCGATAAATGAAAAAGTCATGGTAATGAATTTCTCCATCAGCGACCAGCTACACTATCTTCTGAATATGAGCAAAGCAAGATGTTGCAATTGATACACACCTTCCTCGCGCTAGGTTAGAATCGTTTAGCACCATGCAAGCTAAGGAGGCCCAGAATGATTCTCCAAAATTTTTGCACACAATATCAACGTAAACATTAACAAACGTAACACCACGTTAATCGTCTTTCCGAGAGATTTCAAAAGCTGTTAAAAAACTCACTTGCTTCACAGCTGTTATTTTCCTCTCGCCACTTTTCTTTGATTCGGCAATAGAACTGAATTAAAAACACGTACTTCAAATTCAGCCAAATATACATCATCGACACCTGTAATTTTTTTTGTAATAAGAAACAGTTTCTTCTACTAAACATGTAATACTACACGTTTTTAATGAGTTGATACTCGTTCCAAAGATTTTACCCTTATGAAAGTGCCACCTACAGCGTTACGTGCACTTTATAAACTATGAAAAGCCTGATTTTTTTCATCTTTCGTTCTCATTCAGGAAAGCTTAAGCTCTTTTCAGCCAGAGATCTAGTTTTTTCTCTTTTGGTACCATTTATTTATAAAGGGGAGAAAGGAGAATTTTCAGTATACTGTCTCCTTGTTTTTCTTTTCCTGATTTGGTTTTTGGTTTGAGGGGTTAAATCATAAGGACAGTTTTAGGGAAACCTCCCTGACACCTTACCTGCGATTTTTTTTTTAATTTGTTGTATTATTTCCCTGAAGGAGGTGATGGCTACTCTTTTATCTTGAATATCACGAAATTAACCATTATAATTTTTAATCTCTAGTAAATGAGTGCCAATCATTGTAATTTGTCAGTTTATGAATAGCAGTTACATGCAGTGCAACTACTTGCGGGGTGTTCAATCGGGTTGAGAATTCCCTCAAACACCAGCTTCATTAGCATATAGGGTGGTCAGAAACAGTCTGAAAAGCTTGTAAGGATATTACAGGGTCTGTTGTGCTGAGAAATAATAGTTAAGAAAGAAATCAGATACGCTGCAACGTTTCCAAGAAAACAAGCATCGAGGGAATAGTAATTAAATTATGAAAAGTATACATGTACAACATTTGCGCGCATATAAAATTTATATATTTTAGGCAAGATAACTTATTCATAGAAAAACATGTAAATCTATTAACGGCAACCAGAAATTCGGTCTCTGAAAAAAAGTGTTAACTCCAACTACATTTCCCTCTGCATACAGTCATTTGCGGAAAACCTTGTTTAGATATTCTGAAGCGTTCACTAAATATCACAGGTATTACCCCTTATGCAATTCATTCACACTTCAGTACAGGATACTAAGTACATGTACTGTATAAATAATTTCACTATGAGTCAACATTTTTGGTTTCCAACTGAGACATGTAATCAGCAGATGGTTGCAGTATATTTGTCAGTACCATTTGGCTTCGAAGACCGCTTGCTGTCGTGATGCAATTATAACTGTGGTTACACTTGCCATAATATTATAGCATTGGTAAGGTAAAGTTTACAAAATTGTTGAGGCTTTCGTGGCCACTTGTTGACAAACTGCCTATTGGCTTCTGTCTCGGGTTCTTCGGCCGACGTTCATCTAATGATTTTTCTGACGTTTCGCCAGCACGAGTGGCTGGCATTCTCAAAGCTTCACCCTCCATTGCCGGTGGTGAACCGGCAATGGAGGGTGAAGCTTTGAGAATGCCAGCCACTCGTGCTGGCGAAACGTCAGAAAAATCATTAGATGAACGTCGGCCGAAGAACCCGAGACAGAAGCCAATAGGCAGTTTGTCAAGGTAAAGTTTGCTGCTAAAATAAGTTGCATTGAACTTTTCGCCTTCAGAAAGACAATGACAGAATATTTGTAGAGATATTCAGCAGGGAATCATATAGACGTAATGAATGAACACCACACTCTCACTATGTGCCTGAATGTGCAGCGATAGCATAGACTTTATACGTATCTGAGCTTGTACGTTTATAACGATTTGGTGCTCTGTTAACAGCCGTGCCATTGCCATGTACCTCATCTCAAAGTACGCGAAGGATGACTCACTCTACCCGAAGGATGTAAACAAACGTGTTCTCGTCGACCAGAGGTTATTTTTTGATCAAGATTTGTACAACAGAATTTTGAATGTTTTCGTAAGTATTACGTTACTCTCGTTCATACAAACAAATTAATCATATTCCTTTTTTGTTTAGTGTCGTTTAGACAAGAAAGAGAGTAATGATATATTTTTATTTTAGTGTCACGCTTTTTTTCGATGAATGACCTTAATTTTTAAAAAGTGCCGAAATTTAGTCTCCCAATCGCTTTCCTTTAATTTCATATGACCGGTTTCGGGCCGCCTGCCCATCTTCAGGTCATTTGCTACAATTACGGGCTAACCTGTCGAATGTGGAGCTGAAAATTGTGTGTCAAGTTAACAGCTGTCACTACAATCACCCTTCTCTGCGGAATACTAAGCATTTTAGACCAACACATTCGCCACAGTCACTCTGTCACTGACACTCCGAACCCACCCGCGACTTGATTAGCAGCTGACTTAGACGCAGTCGCGTGAGGCGCACAAACCGCAAGTAGTCGACTTTAAGCAGAGACTCGTTCGTGCAAAACGGACTTTTTAGCGGAGCGCAGCCCCATCTCTCCTCCTGCTTGCTGAATGCCCGTAGACATTAGTTTCAGTTATCCAAGTCTCGGCCTTCAGTCGGTACAGTGAAGGTTTCATTATTCATCTCAGAATTACTTTAGACGCATTCATTTCGTAGTAACGGCGAGGTACAGCCTAATTAAAGTTATGAACTTTTCTGGTAATTTTTGTTTTACTACTGATGTTTAACAATGGATCAACTCTATGAATGAAACAGGGGAAGTCGTATAACGAGAAAATGAATCTTATTGAATTATGTTTTAAGTATCAGGTTTTTAAATTTCGGACTTGCCATATGAAACGAAAGTGTCCGCTTGAGCCACGCGCATTTCAGAAGAATGCTGCCTTATCGTATGTGACCCCCTTGTAAGAGACTATACTCACTACCCCACAACCACAGTAAATATATCATTAGACTGATTACTTATCATGTCGCTGAGTACACTTTTAATCGTTTCTGTTACGTGATTGATCTTTGGATATGGTGTGTAAAGCAAATATGGGATTACTGACGTTTATCTGCTTTCACTATCTCATTTTCTGTACCTTCATTTATCTTTTATGTCTTGCACTTTTCTGCACCCACGTTCTTACTATGTCGTTGCAGTTTCTGCGATCTACATTCACGTTAATTTTCTGTCAACAGCTGCCAAAATTTTATGGCAAACCTGTGGATCCCAGCAGTGTCGATAAAGTGAACGACGGTCTGGAGACTTTAAACCGAATGCTGGATGGCAAACAGTGGCTGGCTGGAGACAAGATCACACTTGCTGATTATGCTGTCGCTACTTCTCTTTCAGCGTTGGAGGTAACGTGAAGCTATCAAATCAACTTTTAAGAAATTAAGAAAATACGAACAACCTATCTAAGAAGTGCTCGTTAATTTTCCTGAGGGTTTGATGTCGTTCAAACTTTCTCGCATTAGGTCAGTACAAATCTCCTTAAGGTCTGAGCGACATCATCACCCAAAAGGTCTATGAAACTCAGAAATATTAGTTAAGTTAGGCAATCAAAATATCTATGTTCAAAAAGTATTTGAGTGCTGATGTCACCTCTCTTTTCAGTTTGCTCCAGAAAGTGGAATTGACCCTACGAAGCAGCCTAACATCAAGCAGTGGCTTCCACGTGTTGAAAGTTCCCACCCAAAATACGGAGAAACCCTCAAAGAATTCCGTGAGGGCTTGAAGAAAATGGCGCAGAAGTAATTGTACATACTATTTACTGGTTTTGTATTGATGTCATTAAACTTGTTAACAATTATCTAGTCAAATAAAGTTTATTAACAACATGTGGAAATTATTTGCAAAGAGTGAAACACTTTCCAGACTGAATCTATAAATATGGAGCGCACGGAGCGTACGTTGTTCTGAAAATTCCTTGCAGGTTAAAATTATGTGAGACACGAAATATTGTCCTTGTTTGTGTCTATCAGCAACCGTAACTTTCAGTGATGTTAATGTTGTTGGTGCTAAGGCGAATAAATTCACATTTGCTACAACGAAGTCGTATAGTGTTCGCCTCTCCTGCAGATGGGGATGACGTGTCATTGGCGACCTCCTTAAGCCCTATTCCAGCAAACTTCTTTGTGAGGAAATTGTAAGAACATGCACAGAGAAATGATGTCAAAAGGAACGAATGTCTGGGTTCTTAATATAGAGACAATTCATAGAGAATTTAGGCCATTTTCAAGAATACCTTAATAAAATTACTCCGAAGTTTCAGCTCGCCGTGCAGGGAGAGATAGATGGTAAATTTGCAGTTTCTGTGTACACTAGTCTTTTTGAAAGGAAACGGTAGCTGCGGCCACACTGCATAATGAGAACCCTCACACATGGACCGTTACTTACACCGAGTTTCAAATTACCGTTTGCAGCAAAAGTGTGGCGTCATAGAAACGTTTGCTAGTCAGGAAGATCTGTGAACCAGAGTAGCTCGATGTAGTACTGGGTTATCTCTCTACTGCGTTGCTGAAAAAGTGGTATTCGTCCGTAGAAAGAAGAGCGTTAAGGCCACCAAGTAATGATCCTACGTTTTCGTGCCATTCATTAAAGAAGCAGCTGATGTTGTAGTCCAGAAGAAAGGTCAAGAAAGTTCACAAATCGCAGGAAAGAGCTGGACTTTAGATATTAGAACGCAGTTGTGGAGCCACACATGTGAACACAACAACACTAACAGTGGGAAAATGACTGGAACAACATTAGCGTAACTGTAAAAGGAAACAGACAAATAAGCTACCGTGAAAAGCGCTTTGCAGCCGGTGGAACCATAGGTTCGAATTAGTAAGACCTAGGTCCCGGCTGCCACTAGCACGTACTACGGAAAGCTGCACAGAGAGGCAATAGGAACCATGAAACACACCAACAATTTTAGTACGAAGAAAACTGTGTGAAACTGAAGCCACCGAGAGGCGACAGCGGCCAATGGTGCTCGAGTCTTCAAAACATATGACTTCACAGCTCAGGGCAGCATCACCCGGAAACGAACTTTATGATGAAATCAGTACTGAAACAGGGAGTGAATTGGACATTCATAGAAGCTAGAGCTCGCCGCAAGGTATCCTCCTCAAATATAGCCAAACAAAGTAAGTTCCTTCATGTTTGACATATGAAACACGAAATACCACTATGGTTTAATAGCCGTGCTAGAAAACCGCAACGTAAACAAAGACACCTCCATCACACATTAAAGAGAGGCCAAAACCTAACTGACAAACAAGAGCTGAACGAAGCGAAAACGATCGTAAGGAGAGCAATGAGACAAGTGTTCAATGACTCTGAAACTAAAATTTTGTCACCGATCTCATTAATAAGTGCCACGTCACAACTGCCCTGTCGCACAAAGGATACACCCAGCGCTTTGCATACCACCTGTGTTAAAACCATCAGCAAGAACTAATAAAAAAGCCGAGTTGCTAGGCAGAAGACTTGCGCATCCGCCGCCCGCGAGTGTCCAGTATGGAGTGCTTTGTTCCGGGCGGTATCGCCTGCAGATTGGTTCGCAAAACGAATGTTTTTGCCAGTCACTTAGGAATCAGTACCTTCTTCCACGCTACTTGAGCTTTTAATGTTATCTCATAATAACTGCGACTCTGATTAAGCAGTTAACATTTCTAAACGACGTGACGGGAAACAGATTTTCTTTGCCTATATGTCTCGAGTTCAGAAAGTAGTTTCTGTATTAAACAGGATATACACAAGCTGTGATTCGCTAGCACAGTTGTTAGGTGGGCTAGAGTACCTTTAGGCACGCAAGGGTGGCGGGACAGCTGACTCTCACCCCCGAGGAGATCAGCGATTAAGCCTGTAGTGCTGTGATCCAGGACACGAATCTTGTTTCTAGTTAGAAATTCTGACTGATGGCCTAGTTGTTTGTTTAAGTGAATTCCTGAAGGAATGAACCTGGATGGTATCGCCTTGTGGCAGCTGTTTCTTATTTATTCAGTTAATCTGAAGGCTCACCGGGTGTTCTATTCTAGATATTTCCTCACATCTTTGGGGTAATGAGTGTGTATCATTAACCCCACCCTTTAACCGTGCAATTTTGTGTCTTCTCAGATTTGACACAAGTTGCGTCGCTGTGTGATTTAACCTTTGTGTCTGTCGGCCACCTCTTGAGTTGTTCTGGGGCTCCGTAACGTTTCTCTTGTGTTTTGGTTCGATACGGCCATGTGGGATTGCGGGCCTTGGTTCTGTCGGTTTGCTTTTAGCTCGGTGCTTTCATATTGACTGTGGTTTCACAAAGGTACTGTGCTGTCTCGTACCGAACTTACACTACTGGCCATTTAAATTGTTACACGACGAAGATGACGTGCTACAGACGCGAAATTTAACCGACAGGAAGAAGATGCTGTGATATGCAAATGATTAGCTTTTCAGAGCATTCACACAAGGTTGGCGCCGCTGGCGACACCTACAACGTGCTGACATGAGGAAAGTTTCCAACCGATTTCCCATACACAAACAGCAGTTGACCGCCATTGCCTGCTGAAATTTTGTTGTGATGCCTCGTGTAAGGAGGAGAAATGCGTACCATCACGTTTCCGACTTTGATAAAGGTCGGATTGTAGCCTATCGCGATTGCGGTTTATCGTATCGCGACATTGCTGCTCGCGTTGGTCGAGATCCAATGACTGTTAGCAGAATATGGAATCGGTGGGGTCAGGAGGGTAATACGGAACGCCGTGCTGGATCCCAACGGCCTCGTATCACTATCAGTCGAGATGACAGGCATCTTATCCGCATGGCTGTAACGGATCATGCAGCCACGTGTCGATCCCTGAGACAACAGATGGGGACGTTTACAAGACAACAACCATCTGCACGAACAGTTCGACGACGTTTGCAGTAGCATGGACCATCAGCTCAGAGACCATTGCTGCGGTTACGCTTGACGCTGCATCACGGACAGGAGCGCCTGGGATGGTGTACTCAACGACGAACCTGGGTGCACGGATGACAAAACGTCATTTTTTCGGATTAATCCAGGTTCTGTTTACAGCATCATGATGGTCGCATCCGTGTTAGGCGACATCGCGGTGAACGCACATTGGAAGCGTGTATTCATCATCGCCATACTGGCGTATCATCCGGCGTGATGGTATGGGGTGGCATTGGTTACGCGTCTCGGTCAATTCTTGTTCGCATTGACGGCACTTTGAACAGTGGACGTTACATTTCAGATGTGTTACGACCCGTGGCTCTACCCTTCATTCGATCCCTGCGAAACCCTACATTTCAGAAGGATAATGCATGACCGCATGTTGCAGGTCCTGTACGGGCCTTTCTGGATACAAAAAATGTCCGACTGTTGTCCTGGCCAGCACATTCTCCAGATCTCTCACCAACTGAGAACGTCTGGTCAATGGTGGCGGAGCAAGTGGCTCGTCACAGTACGCCAGTCACTACTCTTGATGAACTGTGGTATCGTGTTGAAGCTGCATGGGCAGCATCCAAGCTCTGTTTGAATCAATGCCCAGGCGTATCAAGGCCGTTAATACGGCCAGAGGTGGTTGTTCTGGGTACAGATTCCTCAGGAAAATGTAATAAAAAAATGTTCAAATGCGTGTGAAATCTTATGGGACTTAACTGCTAAGGTCATCAGTCCCTAAGCTTACACACTACTTAACCTAAATTATCCTAAGGACAATCACACACACCCATGCCCGAGGGAGGACTCGAACCTCCGCCGGGAACAGCCGCACAGTCCATGACTGCAACGCCGTAGACCGCTTGGCTAATCCCGCGCGGCAAAAATGTAATCACATGTTAGTTCTACTGTAGTATATTTGTCCAGTGAATACCCGTTTATCATCTGCATTTCTTCTTGGTGTAGCAATTCTAATGGCCAGTAGTGTACATTCCGCTCCCGTGTTTGCTTATTGAAACTACTTTTCAACTAGTGGTGTGGCCGTTAACACACGTCATAGTGTGTTCTAGTTTCGCCACGCTTTGCAGAACACGACGCCGGTCTGACAGGGTGGAATGAAGCTCGGACCTGCAACAACCGAGGAACGACGGCTCTGCAAACGGCTCACGGAATCAAGAGTTACGTAAACCACTTACACATATCTGGAAGCTTGCCTTGAAAATGTATCTTAGAGGTGTCTCTCAGATTGTTGTTTTCTCCCTTATATTGTCAATACCTTAAGAATTTTCCTGTTGTTCGTTTAACTGAAAGAAGTTATAAGGTTTTGGTAAGTATGGTGGATTCTGTGAGACTTCAATTTCTTAGAGGAATCATACGCAATTGGCAGCTTGCCTTGAAAGTATATGTTGGGAGCATCTCTTAAATGCTTTTTTACCTTAAATGGTTAATAAATTTTTTAAAGAAATTCCCTATTGCTTTTTAACACAGAGAAAACTGTGAGTTTTGATGGTTAACACCTTTTTTTTAAGAACTAGGTAGTTTATAACCTTCCTCAAGCGCTTGGGTTGGTCTGTAGTTAGAACTGCATGTTACTTTATTTAAATTATATTTCTTAAAACACCGGGAATGATTTCTTTATGAGAAATTTTGGATCTTGTTTAAATAAATTGTGTAAGATAAAGGGTGAAAGATGTTTTCCCTGAACCTTACCTACCCATTTCACGTTCCCTGGGCCTCGTTTCTGAAACTGTTATTACGTTTTGTTTGGCCATGCCAGTATAATCAAAAACAGACGATTTCAGACATACTCTTCAGAAAAAGATTTTCCCCATTCTAAAGGTTTAGGAATATTTTTCCACGATCCTGGAATGAGTACCATAAAATCCAGTGCGTTCTCTCTCACATAATAGGCAAAGCCAACGATATCATGTAATTATGCAGTTCGTGCAAAGATTTCTAACGTATATTTATCGCCAAATTCTGGTCCCCTAGAAATCAAGAAAGAAATGAGAAAGGAGATATAAATTCCCGAGTATTACAACCCGAAAACGGTGGCTTGCGAAAATATTTTGAACGCTACATAATTAAGACCCGATACTGGTATGATCCGATTACACCTCGAGGAGTACTGCGAAAATATTTTGAACGCTACATAACTAAGACCCGATACTTGTATGATCCTATTACACCTCGTAAATTACTCCGAATTTTGAAAGCTAAAGTACCGACCAGTGTCAGGGAAAAAATTATCTATGTTCCAGATACCAATCTCGAACATTTCTTATCTATGGCAGTTTCCCTTGTTGTGACTCAAGAGTCTTTCAAACTACTGAAAGGAAACGGAAATAAACAAAACCATAACGGAAAGTCTAAAGGTAACCACAATAATTGTAGTAATCATCACAACAGCATTAATGGTTACTATTCCGATAGCAATAACCAGACTTTCAAGAGAAACAGAAACCGCCTGGGCAATGACAATGGAAATGGGAACCGAAATTTTCATATAATTCAGGTCTAACTGTAAATTTCAGTCGTAACTTGTGCCTATACGACCACCAAAACCAAAATCAGTATGTACAGAAAACTACAATCTGAGAAAAAGAAAGCAGAATGACAATTACAACGCCAGAGATTACAATAATGATAACCGAATTATGAATCCTCAATGGCACAGTAATAAAAATCCAGCTTTTTGGCAGTTATTCTGCTGTTGCTGTTGCAACCGAACAGCATTTGCAAATGCAACATTTGATGAAGAGTCATGTAAATAACCCAACACCTATGCCAGTCCTGTCAAAATCTTGGTCACAGAATAATATAGTAATTAATGTCGTGTGACGAGGGCCTTCCATCGGGTAGACCGCTCGCCTGGTGCAAGTCTTTCGATTTGACGCCACTTCGGCGACTTTCTCGTCGATGGGGATGAAATGACGATGATTAGGACAACACGACACCCAGTCCGTGACCGTAGAAAATCCCCGATCCAGCTGGGAATCAAACCCGGACCCTTAGGATTGACAGTCCGTCGCCCTGACCACTCAGCTACTGGGGGCGGACACAGAATAATCATAGTGTGAGAATAACCAGGAAAACTGAATACGACCAATCTTCGCCTTCCGAGGCCGGTCGCAGAAGAGGAGGGAGGCAAATGTGGAAACCGAATTCTAACGCTAAGATACAATGAAGGCGAGAAGATCCAGTAGGTATTAAGTAAAGAATATCTAGAATGTAAATCAGGCAAGGGGAAAATGGTACGAGCCATGGTTAAGGTATCTATTAATTATAAACCAACATATAACTATAGACACTGGGGCTACTAATTCGGTTATGAATTACAATCTGTACAAATAAATCAGTGTGAAGAGAAAGATTGCGGTTTGCCATGTTCAGAACTGTAATTTTACTGGAGCTTTTTTTGGGCGAAAGGGGGGAGGGGGGGGGGGGACAGTCACAGACTATAAAATTTCAAAGACAGTTCGATGTTATGATCCAGAAGAGAGTATTAGAAAGCATTTGTTGATATTAAATAAATTGTAGATCTCATCTATTTGGAGATGGGATTTCCTGTACAAGAGGAAAACCGTAGTGGACCTCGAGGCAGAAATATTAGTATTAGAAATTAATAGTGACCATATAAAACTGGAGCTAGTGAAGCTGCCAGAACTTCGCAGTAAATATTGCCAGCTAATTAATCAGATCAGTTAGTGCAATGGTACTGCACATAGCAACTGAAAATAGTTTTCTTTCATGTCAGGCTTGCCTGATGGGCATTAGTTTTTCAAATTTATGGTATAGCATTAATCTATGTCAAAGGAAAAAACAATGTAGTAGCAGACGCTCTTTTGAGACTACCTCAAGGTTTGAGAAAACTACAAGAAATCGTTGAATAGTCGTTCAACTTTAAAATCCTAATAGCAAAAAATTTCCTGTTCCATCAAAAATAATACATGAACATGTGCAGAAACGTGGGTGATTTACAAGATGTCGATCCTAAGTGAAGTAAAACTAGGCAATCTCTACCTCAGGAAAAGGATCAAGCTGTTGGTAGAAAATATAAATTATATTCTGATATATTGTTTTATAAGAGCAGTGACGAGGTAGTAACTCAGAAATGGTGCATTCCATCACAATGTCTTTTGAGTTTTATTTTGTTTATCCACTATGTGTTGTTACATTTTGGATTGCATAAATGTACAGCTAAAATGCTTAGACATCGTTATTATCCCAGTCTAAAAAGAACTGCTGTACGAAGAACTTGCATGTCAAAAGACTAAACCAATTATCATATATAGTAGGACGTAATGAAATCTCAAAATTCCTACAAAACCTTTACAGTTAGTATCTTGTGATGTGGCTGCTTACCTACCATCTGCCATAGATGCCATTAGGTATATAGCAGCATTATACGATCTGTTTTCTAAACATGTTAAGTTGTATCCCATAAGAGTAGCGGAAGCTACGACTGTCGGTAGAAGAATCATACAAGATTATGGACCAAGGGTAGGAAAACCCGACGTTATCTTGTCAGATAATGCGTCTTACTTCACAGGTAATAAACTTCAATTATTTATGAGAGAATATTGCACTAGGCATATTTTAATATCCCCCTTTAATCCGGAAGCCAGTCCGGTTGACGGGTATTTAGAGAAGTTAATAGATTTATAAGATAATATGCTCCAAAACAGCAGTGAAAATGGATTGACAACATAACTGTGTTTGAAAATGTTTACCTCATTCTTCTATGAAACACGCGCTGTCTGAGGTAATGTTTAACGAAATAGAAAAGAATGAATGGATAGACCCAACAACTGAAGTACCTGAGCTAGCCAGCAATAAAGACGAGCAGATAAAAAGAGTTTTATAAGAACTGCGACGTAATGCACAAAAGAGAAAGTCCCAGTTTGATAAAAGTATAGGACAAATGACACAGACACAGCCGCCAAAAACAAAAAAAAATAAAAAAGTACGAAATATTCAGTTCCACTATGAACTCTGTTCCACAACGAATTTTAAAGACAGTAAATTATGGCGACTTCTTGCAAAGAAAATTAACAGTTACCACGCCCTAAGATCAGAAAGAAATCAGTATTAACAACGACTAACATTTACCAACTATTCAAGAAAAATTAAGATTACAAGAGCCGCCACAAGTACTATCAGGCCATTGTGGATGTCTCTGCTCAGGTACATATCGTTAGCTACTGAGCATTTGTCAAAGTGGTTGAGCGTGAAAGCATCAGTTTGCTCTTTGTATTGTGTATGGAAAGTTCTTCCTGATTCAATTACATCGAATTCAGGATAACTGTTATGCTGTATTTTACATATTTTATTACATTCTGTTACTGGGGTGTTAATGTTTACTCTCTTTGGCAGGTGATGTCCATGTTCGTTGTTTGTGTAGATATTTATAATGATATTTCTGATTGAGTTAGCAGTATTTTGTGATGCTGTAAGTAGCTAATGCTTGTAAAGATTTCTGTTGTGTCAGTTGTTTTTCCTGTAGCGTTTCTATTATTGATGTTAACCTGTATTTCTTGGACTTTTTTCAATCGATTTACTGTGTACCCGTTATTTACTGCAAGTGTTTTTGATGGTATCGATATATTATGTTAGTGCTTTCGGTCTTAAAGGATCATCATGGATCTAAATCCAGCACAGTTGGGTGTTTGAAGGGTGTGATAATTTGCATACTCTGATATTAATGTAGGCTGACGTCCAGTGGAGGCAACAGTTGTTTGCCTGTTGCTGATTAACAATTGCGATATCTAAGACATTTATGGAATGGAATATTTCATGTTCTATTGTAAACTTAATGTTATTACAGAATGAACTCTATACTGTAAGAAGTTCACGAAGTTGATCTTTTGTGCCATCAAACAGGAATAGAGTGTCAGCAATATCTCTCCTATAATAAATAACATTTAAAAAAAATAGTTTTATCATTAACAGTTTATTTTGTAAGTGGCTTATGAATTAGTCGGTCTGTCGGCTTGACATGTTATCTACAGCTACGATTTATTTTTGTTGGCAGATCTCATGATAAAATGGGAAATGGTCATCGAACAGCATCAGGTTAAGTAAACTAACTCTGAAATCTCATACAAGTTTGGTTTCCTGTGTTTAACAAGGATTTTCCCAACAATTTCGTTATTGCATTGACAGGTAATTTGTGAACAGATTAACAGTGTCAAATGAGGCAACTGCAACTTCCCTTGCAATATTTACATCTTATGTTAGATCATGTATATATTTTATTGGCTACGTAGATTAGAATGTGTAAAATATCCCAAGGATATTATTTAATAGTTAGGAAAGTTTGTATGTTACTGCATTCTCAGAGACAAAAATGAGTATAATTGGTGACTTATGTTTTTGGATTTTTGAGGCCCTGAGTTTGGGGCAGATGGGTACACTAATGTGCTGGCGTAAGCTGTTGCCAGCATACTGGTTGGCAAAGAAGTAGCAAGAAGAACGATAGTAGGCACTGGATCAAGCACGTCTATCAGAAGAGAGGCCAGAGACAGACTTGCAAGCAACGCGTCGCCAACGCTCTCTCGACCGCAAGCACTTAGATCGCCGCCACTGACTGGAGGGCTCAGTCTCAGTCACTAGCACAGTCGCACAGTCACTAGCTCAGTCACTGGCTCACGAACTCACTCTCCTAGTTGGCATCTGTCAGTACATTGCGACCAGATTAGAGTACGTAGCGGGACGTGTACTTCACCAGCAGTGAGGCTAACGTGCACTATTACGGAAGAGCTTGAACCACAACACATGAACTCCCTTAAAGATAAGTAGCTTCTTGTTAATGCAAATAAAGAACCCTGTTAATACATGTGTGCAGTTGTGTTGTAGAAAGAGGATACTGGCCACCGAACAACATCCTTTGCCTTGATTGCTATGGTATAAGACCCTATATTGGCGACGAGGATAATTCAGTAGCTACTGAAGTTAATCGACTTGGCAGAAGATTTTGCCTGTTTCTCTTGCGTTTTAGTTTGCAGGAGTGATCATTTTGCTAATTTGCTGTTGTGTTCTTGCATCTATTCCACGAGAGGAGCCGCAGAACTAATCAAATTTCTATTTTCAGAGCCCTGCTTGCTTTTTGCTATAACGCATTTGTGTAAACCATGGCTACCCCGCCCCCTCCAACCCCTGCCCCCGCAGCTCAGCCGCAGACGGCCAATGTTATGGACCTAACACAAGTTTTTTAGTTTCAGAAGCAACAAATTGCTACGTTATTGACAACGGTACAACAACTGCTGTCTACACAAGCTGCGTCGGCTGCACAACCAACCAATCAACCAGCCCAAGTGCTGCTGACCAGCGTACCAACGTTCTGCCAGTTTAACGACACAGAAGAGGAATGGCTCGAAAGCTTGCCTCAGTTTCAGGCACATGGTCAAGTTCTTAGTGTTGAAGGTACTGTAAAGTTACAATACTTCCTTTAGACTGTGGGGTATCCAGTGTTCAGGTCAATACAAAAATTATTCCCAACCGCATATCCCGACGAACTCAGTTATGACCAAGTAGTCAAATGAAATGGTTCAAATGGCTCTGAGCACAATGGGACTTAACATCTGAGGTTTTCAGTTCCCTAGACTACTTAAACCTAACTAACCTAAGGACATCATACACAACCATGCCCGAGGCAGTATTCGAACCTGCGACCGTAGCAGCAGCGCTGTTCCGGACTGAAGCGCCTAGAACCGCTCGGCCACAACGGCCGGCACCGAGTAGTCGCTGCGTTAACTCAGTACTACGGCCTGCAACAACAAATTAGAAAAAGTAGCTGCAGCCAGATATCATTTCTTCCGCTTGCAAAAACAGCCGGAACAGACGTACCGCCAGTGCTACACATGATTACCGGGCATGACTAGGAAGTGTGAATTTAAGTGTAGTTGTGGCAACTTTTACAGTGATTTAATGATAAAGAACGCAATAATATTCCATGTCCCAGATAGCAGAATAGGGAAACAGATCTTATAGTTCTGAGATTCATTACTTCCCCGAGTATTGCAAATCTTAGAGCAATATTATTCGAGTGCCATAGCGGCCGATAAGTTTGACCAGGCCCCGACTTGTCGGGTCCAGTTGCCCCTTGCTCGCGACCGCCCGAAGCAGCCACAACAACGAGCGGATAGCCACCTACACAGATAAACAGGCCTGTGAATTTAGTGAAGTCTTGTCTTAGATGTTTTGCTGGCCATAAAAGACAGGATTGCCCATCAACTAACGCAACGTGTTACACGCTTGGGAAAAAAGGTCATGCCAAAGCAGTTTGTTTGCAAATGCACAAAAACGCCAATTTTGTCCGCTGCCGGAGAAACAGTGCACATGCAGTGAACGTTGTGTTTTCCAAAACTACTACAGGTTCTGGCCCCACAGTAACATTAAGGTTGTGCCTCCTTCTCGCCCTAGTGTTGTGCAACGACGATCAGACAAACTCTTTGTCTCATTACGAAATGCTGGCAATCGTGTGAACTTTCAGTTAGACACAGGTGATTCAGTAACTCTGCTTAACCGTGCCCCATACGAACAGTCAGGCTCACCACGCCTTCTTAAATCTAGCAAGCAACTCACTGCTTTCAGCGGACAGGAAATTCCAGTGCTTGGACAGTGTAGTTCGCCTGCCACTTACAAGTGTATCACTAGGAGAGTGACTTTTACCGTGTTGAAATGAAGTCAGTGAGAACTATTCGGTTAAAATGCCTTTGATTTCTTTGGACTTATCATCCAAGACAGTGTACTTTCTGATGTGTCGGCAGCTGGGCCAACACCTTGTAGATCGAAGTGGCTGAAAGTGCACGTTAAACTAACGCAGACGGGCGTGAAGTACTGGAACATGAGACTTATTAATGAATAAGAAGAACAGTACGTAGCTGGAATAATATACTTAACTTTATTCTCTTGTTGGAATACATCTCTTGAATAGTAGTAAGCTATAAGCACTGATACACATGGCGCCTTGCTAGGTAGTAGCTATGGAATAAGCTGAAGGCTATTCTATCAGTCTCTCGGCAAATGAGAGGAAGACTTGGTAGGTCTGGTCGCAAGCTATGTCGTCCGTACAACTGGGGCGAGGTCATGTCCGTGTCTTGTGACCTGCCATGTGGTGGCGCTAGGATTGCGATTACACAGTGGCGACACGCGGGTCCGACATGTACTACAGGACCGCGGCCGATTTAAGTTACCACCTAGCCAGTGTGGTGTCTAGCGGTGACACCACACTTTCCGTCTCGGCTTTTGATCCAAAAGACACTATAGTAGCTCGCTTAAAGAATTTCCTGAACTATTTTCAGAAGGAATGGGAAAAGCTTATAAATAGGTAGCGCATGTTACATTGAAAGACAGCGCACAGCCTAAGTTTTTTCCGGGCCCGCCCTTTTTCCATTGCTTTAAAGGACAAAGTAACCACCGAATTGAAAGAATTGTATGATAATGGTGTAAGTGCTCCCATTCAAGCTAGCCAATGGGCAAGTCCTCTCGTTTTGCTGCCTAACCCTTCTGGTCGCATTTGCATTTGTGTTGACTTCAAGTCTGCAGCCACCCCACAGACAGTTGTTGACACTTATCCGTTACCTCGCCCTCAGTAACTCATGGACAGGCTTGGTGCAAGACGTTGCTTTTCTAAGACAGATTTGTGTGATGACTACTTGCAAATTCCAATGTATGAAGAATCCCAGAAAGTGTTTGTTGTAAATACACACTTATGACTGTTCAAGTATTTGCGTTTGTCCTTCGTCAGTGCTTCCGCACCCGCCATTTTTCAACGTTACTTGAAACAGTTGACTGCACCTTGACGATATTATTGTCCCAGATCATATACCAGAGGAACACATTGAAAATTTGCGTCTCGAAAAGTGTGACTTTTTTTCAAACTGGACTACAGTACATAGGTCATGTGATAAACAGTCAGGGTGTCCTGCCTCCTTCTCTGTTGTCGTTCACATCCTCCCTACTTGACAATGTGGAAGAGTGTGCGGGCATAAACTGTCACCAGCAGACCAGTCAGCAAAGATGTAGCAAGAAGGTTGATAGTAGGCACTGGATCAAACCTGTCTATCAGGAGAAAGGCCAAAGACAGACTCGCAAGCAACGTACCACCAACGCCCTCTTGACCACAAGTATTTAGATCGCTGCCACTGACCAAATGCCTCAGTCTCAGTCACTAGCACAGTCGCTCAGTCATTGTCTCATGACCTCGCTCTCCTAGTTGGCATCTGTCAGTACACTGCAACCAGATTAGAGTACATAGCAGGACATGTACACACCAGCAGTGAGGCTAATGTGGACTATTACAGAATAGCTTGTACCACAACACATGTACTCCCTTGAGATAAGTAGTTTCCTGTTAATGCAAATAAAGAACCCTGTTAATACATGTGTGCAGTTGTATTGTAAAAAGAGGATACTGGCTACCAAACAACATCCTCTCCCTTGACTCCTATGGTGCAAGACTTAACAGTGTCGACGAGGACACTACAAGATGCAGCAAGAAGATCGGCAGTAGGCACTGGATCAAGTGCACCTATCAGGAGAAAGGCTAAAGACAGACTGGCAAGCAATGCATCACGAACACCCTCTCGACCACAAGCATTTAGATCTCTGCCACTGACCAGAGGACTCAGTCTCAGTCACTAGCGCAGTCGCTGAGTCGCATTTTTAATGTAACAGGGTAGTTTTTCATAGGGATATTGTTCAATACATGCTGCATGGCGTTCTTGTTGCAACAAATTTGTGTCCAATCTCAAAAATTCAGCCAATTCTTCTGTTGCTAATGTCATGTGGTTTCAGTAACCCATTAGAAATTTTATTTATCTGTCTTGATTATGTCATGAAGTCATCACAAAGAGGCAGAACTACCATATAGTATCAGAAATTAGAGTGATGTCTCTATCTGAAGAACATAGTACTGCTCATTTTATTATATGTTGGATGACTCAGCTGCTTCCTCTATTGGGTTTCAGCCTCAAGTGTCCATTGTCAAGCACACTAAGGGAGTAGCAACAACACATACTATTGTTTCGTGTTAAACTACAACACTAAAAGAAAGCTTAAAATAATGGAAACCTTTATTAAACACAGCTTGAGTTAACTAATATGCTACATCCATTAGAAAATAATTACATCAGTAAATGTGTTACAGTGTCGTCTGTAAGGTTAGAACTGCTGTAGCTGACAAATATCGGAAAAACTCGAACCCCTTCAAAAGGAATACTACAGTGCCAATAATAATGTAAGTACTAAAACAGAGAATTTACGTGCCCGACTAATAAACACAAACAACATTAATTTTACAAACACAGATAAACATTACTGAACAAAGGCCTTAAGCGCAACATCAGACAAAAATTCCATCAACATAACGCAAAAAAACTTCATAGTAAGCCTTAAGAAAGCTGGAGATATGGCTATCCTCAACCTTGATGAAGAGATTGTCTTAGCACATAATATAAATGTGAAAATAAAACAATATGCCAGTACAATATTCGGTGGCAGCGTTAAAACAATTGAAACATTAACTTAGTTAACATGGTGATATTATTATTAAGGCTTCTGTTCAACGAGTTGGTATTTTAACTGCACCATCGCAGTACGTACTATGTATTCCCTAATAAAATTTGCCATAAATAATCCATCACCATTTGAGAAGAATGGTGATATCCATACCTCTAACGCTAGGTGAAAAAATGACCTTTATTACCCATTATTAAAGCCATCAGTGGTTCAGAAAGGTGTTCAGTATGCAGCAAAAAAAATGATTTGTTTGCCTAATATTATAAAATATCAAATAGATAGCAAAGCAAGTTTTAAATCGAACTGTTCGTTTCTCCTGGATGACTCTTTCTATTCCATGGATAAATTGCTATTTAAAGTTGGCAACCTGTGAGAAAACGACCATTAATTTTCCAGTGTAGTTGCACAACTAAAACTAAAAAAATTAATGTCTTCACTAATGTTAATGCTAAATGTATGTATACCAATAAACTGACTTATTCCACATCATTTCTATCAACGAATCGTTCAAATGATTTAGAGAACATGTAATTAACTAACTAGCTGATAAATAAAACTCCACTGATGTCCTTTATACAAATGACTACATTGACAAAACTCTTAGATTTTCGTCAGAAAACGTTATTGAACTGAACCGTGATCCAACCACTGTTCCACGTATTGCAGCACGTTTGCACTTTCCACGATTGAAGGGCTCGAGTTACGTTGCTGTGGTGCACAGTTCAAGATGTCACCAGCAGAGTATGGGAAGTGTTACAAATGTCTCTCTGGCTGCTCATGGGAGGTAAAGCAGAGTGGTCTGACAAAATGTGGGCACCAATAAGAGCAGACACACTCTAGAGAACTTGAGTGTGGTGTTGCCATGAACAGTGTGTAGGCTGAAGGCAATTTGGCTGCAGTGGTCAAGATGGGATGTGTCCAGCTGTAATGCAGCCATCATTGAGCTGTGGCCACAGGGGAGTGTTTTACTTTTAGCATCTAGCAGAGACGGCAGCTGAAACATAGGGGAAAAGGACGAAAGAGAGTTCCCATTACTGTGATGAAGAGCAAAACATAAAACTTACTTGAGCTTTTGCATATGTCATAATTTCTTTTGCTAGGCACTGACAGTTGTCAGTGGCCTTAATAATAGTGTGAGCTTCGTGTGCCAGGATCACTTAATTTGAGCCTTGTATAGTTTACTTGAAGTAAATAAGCACAGTGAGCATATGGGAAGTTTTGTTTGTGTCATAATTCTATTGCAATGTACTTGCATATTGAGGTCAAGCTGCACTTGGAGTGTATCATTGCTTTTGTTGAGCTTTAAAACATGGTGTAGCAATTATAAAAGAATTATATATTAGTGATAATTCCTTGTAACCACATTGCTTGTCTGTGAACTTCCTTTGTGGATTGTGTAATATGTCATGTAACTGTACAGACAGTGTGCTGTATGTGTTCTCTGCCGAGGACTTGGTTGATGCATTGGTGGTAGTTTGCTGTAGATTAATCCAGTTTCTACTGTATTCTGGTGGACACTTGAAAGGTCATTTGTGGGCAGAAGTAGAACTATTTTTACAATTACATATATTATGTAGAAAAATGTCACTTGATAAGTTTTTGTTATATGCTTATATTGCTTGTTTTTGGAGATACTGTCATTTATTTACTGTGGGTGAGTAATTATTTTGGTTTCTGATGCCAGTTGTTACCTGAAGTTTATTGTTTTAAGAGGGTGGGTGCATGGGTTTCCGAAGTTCATTTATGCATACACTCTAATACTGTAAATTATTTAATAAAGCAAATGTTTATTAAATAATTATTATAAATTGTTTAGTAAAGAAAATGTTTATTAAAATCCCACACACTTGCACAGTGTACAATCAAACTCCAATTCCGGCTGAAATCTGTGCCACATTTCAATATTCCAGAAGCAAAATGTCGAAAGTGGTTAACCATCTAGCTTCCTCCTATATGAAAATAAGATGGTGCACATTAATTAATGCAATTAAGCTCAAAATCAGGACACAATCAAAAATCCACGAATGTAACTCGTCAATCAGACACACTGTCAACTCTGAGAATAGACCAACATACAAACTCTACCAACTATTAAATAATGTCCTTAGGCATTTTACACATTAAAATCCACATATTCAATAAAATATACACATGAGATAAGACAAGCTAGATTTATCTCATCTGAGATCGTTAATCTGTTCACAAGTTAACTATCAATGCAATAACTGAAATTATTAGAAAACATTCTAATAAACGCAAAAAAACTAAACTTCCAGAGATTTTTTGTTAGTCAGGGTACTTAAACTGATACTGTTCCATTACCATTTCTCATTTTATCATCAGATCTACCAACAGAAATATATCTTAGCTATAGGTAATACATCAAGCCAGCACACTGACTTATTCATAACCGGCTTAGAAAATAAAATGTTAATGATAAAAATATATGCTTAAAAATAATTTATTACAGGAGATGTATCACTGACACTCTACTCCTATTTGATGGCACAAAAGATCCGCCTGATGAACTTCTTACAGTACACTAAACTCCATAATAAAATTAAGTTTACAATAAATCATAAAACAATCCATTCTGTGAATGTCTTAGACATGGCAATTGTTAATGAGCAAGAGGAAAACAACTGCTGAAACTGCTCTACACCAACCTACACTAATATCATTACATTACATTAATACCTGTTCCATAGATCATGAATACAACATGTAATGATGCGGCACATGTCAGTTTAGTTGAAGGTTTCATTACTATATATATATATATATATATATATATATATATATATATAACACTTACTACCATACCTAAAACTCATCTACTGAGTGGAAGAAGATGTCATTTGAAATTCTTTTAATTTGTTTTTAAATGGTGGTTGGGTATCTGTCAGACTTTTGATGTTATTTGGCAAATGACCAAAGACTTTTGTCGCAGCATGATTCACCCCTGCCAAAGTCAGATTTAACCCAGCATAGTGAACATTATCCTTTCTTCTAGTGTTGTAGCTGTGCACTTCACTATTATTTTTGAACTGGGATGGCCTATTAATAGCTAATTTCGTAAGTGAATAGATGTATTGTGAAAGCACTGTGAATATCCTGAGTTCCTTAAATAAAAATCTGCAAGGGTGGGCCACATATGTTCTTCTGATTACATGCTTTTGTCCAATGAATACTATTTCTTGTAATGATGAATTTATGCAAAATATGATGCCACATGAAAGCAGTGAATGAAAATGGGCATAGTAAGCTAATTTACTGATATTTTTATCACAAAATTTGCAATAATCCTAACAGCAAAAGTAGCTGAATCTAAATGTTTCAGAAATTCATCAAAGTGTCCCTTCCAATTAAATTTCCTGTCAATGCACACACCCAGAGTTTTCAGTATTCTGCCTTAGCAACAGACTTCTGTTCAAAGTCTATATTTATCAATGATGTTAAGCCATCTACTATATAAAATTGTATATACAGTATTTACTCAAAATTTTGTGAAAGTCCGTTTGCAGACAACATTACTTACAATTTCCTCAGCTAATTCTTGTTTGTTGGGTGTGATTACTATACTTCCATCATCAGCAAAAAGAACTAGCTTTGCATCTTCATGAATACAGAGTGGAGAGTGGTAAATCATTAATATATATTAAGAACAATAAGGGACTCAAGTCTGAACCCTGTGGGACACTGTTCCTGACACCTCCCCAATTAGAAGACTCTGTTGATTTTTGCTGAGTATCTGTACTCTTAATTTCAACATTCTACCTTCTTCCAGTTAAATATGAATTAAACCGTTTGTGAACTGTCCCACTAATACCTCAATACTTAAGCTTATTAGGCATGCAGGGTATCCGTGCAGTCTGGGGCGCCTTTCCACAGTGTGCGCGGCTCCCCCCGTCGGAGGTTTAAGTCCTCCCTCGGGCATGGGCGTTTATGTTGTCCTTAGCCACAAGAAAGCAGAGAACAGTGTCTAAGTTGGAAGGGTTCCGTCTTTGTTTATGACGAATATTTGAAAGATGTTATACTGGCTCAGATTTCTTTTCTTTGCTACCACAGCACTTCTTTTAATGTGTACCGAGGTACTGTAAAACGAAAAGAATGCTGAACAAAACGTTCTCTGGTTTCCAGCAGCACCAAGTGGTTAAAACTACTCTCGGTTTCGGCCAAGCATTTCTTGGCCAGTGTCAAGTGGTATGACTCCCAGTGGGCTACTGGTTGGTCCCTTACACACACTGGCTTCTGGCTGTGATGTCACTGGTGCTCGCGGCTTCGCCATATATGGGCAAACGTTGACTCGATGTTCAATGTGTCTGCTATAGCTGTGCAACTGCTGGATCACACGCTGTGCTGAGCTGGAGGCCATCGTATCCAGTTGGAATGTTACAAATAATTTTTATTTCAATGACTTCTTTAATAACACGGTCCCAAAAGCTGTTAGTGTGAGCCAAGGCGGATTTTTCGTCATATTTTATCCAGTGATCATTTTCTAAAGAATGTTCAGTTAAAGTTGATTTCTCGGGATAGCGTAGATGATAAAACCTCTTCTGTTCCTTCTGCATTGTTTGTTTCTTTTCTTGCCCGCCGTAAGTGGTCTCATTGTGATTCTTGTTTGAAATCACTTCATTTATCTGATGAAGGTTATAGTTGATGCTCCTGAACACGTTGTGTAGGTGGCTCAGCTAAATGGCTCCGAGCACCATGGGACTCAACTGCTGAGGTCATTAGTCTGGCTCAGCTAAGGAGGTAGGTTATCAGTAACTCAAGACTTTCTTGCACGATGCACCAACGTTTTTAACACAATGCGCTTCTGTGCCAGGTGATGATGGCTGACGGCGTGCAATTGCAGGTCAGTGTGGATGGTATTTCTGTAGACGTTGTTGCCAAGGCATTGATTTCGTCCATTCGAGGACTCGAGGAACGTTGCGTTTTCTGCATGCATGGTGAACTGCGTGTTACACCCCATACTGCGGCGGTGGCCTGCGACTCAGCACAGCCTTGATCAACTGATCACAAGGTTGAAGCAGGGACATCAAACACCTAGTCAAAGTACGCCCCTATATGGTAACTCCATGGGTACCAGTGATGTCACAGCTCTCAGATAGTGTATACAGGGTGTTCGGAAATTCCTGTTACAAACTTCTAGGAGTAGTGGAAGAGAGTGAATAGATAATATTTTGAATTGGAATCCATGTCCAGAAGCGTACCATTTCCGTGCTAAAACCATTTGAAAAGAAGCTGGTAACGTGACCACTTTTACAAGTAATTGTTTAGGCGTGATCGAGTGACCAAGTGCATCACCTGTTTTACACTGCCACTCATTAATAGCCAAAGAAATCGCCTATGTATTCGTTGTTGGGTTCTCTTCAACGTGATGCAGTACGCCTTCTTGATATTCGGGTGTGTGGCGTCTCCTTGGAACACTACTGTCACGCCTGCTGACGGCGAATGTACATGTTGCGAAAAGGGTATGCGATGGAGTCAGACGTTGTGGAGAATGATCTCGATGTAGGCGACGAGCTTCGGCATTCAGAAGGATCATGGTGGTGTGTTCTGTAAACGTGTACTCAACGATATTGCTCTAAAACTCACAGGCACGTGAATCAGACTAGGACCAGGTCAGAGAGATACGATAGATGTCAAATGACATCAGCCGATCCGACATAACCACCCTGTACCATGACTACCCTGTTTCATACCTACCTAGTAAACACTTTTTCAAATGGCTGTAGTGTGGAAATGGTATGTTTATGGACATGGTTTCCAATCCAAAATATTGTGTACTCACTCCCTTCTACAAGTCCTAGAAGTTTGTAATGGGAATTTCAGGACACTCTGTATAAAGCTCGTACCAGCAGCCCACTGGCAGCCATCTCAGTTGAGAATGAACAAGGATTCCTTGGTGGAAAGCTTGTGCGATTTTAATCAATTGACATTATTGGAAACTTGAGAACTTTTAATTCAATGTTACCGCTGCGAGTCTCTGCATTCTTAGGAAATGAATGCTGTTTAACACAGAAACGTTATACTTTCAGAATGTACTCGTACTTATACTACGCAAATGTTTCGAGATCAATAGCTTCCATGCTGAAGACCTCGCTGTTGAACGCTCTAAAGATACCACCGTTATCAATAGTCCCCACTGAATTCTGTCAGTAGGACCAGGTACGTGACTGCCACAGCTAGGGCGGACACCAGCAAGCTGCGGTCGACGGTGACGAACCCGGCGGCGGTGAAGCGCAGCTGTGGACTGAGTGTGACCACACGCAGCAGCGCCGCCGTCTGGGGGTTCGGTGTGCTGTGGAGGGCGGCCGCCCTCTGCACCAGCAGCCGCGTGGCCGCCGCCTCTGCGGAAACCGCCGAGCAGCTCAGCGTCAGCGCCGCCAACTTCCAAGCGTGCAGCACCAGCCACAGCAGCGGCACGCGCGTCACCCCTTCGTACAGGATACCACCTGCCTCTTCCTGGCGGCTGATGGTTGTGATTAGCTCGTGCCAGCTGCAGATGATCCCAGATATGGAATAAGTGAGGTCCAGAGCTACTGTCATTCCAAAGTGATCCTGCAGCACTTCCGCAGCCCGGTGTAGTAACAGATGTGCCCGTCGGAGGTCGTAGTGAATACCTGATGTACTACCTGCTGAATCTGACAGACCCAGCAGTGTAGCCACCACACATGAGCTATTTTCTGTCGCTACTGTTTGGGGAACAGCACTGTTCAGTGTTCTGAAACCAGCCCACAGCTCTAACATCAGCACAACAAACTGCAGCGTTACTAGAGCGTCGAGTATTATAAGCAATACACACATCATAATTCTCATTATGCGAATCAAGTCGCACATTGCACCATTATGATATTTCACATGTGTTCTATTAATTATTCTCTCTGAAGAGTGTAACTTTCATACAGTCTATTACGGTTCTTTACAAGAAGGTCATAAGGTACGACAATTGACATTAAGCCAAACAGTGCAGTGTATATGATGCAGAGGAATATGTATAATGAGGCTTTCAATCCTTTTGTTTTGCCGCTTGTGTCATTGGGCAGCCAAAGCGTTACATGGTTTAATGAAGCGAAGAATAAACTGAAATGCTTCACTCCTTCTTTCCAATTCATAGCAAGCGCAAAAACTATTTTAGCTGTTCCAAGCAACGACATTGCGGTCTTGAAAACTAACGTGGTCAGGACGGATGTATGATACTGTACTGGACTGAAGATTAATAAATCTGACACAAATATCATTACTGCGAATAACAAAACATTCGAAGGGCTGACAGCTTTCCTCCAGTGCCATTTTTTGACTTCTGTTCTGCAGTAAGTATCCCGCGGAAGCACTTCCAACGGCGCCATTCCTAAAACTTGCCATACCTTGTATATGAACATTGTCGGAAAGAGGGTGGAAAGTTTCCTCAACAATGGACTAGTTTACGACAAAGGAAATACTGAAGCTTCCGGAACGTCTCTAGCGTTGAAATCCTAAAAATGTCCACTTGACTGCCGCGGTGAATACTGCCACTCTTGAGGTATATCCGCGGTAAGCTTTTCACGGCTCGTATTGCCTTTTTTCAAACAATACTTTGTGGAATTAAGTCTCTCGTATCAGTTAATGCAAAGCCTTCGATTAACTGTCACGTACATGAGCAGTTACAAGGCGGTATCTGATCATCGAGCTGCTGGGGCTTTCTCGGTAAACACTACTAGAGACCTTTGAAGGAAATATATTGACTCCTAGAGAGCGAAGTTATTTTAAAAAAAAGTGCGCAATATGAAACAAAACAATCGGCCTAACACGACATTTCATTTAGTATATTGCTTTGCAATACCTAAAATTTTATCTAGAAATGAGTGCTTCTGATATAATTACAGACAGTCGTAATAATCCTTCTTCTATTTAATTTCTATTAATTATTCTCTCTGAAGAGAGTAACTTTCATACAGTCTATTACGGTTCTTTACAAGAAGGTCATAAGGTACGACAATTGACATTACGCCAAACAACATCCTGCTTTTCAGTTAAACCAGAGTCAACATTCTTGCATGCTATTCTCGTTTTGAAATAAACAGTTTTCGATTAAAGACGATATATGAAACGGCACTACAAAATGCGTCGACAACAGGAATTTGTCAAATGTAAAGATCTTAAAACACTTAACACATCTTGACTTAAATTGTGTAACATCAGTGATCAATCTGATAAAAGCATTTTCTAATTTACTGTTTTTACGTGTTAAAGTGTTCCAGTTCAAATGTTAGGAATTCGGATGCAAAATAACATAATATATCTCCATAAGTTTCAGTTAATAGACAATTTTTTCGTATTGTAGGGTCTTTCACAAAGAAAGAAGAAATTATACGTAGTACTTTGTAGGAATAGGAAAATCGACTCCTGAAGTAGTGGCCCCCATTAATGAAGTTTTCAGTGTACTACTAGGGACGTTTTAATCAACAAGCTTCCCAGAAAGCCAAGACTCTCAACAAGATTAAAAAGTGGCAGTCTGTTATCAGCGAGCCATGGAAATGAAATGAGCGTACGGCATTGTGGGCCGGGAGTCCCCCATTCGGGGAAGTTCGGCCGCCGAGGGCAAGTGCTTATTGCATTCGACCCCACGTTGGGCGACTTGCTCGTCGGAGATGGGGATGAAATGATGATAAGGACAACACAACACCTAGTCCCTGAGCGGAGAAAATCTCCCGCCCCAGCTGGGAATCGAAACCGGGCCCCTTGGCATGGCATTCCGCCGCGCTGACCACTCAGCTAACGGGGGCGGAGAGCAAGCCAGTGACTTCTTAAAACAATATCCAAATCAGCACCTTTACTGACGACCGATGATGGAAATATCTCCTGATACCTCAAATCTTAACACAGAAGCTGTCCTGTTCCATCAAAATACAGCCAGTTGGCTATCCTTAAAAGTTCTCGAATTCTGCCCAACCAAATTTCTGTCATAATGAAAGAAAGGTAATTGTAATCATCTATGGTATAAAAAATCTGTGCCTCCTTCTAGAGCAGTAAACATCACTTAGTGACAGATCACCAACATCTGATGGCATTTTCGATCCAAAAGTTAGCCGCAAGCGGAAGCTACTAAGGTTTCGAAAGTTAGATTCTTTTCCTAAGTAATTATCAGTATCAAAAGCACTACACCCATCACTACATAACTTGACTGCAGACGCTCTATCACACTTACATATAGGCCCTGAATGGAGTAAAGACATTGACTAGGTCACACCTCTCTTTTACAACTTCCGTCAGACAGAAAAAACCGTGGCTTAAGTATCAGCGGCAGATACATTTCCAGGAGAAACCACCTCCTGGATGATAAGAGTGCTCAGCATTTATTGCGCAACCGGCCAACTGAACTCTGTAAAGTAAGGACCGATAATAATGGAGCATGATTCACAATGCCAATTCAGCTTGGGCCTGTTTCAGTACGGTTATTATCGGGAGCGGTGGAGGTGAGCCAGATGGAAGTACTGACTTGACACTATGTTAACTAATTTGTTATAACCGGAGACTTCAAGCAAGCAGTCCACACCCGTAACAAATGTATAGCTTTTACGGCTGCTATTACCGGTATTTTTAGTTAAGATCGATATTAGCTGCTCACTTCAGGTGTCTGCGGTATGACTGACATGCCAAGAAATTCTGGATGTTACGGTTTCAAGCCAAATGTTGGGGAGTCCAAAGCTGACGTCGGAGTTAGTTTGTCAATCACTAACAGTGGTAGATGATGGTCAAGCAATGGCCTAGAAGTAATGACAAAGGGTTAATTTTGAACTATACAGGTTGGTCCATTGATCATGACCGGGCCAAATATCTCACGAAATAAGCGTCAAACGAAAAAACTACAAGGAACGAAACTTGGCTAGCTTGAAGGGGGAAACCAGATGGCGCTATGGTTGGCCCGCTAGATGGTGCTGCCGTAGGTCAAACGGAAATCAACTGCGTTTTTTAAAATAGGAACCCCCCATTTTTATTACATATTCGTGTAGTACGTAAAGAAATATGAATGTTTTAGTTGAACCACTTTTTTCTATTTGTGATAGATGGCGCTGTAAAAGTCACAAACGTATGGCTCACAATTTTTGACGAACAGTTGGTAACAGGTAGATTTTTTAAATTAATTTCAGAACGTAGGTACGTTTGAACATTTTATTTCAGTTGCTCCAATGTGATACATGTACCTTTGTGAACTTATCACTTCTGAGAACGCATGCTGTTACAGCAATATTACCTGTAAATACCACATTAATGCAATAAATGCTCAAAATGATGTCCGTCAACCTCAATGCCTTTGGCAATACGTATGACGAAATTCCTCTCAACAGCGAGTAGTTCGCCTTCCGTAATATTCGCACATGCATTGACAATGCGCTGACGCATGTTGTCAGGCGTTGTCGGTGGATCACGATAGCAAATATACTTCAACTTTCCCCACAGAAGGAAATCCGGGGACGTCAGATCTGGTGAACGTGCGGGTCATGTTATGGTGCTTCGACGACCAATCCACCTGTCATGAAATATGCTATTCAATACCGCTTCAACCGCACGCGAGCTATGTGCCGGGCATTCATCATGATGGGAGTACATCGCCATTCTGTCACGCAGTGAAACATCTTGTAGTAACATCGGTAGAACATTACGTAGGAAATCAGCATACATTGCACCATTTAGATTACCATCGATAAAATGGGGGCCAATTATCCTTCCTCCCACAATGCCGCACCATACATTAACTCGCCAAGGTCGCTGATGTTCCACTTGTCGCAGCCATCGTGAATTTTCCGTTACCCAATAGTGCATATTATGCCGGTTTACGTTACCGTTGTTGGTGCATGACGCTTCGTCGCTAAATAGAACACGTGCAAATAAGCTGTCATCGTGCCGTAATTTCTCTTGTGCCCAGTGGCATAACTGTACACGGCGTTCAAAGTCGTCGCCATGCAATTCCTGGTGCATAGAAATATGGTACGGGTGCAATCGAAGTTAATGCAGCATTTTCAACACCGACGTTTTTGAGATTCCTGACTCTGACGCAATTTGTCTGCCACTGATGTGCGGATTAGCCGCGACAGCAGCTAAAACACCTACTTGGGCGTCATCATTCGTTGCAGGTCGTGGTTGACGTTTCACATGTGGCTGAACACTTCTTGTTTCCATAAATAACGTAACCATCCGGCGATCGATCCGGACACTTGGATGATGTCGTCCAGGATACCGAACAGCATACATAGCGCACGTCCGTTGGGCATTTTGATCACAATAGCCATACATTAACACGATATCGACCTTTTCCGCAATTGTTAAACGGTCCATTTTAACACGGGTAATGTATTACGAAGCAAATACCGTCCGCACTGGCGGAATGTTACGTGATACCACGTACTTATACGTTTGTGACTATTACAGCGCCGTCTATCACAAAGCGAAAGAAGTGGTCCAACTAAAACATTTATATTTCTTTACGTACTACACGAATATGTAATAAAAAATGGGGGTTCCTATTTTAAAAAAAACGCTGTTGATGTCCGTTTGACCAATGGCAGCGCCATCTAGCGGGCCAACCATAGCGCTATCTGGTTTCCCCCTTCAAGCTAGACGAGTTTCGTTCTTTGTAGTTTTCTCGTGTGATGCTTATTTCGTGAGATATTTGGCCCGGTCACTATCAATGGACCACCCTGTATATACACTGCAGAAAAAAAAGTTAGTACACTTGAAAAGATGACGTCGGTTTTTAGTCGATAAGGCATATGCCACGTGCCGGATAGCACACGTACTTATAATGATTTCAAAGAAGCCCGCCAACAGATAGCGTAGTGGCGTAACTACCCGAGTGCCTGTATTTAATAGGGTATACTCACAGCCAGAAGGCTGTGTGGAGCAAAGGTGTGTATCAAGCAGGCAACGATGCCACAGAGACGAATTCGTGCTACCTACAGCCAACTAAGCGAGACTGAAAGGGGTCAAATTGTGGCCTTACGAGTGGCAGGATGGTCCTTTCGGATTTTGGGTCAGTGCTGACATCAATGGACTCGTGAACATTCTTAAAACTTTAAACAAGGTCCTGGGCGTCCACGCAACACTCACGCCCGCCAGGATCGCCGTACTGTAAAGGCAGCAGCGGCAGATATACAGCTACCACAACGCAGATAAAGGGCTTCTGATCCCAGTCGTGTCAACCGGTTATAATAGTGGGATTTATAGTGTCCCTTTTGAAATACTTAAGATGATATATTTGAAGTAAATAATAAAATGGCTCTGAATAATATTATATGGACATAAACGACAAATTAATTATGAAAATATATTAAATTAGCTTCAAAGAAAAACTATATCGATTGCAATGTAATAAAAAGACATTATTTATATTAGATGAGATCGAAGTGCATAACGTTTTCGTAACTAAAATTATTATCTTTGCCATTATATATAAGAGAAAAAAGATATTTAAAATCACTTCGAGACAGATCATTTCTTCTGCTGTACGTAAGGGACGCTTGCTATTGTAAGGCGGTAGCTTTTGTTCTATTTGTTCTCATACGTAGCGAATAATTCAAGTGTGTCTTCTGTGATTAGTGGAAATATATTTCCAAAAGTGAGTACATTGTGTTACTTAAAGAACTCATGCAAACAATACTTCCTGAAGTAATAATTGCAAGAAGTTATTTAGCGTTTTTTCAGTCTCTGCAAAGCGAGCAGCGATGATGTTTGACTGGCAACGATTGGCCGCTATTACGTGGCGTATTTAAATTTATTTTTTTGTGTAACATAGCCCCACAGCCGGAGCAGAAAGAATCGTTTCAAGTTATTCAATTAACTAAAGTGCAAAGCTTCACTAATTTTATTTCGTCAAAAAATGCATACTTTCAAAGATACGATTTATTTTAGGTCAGTGAACTGAGCCTGCATTACATTTCGCCGAAAGCATTTGAAATAATTTGTAGGGAGCCTAGTACTCATTTGAAACATAATTTAATAACCACAGAAAGGAAGGGATGATATCAACGTGCATGGTTCGGCTGGTGCCGTCAGAGGATCATTTGTGATAGTTTCTTATTCACTTAATATTGTGTTCATAAGTGTCAAGTTCGTGTCTGAAAAATGCGCAAAATTTATTTTGGATATGCAAATAAGTAAATCTCAGTGCAGAACAACAGAACTAAGTGAAAATTTATTTCTGAACTGAAGTATGGGGTTCACACTACGCGATATGATACCCAGACTAGGTGGTACAGTAGACAATTCGTCTGCGAGAAAGCAGTCCGCTTCTAATGAAATTTAAATACGCCATCTGACTGCAAAGCAAAATGACTCCGTTTAAAATGACGCCCTGGAATATTGCTAATCTTTATCTTTAGTCTTGTAAACAACTGTGCCAGAATTATTATTGTAGTTACACAGTGAATGAACTAAAAAATTAACGCATCTGACTTTCTGATAAAACTGCTTGAAAATTCACAAGATTGCAATTTACTGAGATATTCTACTGAACTGATATGATATATTATTTCAGAAATACATTCAAAAAATCACTGTACCTCACAGTGGATATGAACTTTGATGGTAACTGAATGTATTTGCCTACCTGTGCACACGGATCGCTCGTGTGCTTTGTGACATGTTGCTATTAGGAATAACGAAATGACTATCAAAAATAAAATTTCATTTGTAAGACGGTATCTTACCAATTTTCGTAAGTGTTTTTCAGTAAACAACTGGCGATGTGCGATGCGAGTGTGTAAACAGTCATGAAAGTAAATTAAAATAGTGAACTAATCTTAACGATTGATAAATGAGAAGAAAGACGCGTAAGTTTAATTGTGCTTCATTAAAGTATAACGAAAATATAGCTGACAAGTCAGCAAAATATTTCACAATTATTACCGCTCTTGACACTTGTTTTAACAATAAGACAAAATCATATGCACCGTTACAAAATTTCTACAGCAAACTTCAACGATACGCAATGTTCTAATAATGAGAAGCTACACAGCTACAAATATAAAAGAAACTGGATTACCTTAAAAGTTTCTTTCATCATGCTTCCATTAATAAATTCTCATTTGCTGAAAACATATTATTACAAAGTCCTTTTGATATACAGCTGCTTCCATTACACAGCAGTCCAGTTTTCATCCTTTTAAACCGAGTACGTTGTCAGGCGGTCAAACACATTCTGCCACTGCTACTCTCTGACATACTCTGACAAAAGAAAATTAATCTTTCGGACCGACATCTCTGGCCTCAAACTCAGCCTTACAAAGACTATGATTATATCGATATTACAGAGGTTGAATACATTTAGCAAATTCGAGCTTTCATTCACACTTATGGTCGAAATTACCTGAAAATCGCCATGGCAAATAGAACAGGCCCCTTTCATCACCCCTCCCCTATTAAACAAGAATTTTGCAGAGTGGTTTCTGCTGATATAATAACAGGAGGCACTCAAAAAAGCCGGCCGGGGTGGCCGAGTGGTTCTAGGCGCTGCAGTCTGGAACCGCGCGACCGCAACGGTCGCGGGTTCGAATCGTGCCTCGGGCATGGGTGTGTGTGATGTCCTTAGGTTTGTTAGGTTTAAGGGGACTGATGACCTCAGAAGTTAAGTCCCATAGTGCTCAGAGCCATTTGAACCATTTTTTGAACCACTCAAAAAAATTCTCCCAAATGAATAGTTACAAAGTATGGTGCGAAATGTGTGATTACAAATATCTGGGGTGGTTGTCAATGTACACGAAATATCAATGAACAGATATGAAGTGATACAAATAAACCTGGGGTGGTTGAATATGTATACAAAATATCAGTGAACAGGTACAAAGTGATACAAATACGGTAATGACTTGGAAATACAAGTAATAGTGCGTACATGAAAACAAGCTGAAAACGGTCTCTTCGCAGTTTGTTATTTGCATTTCTCGAATTTGTACATACTTTGTATGTCTCAAAGGCTAAGCGACAATTTGAATTGTTTATTATTCGTGTGCAGTTTTTGCTCAGAGTACCTGTGTAGCTGGAAGATGTGCTTGTTTTTTGCAACGAGGAATGCGGAATTTCTGTAGTTAGGGGAGCAGTGAGACTGACGACGAGCATGTGACTCGTGACAATGCATACGTAAAGTTAAGTTCATGTGTGTGTAAGTAAAATGATTTAGTATTGTGACATAGAAGAGAAAGATTCGGTTAGTGATTTAGAAT